>NW_020173493.1:0-940 GCF_003031525.2 Neophocaena asiaeorientalis asiaeorientalis | reverse complement strand
TACTAACACTCCCCCCACTTGGCGAGTCAATGCATTTAACCTCCTGTTTGGCACAGTTTGCAATTTCTGTGCAAGATGAACAGGAATTGGGAGAACCAATGAGAGACTAGCTATAGGCGTCTGCACGGGTAGATGTAACCCTCATGTAACCCACCAGGAAGAAGAAGTAACTAAAGGCTCAGCATGCCTGCGGGAACCAGATTAGGTCCTGAAGCAATCCTGTGGATTTTCGGACAGCTCACAATGTAGCGAGTTGAAGAAAGGAGCTCAGGGGCACTGTAATTCACAAACCTGCAGAGCTATAAATGACAGCTATCCTCCAAAAGTATATTGAAGTAAGCCTGCGAAGGGGACTTGAATGCGGGGCAGAATTTCAGGAAAACTATTTCAGGGGGTAGACTGGAATTGCACTTAAAGCATAAGAAAAGAGGCAGAACGTCGACAATGATGCACTCGGCCAAAAAGTGCGTATGCATTTTTTCCTGAATATATTAAGGAGAAAACGCATACACTGTTTTTGGCCAACCAAGCAAGCATGTAAAATTAATCTGCACTACAATGAAGTCTCACTGCCCCCCGGTAAAAACGGACATCTGAAAAAAGTGTAAAATCCAGAAAGGCAGGACAGGCCATGGAGAAGAGGGAGCATTGTTATGCTGATGGGCGGGATGTAAATTGCCAACAGCCAATCTGGAGAAGTGTATGGTATTTCCTGAAACACATAAGAAACAAAGCAACACAGCCTATGGCATTTCCACTTATGGTCCTATAGAGCTTGAGAAATTAAAATCAAAAACACACAGCCACAGCAAAGTTTGGGACGGCTCTGTTTCCAAGAACTTCATCTACAGTAAAAGATAAATATACCAGAAAGTGAAAAATGGATAGAGATGTTGTGATACATACGTACAATGGAATATCACTCAGCAATGAAATCTAT
>NW_020173492.1:104807-110769 GCF_003031525.2 Neophocaena asiaeorientalis asiaeorientalis | reverse complement strand
TATATGTATGTCTGATTCACTTTGTTATAAAGCAGAAACTATTACACCACTGTAGAGCAATTATACTCCAGTAAAGATGTTAAAATTAAAAAAATTAAGTCAACTGATTAGCAACCTTAATTCCATCTACAACCTTAATTCCTCTTTACCATGTAGCATAATATATTCACAGGTTTGGGTGATTAGTATGTATGCATCTTTGGGAGCATCATCTACCTACAAGTCACTTTTCTTTTAAAGTTAACTTGCATTTTCAACATAAATTATATGCATAATAATTACTAAAGGCATAATAAAAAAAGACCCTGCCCACTCCTGCAGAACTGAATTCTTAGTCTTTAGAGGCAAGAATTTTCTGCTATTTTAGTTGTTTTTTGGTTATAACTTCATATTTCTAGATAATATACTACTTAAAGTTTTCACTTCAACAACTGTTGATTTCTGAACATGGTAGATGAAATTTAGCTCTCTTCCAACACACTGACACACACAAACACACTTCTCTTGCCCTCACCTTCACAGAATAGCTAGGTCATATTTCAAAAACACAGTAGCCAGTGTTTACATTATTATGACTATGTAAGCATTATCTGTGGAGACAGGTAATGTACTATGATTATGCTTCCTGTATTTTATAATCCCCCTCTAGAGAAAGTGATTTCCCAATATTTTTAATTATTCTTAATCTGTGTATCTATTGTTAATTATTTCTTCATGGTCTGTCAGGTCTGTTACATATTAATATAATTTTCCAAGTGGTCAAATACATTAGGCAATACACCGCTTCCAGTTTTCCTGGGAAACCTCTCTTCTAGAGGCCGTTGTCCTCCTGCTCAATCTAGACGGGCTGCCCTCTATATTCCCTGCTTAGCCATCAACCCGGGACTTCTTTTTGGCATTATGTTAGAGATTCTTTCCCTTTTTGGTTATGTTAGATTCCCTCTTTCCTGGGCCTCATGTCATCCTCTTTCCTGATGTTTTCTTTTTCTAAAAGTGAGGTATAAGTTATTTTACAATAAAATGAATATGTCTTAGATGTACAGTTTGATGAGTATTGACAAATATACACACATATTTATTTACCTTTTAAATCGAGGTATAGAACATTTTTACCACCCCAGAATGTTCCTATATACCCCTTTAAATTAAATTCCATCCATGCCAGAGACAACTATTATTGTGATTTCTATCACTATAGATTTGTTTTGCCTGTTCTAGAAATCTATATAAATGGAGTTATATAATATTATGTCTGGCTTCTTTGGCTCAACATGTTTTTGAGATTCATCCATGCCATCAGTCATCCTTTTTATTCTTAAGAAGTATTCCATTGTATGACTACAGAATATTTGTTTATCTATCCTACTGTTGATGTACGTTTGGGCTGATTCCAGGCTGAGACATTACAGATAAAACTGCCAAGAACAGTCTTGTACAAGTATTTTTTGGACAGGAGATTGACATTGATACAATATGGTTAACAAGAAACCGTACTCAAATTTCATTAGTTTTTACATACACTCATTTGTGTATGTGTGTATGTGTGTGTGTCTGTGTGTGGTTCTATGCAATTTTATCCCATGTATATATTTGTACAGCCAAAATCATAATCAGAACTTTTACATTGTGATTTTAATTAGTGTCTCTCTGCTAACTGATGATATTGAGAATATTTTCATATTCTTATTGGTCATTTAGAAATTTGTGAATTGTCTAAGTCTTTTACCCATTTTTAATTTATGGTGTTTTTTCTTGTTGATTTGTATGAATATTTATTCTGATTTTGAATTCTTTATAAGATTTTATGTATTGCAAGTGTTTTCCTCCACTCATTGTTTGCCTCTTCAACTCTCACACGAGTGTCTTTTAATTAACAGAAGTTCTTAATTTTAATGAAATCTAATTTCTTTTATGATTAATTTTATTTTTCAAGTTTAACAAGTTTTTGCCTGACTCAAGGGCATGACAGCATTTCCCTATGGTTTCATCTAAAATATTTATTTATTTTTTAATTGTCATAGTTAGATCTATGATTCATTTTGAATTAATTATTGTTTCTGATGTGAGATAGGGTGTCAAGGCTCACTTTTTCCCTATGGGTATGCAATTGATTCCTCAACATTTATTGAACAGGTCATCCTTTATTCTGTCGAATTGCAGTAGAGATTTGTCATAAATCAGGATACTACATATGTGTAGATCTATTTTTGGATTTTCTTTTCTGTACAATTGGTTTATCTTTGCTCCAATATCATATTCTCTTAATTTTTAATATTTTATAATAAACATGTTCTTCTTCAAGATTTCTTGGCGATTATAAATCCTCTGCAGTTCTATATAAGTTTTAGGATTAGCTTGTCAATTTCCTATTAAAAGTCCAACTTATAAATATAACTTGTTATATGTTAGCCTCATGGTAATCACAAAGCAAAAACCTGTAGTAAATGTAAAAAATATAAGGAGAAAGGAATCTAAGCATACCAGTATAGAAAGCCATCAAACCACAAATGGAGAGACAAGAGAAGAAGAAAGGGACAGAGAAATTACACAACAGCCAGAAAACAATGAACAAAATGGTAATAAGTACATACCTATTAATAATTACTTTAAATGTAAAATGGAATAAATTCACCAACCTAAAGGTATACAGAGGCTGAATGGATGAACAAAACAAGAACCATCTATGTATTGCTTACAAGAGACTCACTTCAGACATAAGAACACATACAGACTGTAAGTTAAGGGATGGAAGATTATATGCTCTCAAAATGGAAATCAAGAAAAATCTGAGGTAGTGATACTTTTATCAGACAAAATGACTCTAAAAGAAAGAATGCAATAAAAGGCAGAGAGGGTCACTGCAGAATGATAAAAGGGTTAAACCAATAAGAGGATATAGCATTTGTAAATATTTATGCATGCAATGTAGGATAACCTAAATATATAAAGCAAATATTAACAGACATAAAGAGAGCTATAAACATCAGTACAGTAATAATAGAAGACTTTAATACTCCACTTTCATCAATGGATAGATCATCCAGACAGAAAATCAATAAGGAAACATTGGTTTTAAATAGCATGTTAGACCAAATGAATTTAATAATTACACACAGAACAGTTGATCAAAAAGCAACAGAATACACATTCTTCTCAAGTGCACATAGAACCTTCTCTAGGATATATGTTAGGACACAAAGCAAGTCTTAACAAATTTGAGTAGATTGAAATCATATCAAGCATCATTTCCAATCAGAATAGTATGAAACTAGAAATAAATTACAAGAAGACAACTGGAAAATTCATAAATATGTGGAGAGTAAACAACATGGAACAACCAATAGGTCAATGAAAAAAAGCAGAAGAGAATTAAAAAATACCTAGAGACAAATAAAAATAGAAATACAATGTAACAATACTTATGGGATGCAGCAAAGTCAGTTATAAGAGGGAAGTTCATTGTAGTAAATGCCTCCATCAAAAAACACGAAAAGTATAAAATAACAACCTAACTTTACAACTCGAGGAATTAGAAAAAGAACAGACAAAATGCAAAATTAGTAGAAGGAAGGAAATAAAGATCACAGCAAAAATAAATAAAATAGAGACTAAAAAGACAATAGAAAAGACCATAAAGCCAAGACCCAGTTCTTTGAAAAGATAAACAAAATCAAGAACAAGTTTGCTAGATTCATAAAGAAAAATAGGGTGAGAACTCAAATAAAATCAGAAATAAAAGACAAGTTACAAGTGACACCAAAGAAATCCAAAGGATCATAAGCAACAACTACAATTATATGCCAACAAATTGGGCAACACAGAGGAAATGATTAAATTCATATTAATGTACCATCTTTAAAGATCAAATTATGAAAAAATAGAAAATTTGAACAGATCTATTACTAGTAACAGATTGAGTCAGTAATCAAAAACTTCCTAACAAACAAAAGTCCAAGACCAGACAGCTTCACTGGTGAATTCTACCAAACATTCACAGATTAATACCAATCACCAATCCTTCTCAAAACCTTCCAAAAACAAACAAACAAAAAACCAGAAGAGGAGGAAACACTTTCAAACTCATTTTACAAGGCCAGCATTACTCTGATACCCAAACCAGACAAGGACACCACTAAAAAATGAAATTACAGGCCAATATCCCCAATGAACATAGATGCAAAAAAACCTCAACAAACTATTAGTAACCAAATTCAACAGTACATTAAAAGGATCATAAACAATGATGAAGTGGGATTTATCTCAGGTATGCAAGGATTGTTCAACATCCACAAATCAATAAATGTGCTACCCCACATGAGCAAAATGAAGGATTAAAAATCATATGATTATATCAATAGATGCAGAAAAAAGCATCTGATAAAATTCAGCATCCACTTATGTAAAAACTCTCAACAAAGTGGGTACAGAAAGAACATACCCCAAAATAATAAAGGCCATATACAACAAGCCCACAGCTAATACAATACTCAGTGGTGAAAAGCTGAAAACTTTAACATCAAGAAGAAGACAAGGATGCCCACTCTTCACTTTCATTCAACATAGTATTGGAAGTCCTAGCCAGAGCAATTAGGCAAGAAAAAAAAGACATCCAAATTGGAAAGGAAGAAGTAAAACTGTCACTGTTTAGAGATGATATGTGTGAAAACCCTAAAGACTGCACCGAAAACATTGTTAGAATTAATAAATGAATTAAGGAACATAACAGTATTCAAAATCAACATACAGAAATTTGTGGCATTTCTATACACTAATAAGAAACTATCAGAAAGAGAAATTAAGGAAACAATCCCACATCCAATTGCATCAAAAAGAATAAAATACCTAAGAATAAATTTAACCAAAGAGGTGAAAGACCTGCACACAAAAAATTATAAGACATTGATGAAAGAAATTGAAGAAGACACAAATAAATGGAAAGATATTCTGTGTTCATAGTTTGGGAAGATTAATATTATTAATATGTCCTTACTACTCAAAGCAGTCTGTAGATTCAACACAATACCTATCAAGATTCTGAAGGCATTTTTCACAGAAATAAAACAAACAATACTAAAATCTGTATGGAACCACAAAAGACCCAGAATACCCAAAACCATGTTGAGGAAGAAGGACAAAGCTGGATGCATCGTGTGCCATGATTTCAAACTATATCACAAAGCTATAGTAATCAGGACAGTACAATACTGGCATTAAAAAATGCTCACATACATCAATGGAACAGAATTAAGAGCCCAGAAATAAATCCATGTACATATGGACAACTGATCTACAGCAATGTAGCAAAGAACTTACAATAGAGAAAGGGGAGTCTCTTTAATAAAGGTGCTGGGAAAACTGGAGAGCCACATGCAAAAGAAAAAAAAATAGAATAATAACATACACTACACACAAAAATTTAACAGTATGGGACTGGCATAAAAACAGATACACAGATGAGCAGAACAAAACTGAGAGCCCAGAAATAAACCCATACATATGTGAACAATTAAGTTACAACAAAGGAGCAAAGCACATACAATGGAGAAAAGACAGTCTCTTCAATGAAAGGTGTTGGGAAAACTAGACAGCCACATGTAAAAGAATGAAACTAGACTGCTCTCTTACATCATAACACAAAAATTAACTCAAAATGGAGTAAAGACTTGAATGTAAGACCTGAAAGCATAAAATTCCTAAAAGAAAATATAGGCAGTAACCTCACTGACATTGGTCTTAGCAATGTTTTTGTAGATCTGACTCCAAAGGCAAGGGAAACAAAAGCAAAAATAAACAAATGGGACTACATGAAGCTAAAAAAATTTTGCACAGTGAAGAAAGCCATCAGTAAAATGAAAAGACAACCTAATGAATGGGAGAATGTATTTATAAATTGTATGTGTGATAAGGGATTGGTACCCAAAATATATAAAGAACACATAATTCAATAGGCAAAAACAATCTG
>NW_020173492.1:39969-104660 GCF_003031525.2 Neophocaena asiaeorientalis asiaeorientalis | reverse complement strand
CATCTTCTTCATCCATTCTTCTCTTGAAGAACACTTGGAATTCTTCCATATTTTGGCTATTGTACATAGTGTTGCTGTGAACATTGGGGTGCAGGTATATTTTCTTTTATTTATGAAAGTATAGTTGATTTACAATATTGTGTCAGTTTCAGGTGTATAGCAAAGTGATTCCGTTAATTTTTTCAGATTATATTCCATTGTAGGTTATTACGAGATACTGAATCTAATTCCCTGTGCTATATAGCAAATTCTTGTTGCTTATCTATTTTATGTATAGTAGTTTGTATCTAGTAATCCCATACTCCTAACTTATCCTCCCTCCCTTACTCTCCCCTTTGGTAACCATTAGTTTGTTTTCTATGTCTGTGAGTCTGTTTCTGTTTTGCATGTATCTTTTCAAAATAATGTTTTCATTTTTTTCCCAGTTATATACCCAGGAGTAGAATTGCTGGATCATATGGTAGTTCTATTTTTAGTTTTTTGAGGAACCTCCATATTGTTTTCCATAGTGGCTGCACCAATTTACATTCCCAACAATGGTGCACAAATGTTCCATTTCTCCACATCCTCTCCAACATTGTTATATGTAGACACTTTGTTGACAGTCATTCTGACAGCAGTAAGGTGATACGTCGTTGTTGTTTTGATTTTCATTTCACTAATAATTAGGTTAAACAGTTACTTATTATGGTCTGGAATTGGTGTTCTTATGTGGGAGCTTCCCTATGTAGACTGAATACGTCCAGTGCCTTTGGTGGGAGGGCTGGTTTTGATGTAGATGCCAGTCACTTCTTTCCTCAATGTGTGCTGTGAGTTATCACTTTAGTAGGGGGTGTGACTGGAGATAGAATGGCTAGAGGTGGTGTCAGGTGTGAGGCAGGACTTCCTCTCTGCTCAGTGGCCCTTACTGCCTTGTTGGGGACAAGGTCCAATCACAAGTTGCTGGAGCAGAAGCCCTGAGGTTCGGGCCTGAGCTGACTCTCTTCCCTTTAGGTGTAGTTTTCCCTCTTCCCACACTAGGACCCTTGCCCTAGAGGATGGGAGTGCCGAAGCAAGTGGGGCCCATGTGAGAGTTCCAATTTGCTGCTTGTGCAGGAGCCCATGGCTCCACTCTGATGCAGACTCAAATGCAAGTCCCCTTTGTCCCTCACAGCCAGACACTGCCCCTAGCCTCTGCAGCACCCTGCCTTGTTGTAGTATCACTCTGCAGGGCTGGTGGGGCCTGCATGGACTCTCGGCATGTATTAGGAGGTGAGCTGTGGTGGAGTGGTCACTCTCATTGATCTGAGCTTGCTTCTGGGTGATGCTTGAGTAATAGCCAACAGTGGCCATGCTGCTCGACCTGGGCTCCACTCTGGGACTTGATCACCTTTGCACCCCATGTTTGAGTCTTTTCCACGGTTGTGGCTGCCCCAGATCTAGTGCCATGCTGTGGCATGGAATGACAGGAGCCAGAGTGTTCGCTCAGCTCAGGCTGGGGCATGGCTATGTGGTGGTAGGAAAACTGGCAGTCTCTAATGCAGACCTGTCTCCATGCTGCCTCGGGGGCAAGTCCTGCTGTCTCTCACAGCTGATCATTCAATGCAGCCTCCACCATTCCTGCCCTGTTGTGGAACAAATCCTCAGGGCAGGTGGGACCCACATGTGGTCTTTCTGAGTGTATTAAGAGGTGAGCTGTGGTGGAATAGCTGCTGTCAGATTTCAGGGGTGCTGCTTGAGTAAGTGCCAACAATGGCCATGGCCACCTCACCTAGGTTTCTGCTCTGGGACTGGATTGCCAATGCATCCCACGGTTGTCTTTTCTCCAGTTGTGGCCACCTCAGATCCAGTGCCACACTGTAGCATGGAGTGAGTGGGACCAGAGCATGTTTTAAAATTTATTTTATTCAAATATTGTTGATTTACAGTGTTGTGTTAATTTCTGCTGTACAGCAAAGTGATTCAGTTATGCATATATATACAATTCTTTTTCATATTCTTTTCCATTATGGTTTATCACAGGATATTGAATATAGTTCCCTGTGCTATACAGCAGGACCTTATTGTTTATCTATTCTATATGTAATAGTTTACATCTGCTAATCTCAAACTCCCAATTCATCCACCACACACACATACTCCCCCTTTGGCAACCACAAGTCTGTTCTCTATGTCTGTGAGTCTGTTTCTGTTTCATAGATAAGTTCATTTGTGTCATATTTTAGATTCCACATATAAATGATAACATATGGTATTTGTCTTTCTTTTTCTGACTTACTTCACTTAGTAAGATAATCTCTAGGTCCATCCATGTTGCTGCAAATGGCATTACTTCCTTCTTTTTAGTGGCTGAGTAAGATTCCATTGTTTATATGTACCACATCTTTATCTGTTCATCTGTCAATGGACACTTAGTTTGTTTCCATGTCTTGGCTATTGTGAATAGTGCTGCTGTGAACATAGGAGTGCATTTATCTTTTCAAATTATAGTTTTGTCTGGACATATGCCCAAGAGTGGGATTGCCAGATCATATGGCAACTCTATTTTTAGTTTTTTGAGGAACCTCCATTCTGTTTTCTTTAGTGGCTGCACCAATTTACATCCCCACAAACAGTGTAGGAGGGTTCCCTTTTCTCCCTCTTCAGCATTTGTTATTTGTAGACTTTTTAATGATGGGCATTCTGACTGGTGTGAGGTGGTACCTTGTTGTAGTTTCGATTTGCACTTCTCTAATAATTAGCGATGTTGAACATCTTTTCATGTGCCTATTGCCCATCTGTATGTCTTCTTTGAAGAAATGTCTATTTAGGTTTTCTGCCCATTTTTCGAATGGCTTGGTTTTTTCTTTTTTTGTTATTGAGTTGTATGAACTGTTTGTGTAGTTTGGAAATTAAGCCCTTGTTGGTTGCATCATTTGCAAATATTTTCTCCCATTCCATAGGTTGTCTTTTTGTTTTGTTTATGTTTCTTTTGCTGTACACAAGCTTGTAAGTTTGTTTAGGTCCCATTTGTTTATTTTTGTTTTTATTTCTATTGCCTTGGAAGACTGACCTAAGAAAACATTGATACGATTGATGTCAGAGAATGTTTTGCCTATGTTCTCTTCTAGGAGCTTTATGGTGTCATGTCTTATATTTAAGTCTTTAAGCCATTTTGAGTTTATTTTTGTGTGTGGTGTGAGGGTGTGTTCTAACTTCATTGATTTACATGCGGTTGTCCTACTTTCCCAACACCACTTGCCAAAGAGACTTTCTTTTCTCCATTGTATGCTCTTGCATCCTTTGTTTATAGATTAATTGAACATAGTGTGTGGGTTTATTTTGGGACCAGAGCATGTGTTCATCTTGTGCTGGGGCATATGGCAAGGCTGTCACGGGAACCTGGCAGCCTCTAGAACAGCCTCTCTCTGCCCTGCCTCGGGGGCTAGCCAGCATGTATAATCCTTACAGTGGAGTCCAGGCTTCCCACAGCCCTTCTATTTGTCCCAGCAGACCTCCAACCAGGCAAGGATTTTTTCTCCTCCATGTAGGATCCCAGGATTGGGGTGCCCATTATTTGACTTGAACTGCTCACTCCACAGAGCAGGTATGTGCCCATGTAATCTCACTTTTAATCAGAGTCCTTTCCTGGGGTGTAGGTCCTGACCTGATTACTTTTTTTTCTTTCCTGTATGATTACATGTGTATCTTTCTTACAACCTTGGTTGTATAGGAATCCTTCTGCCAGTTTCCAGTTAGTTTTCAATGAGAATTATTCCACATGTAGATGTAATTTTGATGTGTTCATGGGGGAAGGTGAAATCCTTTTCTTCTTACTCTGCCATTTTGATCCCTCCTCCTCCTTTGATTTTTTAGATGACCCATTGATTATTCAAGAGCATGTTGTTTTATCTCCATGTTTTTGTGGGTTTTTCCCATTTCATTCTTGTGATTGATTTGTAGCTTCATACCTTTGTGGTTGGAAAAGATGCTTGATACGATTTCAAGCTTCTTGATTTCTTCTACCTCATCCAATCTGCTGTTGAACTCTCTAGTGTATTTTTCAGTTCAGTTATAATTTCTGCTTGGCATTTTCTTACAGTTTCTATCTCTTTTTGAAGTTCTTCTGCATTTGTCCACTCTACTCCTGAGTTTGGTGAGCATTTTTGTGACCATTACTTTAAACTCTTTATCAGGTAGATTGTTTATCTTTACTTTGTTTAGTTCTTTTTCTGATGTTTTGTCTTGTTCTTTCATTTGGAACATATTCTTTTATCTCCTCATTTTGCCTCTCTGTTTCCATGTATTAGGTAAATCAGCTATCTCTCACAGTCTTAAAGGGGTGGCCTCACATAAGAGATGTCCTGTGGGGCTCAGAAGTGCAATCCCACCCAGCCACCAAAGCCAGCACTCAAGGGTGTCCCTTATGTGGACTGCATGTACCCTCCTGTTGTGATGGGGCTGTGACTGCTGCTGTATGAGGCTATGGCACACTGCTGCTTGGGGTTGGCCACCAGAACAGCTGCACAGCCTGGCCATGATGGCTGTTGGGTCTGGTGTGTGGCTGTGGGCTCTGGCTATTGCAGCTGCTGAGCTCTGGTGGCTGGGGCTGGACCCCAAAGTAGCTGTGGGGTTTGGATGTCATTGCTGCTGGGTACTGTTGGGCAGGATTTTTACCTGGCTAGCTGTGAGACCCGACCAAGGTACAGTTTAGATGAAGATTTTCAAAATGGCACCTACCAGTGCAGGTATTAGCAAGGTTGCCTGAGATCACAAAAATGACTCCTGAGGCTTCCCTGGTAGCACAGTGGTTGGGAGTCCGCCTGCCGATGCAGAGGACACGGGCTCGTGCCCCGGTCCGGGAAGATCCCACATGCCACGGAGCGGCTGGGCCCGTGAGCCATGGCCGCTGAGCCTGTGCGTCCGGAGCCTGTGCTCCACAACGGGAGAGGCCACAACAATGAGAGGCCCGCGTACCGCAAAAAAAAAAAAAAGACACATGCAAGTGTCTCAGTCCCCAGGGAGCATCACAACTGGTTTCTGCCTCTCTGGCAGACATTTCAAGATTAGTAAGTGGGTCCCCTTCACCTATAGTCCATGCACCTTTCAATGTGGTGTTTTGTGTTGGCTTTGGGTCAAGTGAGTTTGTGTGCAAGCCCTTTAAGAGTGGTTTTCTGTTCCCTGTAGTTCTATAGTTTTCCCCATTGCTTTCAAAGCCAGGTGTTTTGGGGGCTCATCTCCCCTGTGCGAGGTCTAAGGTTTGGGGAGCCTGTTGTATAGCTCAAATTCCTCAGTTTTCAGGAAAAATAATCATACCTTTGTGCTTCTTCCCAATTGTGTATTGCCACAGCTGGGGTGTGGTTTTTCCTTGGCATGACCGTATCTCTGTTTTTCCTACATGTCTTGATGCTATCTTTTTTACACCTTGTGGTGGAGACTCTGTTCATCCTATTTTCAGACTCCTTTCAGAGGGAATTATTCCACATGTAGTTGGAGACTTTTTTGTGTGTGTGTCCATGGGAAAAGGTGAGTTCAGGATCTTCTTATGCTGCCATTTTGAATCCTCCTGATTAGCACCTTTCATCAATCAGTTATTAATTTTATTAAGGGAATGCATCTTTTTTCCTCTAGCTACTTTTTTTCTTTTTTTTTATTTTGAGACAATTTTATTTATTTATTTTTAACATCTTTATTGGAGTATAATTGCTTTACAATGGTGTGTTAGTTTCTGCTTTATAACAAAGTGAATCAGTTATACATATACATATGTTCCCATATCTCTTCCCTCTTGCGTCTCCCTCCCTCCCACCCTCCCTATCCCACCCCTCTAGGTTGTCACAAACCACCTAGCTGATCTCCCTGTGCTATGCGGCTGCTTCCCACTAGCTATCTATTTTACGTTTGGTAGTGTATATATGTCCATGCCACTCTCTCACTTTGTCACAGCTTACCCTTCCCCCTCCCCATATCCTCAAGTCCATTCTCTAGTAGGTCTGTGTCTTTATTCCCGTCTTGCCCCTAGGTTCTACATGACCTTTTTTTCCTTCGATTCCATATATATTTGTTAGCATACAGTATTTGTGTTTCTCTTTCTGACTTACTTCACTCTGTATGACAGACTCTAGGTCCATCCACCTCACTACAAATAACTCAATTTCGTTTCTTTTTATGGCTGAGTAATATTCCATTGTATATATGTGCCACCGGTTTAACTATATTGTGCCTAGGTAATGTTTTTCTTTGGGGTTTTCTGAGTTTCTAGAAGCTGTTAGATAATGTGTTTCATGGGTTTTGGAAAGATTCTTGTCAATAATATCTTTAAATATATATTTTTTTACATTTTCTTTTATCCTCTCTTTCTTGTATATTAAAATTTTTGTGTCTCACTTTCGGTTCTGAAGAACCTAGGGGCAGGACAGGAATAAATATGCAGACGTAGAGAATGGTCTTCTTTCATTCTTATCTTTGCTTTCCATTTTTTAACTGTGTTTCAGTTTGGGTATTTTTTATTAGCTTGTCTTCATAGCTTACTAATCACTTTTCCTATTGTGTCCTGTCTGCTGTTAATTGAGTCCAATGAATTCTTAATTTCAGATTTGTATTTTTCAGTTCTAGAATGTCAGTTTGATTTTTCAAAAAATATCATATAACCAGCACTTTTGTTTTGTTTTACTGAGATATAATTAACAGATTATATTAGCTTCAGGCATACAACATAATGATTCAATATTTGTATATATTGCAAAATGACCACCACAGTAAGTACATCCATCAACATACAAAGTTACAAATTATTTTTCTTATTAGAACTTTTAAGATCTACTCTCTTAGTAACTTTCAAATATACAATACAGTGTTAGTAACTATAGTCACCATGCTGTACATTACATCCACATGACTATTTTATAGCTGAAAGTTTTTACATTTTACTCACTCTCCACCTATGCCTCTGGCAACCACCAATTTCTTCTCTGTTCTCTGTATTCTTGAGCTTGTTGTTGTTGTTGTTGCTGTTTCAGATTAGACATATAAGTGAGATCATATAGTATTTCTTTTTTCTCTGTCTGACATTTCATTTAGCATAATGCTCTCAAGGCCCCTCCAAGTTGTTGCAAATGGCAAGATTGCCTTCTTTTTATGGCTGAATCATTCATATATATGAATCATATATATATATATATATATATATATACATATATATATTACATTTTCTTTATCAACTCATCCATCAGTGAATACTTAGTTTGCTTTCATATCTTGGCTATTATAAATAATGCCACAATGAACATGGGATTGCATATACCTTTTTGTAGTATTTTTATTTTCTTTGGAGATACCCAGAAGTGGAATTGCTGAATCATATGGTAGTTCTATTTTTAGTTTTTTGAGAAACCTCCATACTGTTTTCCATAGTGGTTGCACCAATTTGCATTCCCACCAACAGTGCACAAATATTTCCTTTTCTCCACATCCTCACCAGCATTTTTCATCTCTTGTCTTTTTGATAATAGCCATTCTAACAGGTGTGAGGTGATATCTCATTGTGGTGGTGTACCAGTTGGCCATTTGTATGTCTTCTTCAGAACATTATTTTTAAATAGATTCCAATTCTCTGATGAATTTTTCTATATTTTCATCCATTTTGTCCATCTTTTAATCTATTTTCTTAAGTCTGTTAATTATAATTTTACAGTCCTCATCAGCTAGCTCCAACATTCAGATGATCTGTGATCATGGTATTGTTTATTTTTCCCATGATTATAAGCCAAATAATCCTGCCTCTGTCTACTAGTGTTTTATTGTATGTCAAACATTGTATATAAAATGATGATATCACTCATCAGATGTGATTCTCTCTTTCCTTGGAAGATGGGGTAAGAAGCTAATTACATAAATAAAATAAGAGATTGATATAAGCTGGGTTTGTGCTATAGTTTTAGTAAGATTAGGTTCATATCTTGTTTATTCCTGTTCCTTAGGAGTTCCCTTGTTTTTATTTTATTTTTGTGGAGGCTTTTAGAAAATTTACTAACATTGATTGATCTACTCCTGAGGGTCAATCCCTGCTGGGACAACATTGTATCAGCCAGTCTGCCACTGATGTTAGGCGGAAACTCCAAAATTACAATTAAGAGAAGGTATAGTTCAGTGGTAGAGCATTTGACTGGAAAAGTTACAATTGGGCCCACAAACCCCTCTGCCCCAACTCCTAGAGGTGGCCTTTAGGGGTATTTAATAATTGAGATCAAGAAGAAGAGGAAGGAGAACCCAATGTGAAAACAGGCAAGCCAGGGCTCATGCTAAACTGATGGCCGTACCTGTCAGCCATGCCTTGCCACCACCTCAGGGCAACCCAAGGGGACCAAGGAAGTTTAACCATCCATTTGGAGTTAAAATGGAGTTTCTCTTGTGTTTTGATTGAAAGTCTGTCAAGTCTCTGTATCCTCAACCCAAAAAGAGTGACAGAGGTTCTCTTTTGCCCATTGGAGGTTTTGAGTTTAGTTATTTAGTCTCCTGTATCATACAGCTTCAAAACCTGTCAGATATCTTGAAGGGGAGACTGGCTATGTGTTTGTAGTAAACAACTCCCAAACAGGATTTTATCTCTTAAGTATCAGGAGATATCAGGAACTTTTTCTCTGCCCATTTAGAAGCTTCAAGCCCATGTCCCAAGCCAACAAAATTTGCAGGGAAATCAGCACTTCCTGAGGGGAAACAAGCTTCCAGTTTCCAATTCACATGCCAATATTGCACAAGCACTATAAGATCTTCTAGTTTCTCTTTGTCCAATAAATTCCCTTTGCCATGGCCAAGCTCAACCCTCATCCCACACCCAGAAGTGGCTGGTGATCATCAACTCTCTTAGGAAAAGCTCTTCCCTCTCTAGAATTTCTTATCCTTGCTGCTCACATTCCTCCTCCATGTCTTATTACTATGCAAATAATATTTTATTAAAATAAATGATTTACCCAGAATCCCATCACTCCAATAGGTTACCATGTTCGTTCTTTCAGGGCACATTCCAGGCGTTATCAATATGCTAACATAGAATTCTATGATTGTACTTATTCTAGCCTTTGAAAAAGTTTTATTTAAATAACTATGGTCCACAGAGGTCCACTTTTTACTAAACTCACATCCTGTGCTTATTTCTTCACCTAAACCTATGGTGTTGATACATCTCAGAATTCAAAGGAGACAGGATAAAAAGGAAAGGCTGATCCTGGTGTTTCAGTGGGTGGGGACCTAGAGAAAATGACTCAACAGCTGTTATTCAGGAATACGGGGGAAAAACATTCCAAATTATAAGCTCATAATGGCAAAAGCCATGAATCACTTGTTCACCAACGTATGCTCTCTACTATGTTTAAAAGCATGGTTTGAAAGTTTATCTTCTTTTCTTGGGTTGTTGCCTTGATTTGCTCTTAGCGCTGGTCTACTATGACCTATATTGAAGGAAAAATCCTACATCCTACATTGAAGGAAAAATAAATTTCTTGGTTTGTTCTTTTATTTTTTTTTTTGTGGAATAGATCAGGGGTCCCCAGCCCCCAACCGTGGGCCAGTACCAGTCTGCCGCCTGTTAGGAACCAGGCCACACAGCAGGAGGTGAGCGGTGGGCGAGCGAGCAAAGCTTCATCTGCTCCTCCCCATCATTCCCCATCACTCGCAT
The DNA here is from genome assembly GCF_003031525.2 of Neophocaena asiaeorientalis asiaeorientalis. Classification (NCBI taxonomy): domain Eukaryota; kingdom Metazoa; phylum Chordata; class Mammalia; order Artiodactyla; family Phocoenidae; genus Neophocaena; species Neophocaena asiaeorientalis. Next base: position 95,029 of record NW_020173492.1, on the reverse strand, counting down.
TAGTGCCTGAACCATCACCCCCACACCTGGTCTGTGGAAAATTTGTCTTCCATGAAACCAGTCCCTGGTAACAAAAAGCTTGGTGACTGCTGGAATAGATCCTCTAGTGGGTTCCTAGAGAAGAAACAATGAGAGATAGTTTTTTGAGTCCTTGAATGTCTGAAAATATCTTTTTAAAATACCTTCATGTTTGATTGAGTCCATTTATAAAATTCCAGGTTGAAAAACATTTTCACTCTGATTATTATTACTATAGTTATTGCTCTATTGTTTTCTAGCTTTCAGTTTTGCTACTGAAAACTCTGATACTAATTTGATTATAAATTTTTTGTATGTAGCCTATTTTGGGGGTAAGGTTAGTGAGCATAGAGGAGAAATTTTAGAATCATTACTGGGGCTTGGCTTTCATCAGCACCCGGACCTGTTTGGGGTTAGACATCTCATTTCAAGCAAACAAGCCAGGCAGGAGTATGTGGCAGTTGATGTAGGAAGCTTTGGTAAAACGCAATCTTTCTATCTTCCAGGTCATTTCCGTATACTATCTGCCTCAGTCTGGACTGAGAGTTCCTCTTGATGCAAAAAGCACTTATAGATTTCTATCATCTAAAATCTGTTGATGCTTGTTTTATGACTTAGTATATGATCCATCCTGAAGAATGTTTCATGTGCACTTGAAAAGAATGTGTATTCTGCTGCTTTTACATGTAATGTCCCATAGATATTTATTAAGTCCAGTGGGTCTATTGTGTCACTTAAGACTACTGTTGCCTTACTGATTTTTCTGTCTGGATGATCTCTTCATTGATGTCAGTGAGGTGTGAAAGTCTCCTACTATTATTGTGTTATTGTCAGTTTCTCCCTTTATGTCTGTTAGTATTTGCTTTAGATATTTAGGTGCTCCTGTATTGGGTGCATATATGTTATCAATTTAATATCCCCTTCTTGTACTGATCTCTTTATCATTATATTAAGTTCCGCTCCACGGCATGTGGGATCTTCCCGGCCGGGACACGAACCCGTGTCCCCTGCATCAGCAGGCGGACTCTCAACCACTGTGCCACCAGGGAAGCCCCCGCTGCCTTATTTTTGTTTCAGTTTGTATGAAATATCTTTTTCCATCCCTTCACCCATGACATTTTGCACAGAACTAGAACAAATAATCCTAAAATTTACGTAGAACCACAGAAGACCTTGAATTGCAAAAGCAATCTTAAAAAAATGAAGAAAGCTGCAGTTATCATGCTCCCTGACTTCAGACTTTACTGCAAAGCTACAGTAATCAAAAGAGTATGGTACTGGCATAAAAACAGACACATAGATCAGTAGAGCAGAATAGAGAGCCTAGAAATAAACCCACACACCATGTTCAATTAATCTATAAACAAAGGATGCAAGAATATACACTGGAGAAAGGACAGTCTCTTCAACAAGTGGTGCTAGGAAAACTGGACAGCCACATGTAAAACAATGAGATTAGAACATTTCCTCATACCATATACATGAATAAACTCAAAATGGTTTAAAGACATAAATATAAGAACATAAACCATAAAAACTCCTGGAAGAGAACATGGGCAGGACCCTTTGACAAATCATAGCAATATTTTTGGGGATCAGTCTCCTAAGCCAAAAGAAACAAAAGCAAAAATAAACAAATGGGACCTAATTAAACTTTAAAAGTTTTGCACAGCAAAGGAAACCATCAACAAAACAAAAAATCAACTTATGGAATGGGAGAAAATATTTGCAAATCATGTGACCAACAAGGGGTTAATATCCAAAATATACAAACAGCACATACAACTCAATATCAAAAAAGAAACAACCTAATGAAAAAATGGACAGAAGACCTGAATAGTCATTTTTTTCCAAAGAAGCCATGTAGATGGCTAACAGGCACATGAAAAGATGCTCAACATTGCTAATTACTACAGAAATGTAAATCAAAGCAACAATGAAATATCACCTCACTCCTGTCAGAATTGCTATCATCAAAGAGTCTACAAATAACAAATGTTGGCAAGGATGTGGAGAAAGGGAACCCTTATACACTGTCTGTGGGAATGTAAATTGGTGCAGCAACTGTGGAAAACATTATGGAGGTTGCTAAAAAATCTAAAAATTAAACTAACATATGATCCAGAGATTTCATACCCTTGTGCATGCATATATGCAGAATTAAAACACTAATTCAAAAGATTACATACACCCCAATGTTTATAGCAGCACTATTTTGCAATAGCCAAGATATGGAAGCAACACAAGTGCCCATCAACAGACAAATGGATTAAGAAGATGCAGTATGTATGTACACACACACGCACACATACACATGATAGAATATTACTCAGCTATAAAAATGAATGAAATTCTGCCATTTGCAGCAATGTGTATGGACCTAGAGAATATTATGTTAAGTGAAATACATCAGACAGAGAAAGACAAATACTTTATGATATCACTTATATGTGGAATCTAAAAAGTAAAATAAGTGAACGTATATGCAAAACAGAAACAGACTCACAGATATAGAAAACAAACTTGTGTTTCCCAAAAGAGAAAGGGAAGGAGGGAACAAATTAGGGGTATGGGATTAACAGATACAAACTGCTATGTATAAAATATACAAGCAAGAAATATGTATCATATAGCATAGAGAATTAGAGCCATTATCTTGTAATAAGCAATAATGGAGTATAGTCGGCAAAAATAATGAATCACTATGCTGTAGACCTGAAACTAACATAATATTATAAATCAACTATACTGAAATAAAAAAGGAAAAGGACACACTAATAATACTGAAGAAAAATCAGTATACCAGAGTCAGAAATATGCCCTGGCTTTTAAAGTTCAAGAGTACTCTTTCAAATAAGTGAAACATGTATATAGGTCAGGCTGCCCCCCTTAAAACTATCTTTTGTCTGTTGAAATATAGATTAGGGCAGTGTTTCTCAAACTGTGTTACAGGAGTTCCTACATCAGAGTTATGAGATTATTTTGTAAAAGTTCAGATTCCTGGGCCATGCCCCAAATGTATTTATTCAGAATATCTTAATATTTTCATAGGAATCTGTATTTAACATGCCCTCCCAGGTGGTTCTTATGCACATTATGATCTGAGACCCACAAGCTTAGGGGAAAATGTTCCTTCTTACATTATGTGTGACCATGACAAGGCTCTCATCCCCTTTGAGGCTATTTCCTCACCTGAAAATTGAAAATAACATCTATAGTGCATGGTTATGCAAAGAACTAAGTGAGGTAAGTATTTAGGAAATTGCTAGCACATAGTAGGTACTCAATCCACATTAAGTTTTTCTCCTTCCTGATCCACCTCAGCAATTTATTACACTGACTATTTCTTCCAAACCCAATTCATTCCAACTCAAAAATCAAAATATGTTGTGAATACTTGAAGACAACTAAAAATATTTCTGATGAAAAGTATCACCTCCTTTATTCACTGCCCCCAAATCCAAGAGCATTGAAATTTCAAAAAGAAAAATAAAAGTTAGGAGAAATCTTTTCCACAAATATCCTGATACATTTTCCTGGGTCTTCAAATCTCTAAATAAATCAAACATGATACGTTTATGGACAAAGTAAATAATGCATACAGTATTTCTAGGTTCCTGTACTGAGTGGCTTCACTTATAAAGAATGCTATAAAATATACAATTTTATGTATATGTTCCTATGTTTCTCCCACTCTCCTGAAAAGTATTTACATTTTTTTATTTCAATATTTCTGGAAATTTTATATCTACATTAAGGCCTCATTTCAGAAAATATTAAGCACCCCATTTAGCCACTTGTTAGTTTTCATAGCAAACAATGGGTTATTCATTTAGCACTTCTGAATTGTAGATGTTTCCAGCAGTTAATTAGAGTAGGGAGGCCTGAGCCAAGGGAATTGGATTAGTTAATGAAGAGGTCTTTGTCTCCTCTGGTATTGATAATGGTCCTTGGAGTCTCCAAGAAAATTACTCAGTAGCACTGGTTAGATAGTAATGTTGGCAATTACCTACAGGGCTCTACATGCTCACCATCGAATGGTGGGGATGTTCAACTGGGTGAGGTTAAGCAGTAACTGTAGAAGCAAAAGCACTCTATTCCATTGGCAATCCCTTGAGACCCTTAATGCCAGTCTCTAGCTAATGATAATGTTTTTGCAGAGCTCTGCTTTTTTAAAAAGCTGGCTACAAGATTTATTTTTAAATGAGAAATAAGAAACAGAAGCGAAACATCAAATCATTTCATAAATATAAAAACAAATCCTCAGTTATATTTGGAAAGCACTCATACTTGAAGCAAAAGAAAAAGCATTTTAAAATCTGCGTAAATAGGTATGTTTTTATTTTATTTATTTATACACCTAGCTCATTCCTAAAAGAAGCTGAACAACCTAAACTTCTCCATACATAAGCCTATGAATAGCTATCAAAACACCCCCAAGATGGAGTCAGGAATGACTATTCCTGTGACCATGACACTAGAGTTGGAACTGTGGGGGGAGGAAGAGGTATAAAAAATTAGGAGGGAGAGAAATCAAAATGAAAGGGAATTCACAGATATCTATATGCAATGACTTTGAATGAACTGAAAGACAACCCCCAAAATTAATGTTTTGTACCTTTCTCTGAACTCCAAGTCTATTTGATCTGCTAATGAGCAGGGCCATATTCTAGATGTCCCAAAACATAAGGAAAGGGTTATACTCATTTCAGTTATGGATAGAACCCACATACTCTCTCTTCACTATGAGACTATAACCTGAAACCTGGTAAATGAGTATCACTAATAGATTTTAGTACCAACAAGACCAAGAAAAAATTCACCTAATCAAGTCCAAACAATGTCCAGTTCGTGCATTGATCATATGCTCATAGAATGTTTTGGTTTGGTTTGGTTTGTGCTATCAGAATTGGGTAACTAAACTGTACCAGCAGTAATAGTACTATTTATTTTTGTCACTCATATGGCACTTCATCAGCGACAGAAAATGAATTACTCTTGACTGTCGTTAGGGGCCCTGGCTGAGCCTAAATGATAGTGTCTGGGCTCACTGATGCACTGATCATCTTTTTGCATGTGGAAAGAGCCTAGGAAAAGGAGGTCTGCTTGAAGGACTTGCTGAGTAGATGGAAGAGGAGAAGAACATGGAGGGGAATGCCTGACATTTATTCTCCAGTCTGGATTCATATACTATGTTTAAGCCCTAGAGAGAGTGAAGATCTAGCATCAAGGTGAAAGAAGTTTTTTGAGATATAGAGCTTAAGTAGAGCTACCTCAGTGATTAGGCAATAATGTGCAACTCAAATTGTAGAGAGAGGAATATTCCCAATTCTAAGCAGGACCTAGCATGGCCCTGATTCACTTAGGACTGAAGGAAGTGTAATGCTGTTTTAGCACCTTGAGGACTGCAGCTTCTGTCTGCTTGGTTCTACCAAGCATTTGCCTCAAATTTAGTAGGTCTAAGCCTGACATTACAAGTGAGGAAACAGGACTGAGGACCCTGACACTAGATAGAGTTGGAGGAGCATAAAATGGAATAGAAGCTGAGGAGCCTGACCCATGACCACACCCTAGGAGGTACCAGGCCCATTCACTGGAGAGAAAAGATCCACATGACTTTATCTTGTCCAGGCATTGACCTCTGCATTTCCAGAACGCTGCCTATAAAGGGGCTAGGAATCCTCCGGGTGGTTACTTTTATGAGGAAGAGTTTCTATGTGGCTTTCAGGACTCCATGCCTCCAATGGCAGATGGTTCATTAGAGCCCTACAAGGTCAAATGTACTTATGTTTCAGTGGCTGTACTCAATTCTGTTGCAATATTCTGATATACATTGGGATTCCTCAGAGAAGAAAACATTTAAATTAAATTAAATTAAAATACCCCCCAAAATCCTAAATTACAAAAGGAAAAGAAGAAATTACTGAGTAAAGAAAGAAATCATTGTAATAATGACACAAAATTTGTTCTGCTAAATAAAAGTCCTTAGACTAAAATTCAAAGTTTATTATAAGATTCCATAATAAATGAAAGGGAGCATAATTGATTTTATGTCTATAGTCCAGACCAGATATAATAAATTATCTACAATTCAATCTTCAGCCCTAATTGTCAATCTCACTAAATGACACACTATATATTTGCCATAGGACTCAACAATTTCAACTATAATAAGAGTTACCAAATTAGAGACCAGACTTTTGAAGGAGGGTATAATTATTCCAATGTTTTTTTCCTTTGGCAAGTACCATTTGACCTATATTAAGATAAAGTAAAGTTGAATGGAGCCTGATTATGATTTATAATACTTCTTATCACAGTGTTAGCTATAAAATTCCAATTCCAAACATCGAAAATACAAATTCTATTCGGTAGGCTATTGAAAAATACTCTGTTATGATAGATTTGGCTAACATGTTCTATTCAGTGCCTCCTTTTTTTTTTTAAAGATTTTTCTTTCTATATTTTAAAATTTTTATTATTATTATTTTTTAACATCTTTATTGGAGTATAATTGCTTTACAATGGTGTGTTTGTTAGTTTCTGCTTTATAACAAAGTGAATCAGTTATACATATACATATGTCCCCATATGTCTTCCTTCTTGTGTCTCCCTCCCTCCCACCCTCCCTATTCCACCCCTCTAGGTGGTCACAAAGCATGGAGCTGATCTCCCTGTGCTATGCAGCTGCTTTCCACTACCTACCTATTTTAAGTTTGGTAGTGTATATATGTCCATGCCACTCTCTAACTTTGTCCCAGCTTACCCTTCCTCCTCCGCGTATCCTCAAGTCCATTCTCTAGTAGGTCTGTGTCTTTATTCCCATCTTGCAGTGCCTCTTTCAACAGCTTTCCAGCCTCAATTTCCATTCCTCTTCAAAGGAACACAATACAGCCTTACTTGGTACTCCATGATACCTGAAAGGTCCAGCCCTCACACATAGATGATGCATACAAGCCCTCAATCATATCCAGTTGCCTCCCAGAATATAGGTATGAAATTTCATTAATAACATTCTATGTAGACATACAAATACTCATTAAAGAGCTTTGTAATAACATTTCTTGGGCTTAACTGGATTTTTGAGCTGGACATATTCCCCTTTACAAATTTCATTACTTGTGTGTCTCCTCATTATAAATGGGGCCTGCCTCACCAACAAGTCCTAGAGGCTGTGCTATGCAACAAGCACTTCCTTTAATGTTACCAGGCCACTCTTTTCTAGATAAAGCCTTAGCCACACTTATGCTTCCCAGAACCTCTGGACTATATCAGCTCCTACATATACTTTAATAAAACAATTGCTAGCTGTATATTAGACCTTATTGGACATGAAGCTCATTGGTTCTAAACCAGTAACACTTTGGATGCAGTTGCCCATCATGCCTTGGGTCATGATGGCAGTGCCCCACCAGCTTGGCACAGCCACAGAAGCCTCCTGGCTAAAATTAAAATGACATATTTAGGACTTCCCCGGTGGTTCAGTGGTTGGGAGTCCGCCTGCCGATGCAGGGGACACGGGTTCATACCCCGGTCTGGGAGGATCCCACATGCCACGGAGCGGCTGGGTCCGTGAGCCATGGCCACTGAGCCTGCACGTCCGCAGCCTGTTCACTGCAAAGGGAGAGGCCACAACAGTGAGAGGCCCGCGTAGCACAAAAAAAAAAAAGACATATTTAGGGTAAAGCCAGATCTGAGCCATCTGGCATTTTTATTTGTAGGAGAAAATGATTTCTTCTTGTCTTCAGTGCCTTGACCAAGACTATGATGCTAGAGGAGGTCACCCTTCTCCTGGAGCCATCAGCCACTTGCAGGGCTGGGACATGTTGGGGAATAAGAAAAGAAGTTTGTAAATTTAAATATGGTAGAATCACTGTCACAAGTGATAGAGCCCACTGGAGACAGCTGTTTTCTATCCCTTCATGGGGACATCCCTGACCAAGTATGGAACCAAGAGTCAGCTCAATTAGCTGAACTACAAGCTATTGTTTTAGTACCAGAAAATGCTTTGGGTATCCATGGTCCTTGTCCACACCTTTTACTGACTCGTGAGCTGTGCTAATGGGTTAGTCTCCTATGAAAACAGCATTATAAAATGTACTGTCTCTTCCTAATACACAGTGAAAAATGATTCATATTTCAACCTACCTTCTGACAAAATACAAAATGTTAGGCTCTTGAATAAAGGACTCAATAAAATTTCCAGTTTCAATCTTGTCCCATCCCATTAAAAATGAGGCTAGATTGAAAGCAAAGGTGAATACCATTAAACATGATCCTCTAATAATAAATTCTAAAGGGGTTTGAGCTTTATTTTTGATAACACATTAATTCTATATTACCCATGAATAACAAAACTAAAATTAAAACTCCACCAGGATTAAAGTTTTACTATCCCTCTCTACCCTAAAGGCCACCCCCCAGCAATATAACTTGTACAATCTGCCAATTAGGTCTGGGCTCCTTTGGGGGTGTCAAGACCCCCTGCACCTCCATAGTGACTCTTCATAGAACAATATAAGTTCCCTAAAAATTTTTATTTAAATTGTGATAAAATGGAACTTGAAATTTACCATCTTAACCATTTTAAGTGTATAGTTCAGTAACGTTAAGTATATTGTTATAAAACAAGTCTCCATACCTTTTTCACCTTGCAAAACTGAAACTCTATACACATTAAAAAACAACTCCCCCTTTCCCCCTCTCCCAGATCCTAGAAATCACCAGGGCCCTTCTGTTTACATTCAATCTCTATGAATTTGACTACTTTATCCCATATAAGTGGAATCATACTGTATTTGTCTTTTTGTGACTAGATTATTTCACATAACATAATGTTCTCAAGATTCATCCATCTTGTATATGTGACAAGATTTCCTTCTTTTGTAAGGCTGGATAATATTCCATTGTATATATATAATACATTTTCTTTATATATTCATCTGTCAGTAGACATTTGGGTTGCTTCCACCTCTTGGCTATTGTGAATAATGCTACAATGAACATGGGTATGCAAATATCTTGTTGAGATCCTGCTTTCAATTATTTTGGTTAAATACCCATACATGGGATTGCTGGATCGTATGGTAGTTCTAGTTTTAATTTTTTGAGGAATGTTTGTTCTGTTTTCATAGTAGATGCACCATTTTATATACCATTAACAGTGCACAAGGGTTCCAATTTCTCCACATTCTTGCCAACACTTGTTATTTTCTGTTTGTTTGTCAGTCTTTGATAGTGGTTATCCTAATAAGGCACTATCTCACTGTGGTTTTGATTTGCATATCTCTAATGGTTAGTGATGTTGAACATCTTTACATATGCTTGTTGTTGGCCATTTGTATATCTTCTTTGTAACCTATATTTTAATGGGGTTATTTTTTTGTTGTTGAGTCACATGAGTTCTTTTTATATTCTAGATATTAACCCCTTATCAGATATATGATTTGCAAATATGTTCTCCCATTTCACAGTTTGCCTTTTCATTCTGTTATTTCCTTTGATAAGCAGCTTTTAAGTTTGATGTAGTTCCATTTGTCTATTTTTTGTTGATGCTGTTGCCTATGTTTTTGGTGTCATATCCAAGAAATCATTTCCAAATCCAATGTCATAAAGTTTTTCTCCTATGTTTTCTTGTAAGAGTTTTATACTTTTAGGCCTTATGTTTAGGTCTTTAAGCCATTTTGAGTTAATTTTTGCATATGATGTAAGGTAAGTGTACAACTTCTTTCTTTCAGATGTAGATATCTAGTTTTCCCAACACCGTTTGTTGGGAGCCCATTGTATATTGGTACCCTTGTGAAAGACCATTTTTTTTTTTGTCAAATTGTCAAAGACCATTTGACCATATATATGAGGATTAATTTTTTTTTTTTTTTTAGATGTTGGGGGTAGGAATTTATTAATTAATTAATTTATTTTTGCTGTGTCAGGTCTTCGTTTCTATGTGAGGGCTTTCTCTAGTTGTGGCAAGCGGGGGCCACTCTTCATCACGGTGCGCGGACCTCTCACTATCGCAGCCTCTCTTGTTGCGGAGCACAAACTCCAGACGCGCAGGCTCAGTAGTTGTGGCTCACAGGCCCAGTTGCTCCGCGGCACGTGGGATCCTCCCAGACCAGGGCTCGAACCCCTGTCCTCCGCACCAGCAGGCAGACTCCCAACCACTGCGCCACCAGGGAAGCCCCGAGGATTAATTTTTTGACTCTTTATTTTGCTTCATTGGTATATATGTGTGATTTTATGACGATATGACACTGTTTTGATTACTGTAGCTTTATAGTGAGTTTTGAAATCAAGAATTGTGAGTCCTCAAACTTTCTTCTTCAAGATTGTTTTGGCTGTCTGGAATCCTTTGAGATTCCATATGAATTGTAGAATTCTTTTATATTTCTGCAGAAAATGACATTGAGATTTAACAGGAATTGCATTGAATCTATAGATTGCTTTCAGTAGTATGAAGGTTAATTTTATGTGTCAACCTGACTGGGCCATAGGGTGCCCAGATATTTTGTCAAACATTATTCTGGGTATATTTGTGAGGGTATTTGTGGATGAAATTAATATTTTGAACTGTTTGAGTAGAGTAGATTGCCCCCTCTAATATGGGTGAGACTCACCCAATCAGTTGAAGACTTGAATAGAACAAAAAGGCTGAGAAAGGGAGAACTCCTCCTGCCTGACTCCCTTTGATTTGGGACAGCGTTTTTTTCCTGCCTTCAGACTAAAACTAAAACACTGGCTCTTGGGAAAGTGACCACGATGGTAGAGTAGGAACATCCTGAACTCACCTCTTCCCACAACCACACCAAAATTGCAACTATATGCAGAGCAATTATCCATGACAGTGACCTGAAGACTAGAAGAAAAGAACTTCTACAGCTAAAGATAAAGAAGGAACCACGATGAGACAAGTAGGAAAGGTGGAAACATAATATGGTCAAGACCAATACCCCTGGGTAGGCGACCCACAGTTGCAATTGCTGAGGTTCTCTTAAAGAGTGAGGAGTCTGAGCCCCACATCGAGCTTCCAAGCCTGGGGGTCCTGCACTGGGAAGACAAACCCCCAGATATTTGGCATTGAAGGGCAATGAGGCTTACTTTCAGGACAGACAGAGGGCTGTGGGAAAGAGACTCCACTCTTTTTTAAAAAAAATAGATCTTTATTGGAGTATAATTGCTTAACAATACTGTGTTAGTTTCTCTTGTACACCAAAGTGAATCAGCCATATGCATACATATGTCCCCATATCCCCTCCCTCTTGAGCCTCCCTCCCATCCTCCTTATCCCACCACTCTAGGTCATCGCAAAGCACCGATCTGATCTCCCTGTTCTATGTTGTTACTTCCCACTAGCTAACTGTTTTACATTCGGTAGTGTATATATGTTGATGTCACTCTCACTTTGTCCCAGCTTCCCCCTCCCACCCTGTGCCCTCAAGTCCATTCTCTATGTCTACATCTTTATTCCTGCCCTGCAACTACATTCATCAGGACCATTTTTTTTTTAGATTCCATATATATGTGTTATCATATAGTATTTGTTTTTCTCTTTCTGACTTACTTCACTCTGTATGACAGACTCCATCCACCTCACTACAAATAACTCAATTTCATTCCGTTTTATGGCTGAGTAATATTCCATTGTATATATGTGCAACACTTCCTTTATCCATTCCTCTGTTGGTGGACATTTAGGTTGATTCCATGTCCTGGCTATTGTAAATAGTGCTGCAGTGAAAATTGTGGTACATGACTCTTTTTGAATTATGGTTTGCTCAGGGTATATGCCCAGTAGTAGGATTGCTGGGTCATACGGTAGTTCTATTTTTTGTTTTTAAGGAACCTCCACACTGTTTTCCATAGTGGTTGCATCAACTTACATTCCCACCAACAGTGCAAGAGGGTTCCCTTTCACCACACCCTTTCCAGCATTTATTATTTCTAGATTTTTTTGGTAATAGTCATTCTGATTGGTGTGAGATGATACCTCATTGTAGTTTTGATTTGCATTTCTCTAATAATTAGTGATGTTGAGCATATATTCATGTGCCTCTTGACCATCTGTATGTCTTCTTTGGTGAGATGCCTATTTAGGTCTTCTGCCCATTTTTTAATTGGATTGTTTTTTCTGATGTTGAGCTCCATGAGCTGCTTGTATATTTTCGAGATTAATCCTTTGTCTGTTGTTTCATTTGCAAATATTTTCTCCCATTCTGTGGGCTATCTTTTTGTCTTGTTTATGGTTTCCTTTGCTATTCAAAAGCTTTTAAGTTTAATTAAGTCCCATTTGTTTATCTTTGCTTTTATTTCTGTTATTCTAGGAGGTGGGTCAAAAAAGATCTTGTTGTGGTTTATGTCAAAGAGTGTTTCTCTTATGTTTTCCTCTAAGAGTTTTATAGTGTCTGCTCTTATATTTAGGTCTTTAATCCATTTTGAGTTTATTTTTGTGTATGGTGTTAGGAAGTGTTCTAATTTCATTCTTTTACATGTAGCTGTCCAGTTTTCCCAGCACCACTTATTGAATAGGATATCTTTTCTGCATTGTATGTTCTTGCCTCTTTTGTCATAAACTAGGTGACCATATGTGCATGGGTTTATCTCTGGGCTTTCTATCCTGTACCATTGATCTATATTTCTGTTTTTGTGCCAGTACCATACCATCTTGATTACTGTAGCTTTGTGGTATGGTTTGAAGTTGGGGAGCCTGATTCCTCCAGCTCCGGTTTTCTTTCTCAAGACTGCTTTTGTTATTCGGGGTCTTTTGTGTTTCTATACGAATTGTAAAATTTTTCGTTCTAATTCTGTGAAGAATGCCATTGGTAGTTTGATAGGGATTGCATAAAATCTGTAGATTGTTTTGGGTGGTATAGTCATTTTCACAATGTTTATTCTTCCAATCCAAGAACATGGTATATTTCTCCATCTGTTTATGTCATCTTTGATTTCTATCATCAGTGTTTTACAGCTTTCTGAGTGCCAGTCTTTACCCTACTTAGGCAGGTTTATTCCTAGGTATTTTATTGTTTTAGTTGTGATGGTAAATGGGATTGTTTCCTTAATTTCTCTTTTTGAGTTTTCATTGTTGGTGTATAGGAATGCCAGTGATTTCTGTGCATTAATTTTGTATCCTTACCAAATTCATTGATTAGTTCTACTAGTTGGTGAGCGTGGACATCCTTGTGTTGTCCCTGATCTTAGCGGAAATGCTTTCAGTTTTTCACCATTGAGCATGATGCTTGCTGTGGGTTGGTCCTATATGAGCTCTATTATGTTGAGGTAGCTTCCCTCTATTGCCCATTTTCTGGAGAGTTTTTATCGTAAGTGGGTGTTGATTTTGTCAAAAACGTTTTCTGCATCTATTGAGATGATCATGTGGTTTTTATACATTAATTTGTTAATGTGGTGTATCACATTGACTGATTTGCATATAATGGAGAATCCTTGCATCTCTGGGATAAATCCCACTTGATCATAGTGTATGATCCATTTAATGTGTTGTTGGATTCTGTTTGCTAGTATATTGTTGAGGATTTTTGCATCTATGTTCATCAGTGATATTGGTCTATAATTTTCTTTCTTTGTGATATCTTTTTCTGGTTTTGGTATTTGGGTGACGGTGGCTTCGTAGAATGAATTTGGGAGTGCTTCTCCCTCTGCAATTTTTTTGAAGAGTTTGAGAAGGATCGGTGTCAGCTCTTCTCTTAATGTTTGATAGAATTCGCCTGTGAAGCAATCTGGTCCTGGACTTTTGTTTCTTGGAAGATTTTAAATTACAGTTTCAATTTCACTACTTGTGATAAGTCTGTTTATATTTTCTAATTCTTCCTGATTCAGTCTTGGAAAATTGTACCTTTCCAAGAATTTGTCCATTTCTTTGTGGTTGTGCATTTTATTGACATATAGTTGTTTGCAGTAGTCTTTTAATGCCTTTGTATTTCTGCAGTGTCAGTTGTGATTTCTCCTTTTTCATTTCTTATTTTATTGTTTTGCTTCCTCTCCCTTTTTTTTTTTGATGAGTCTTGGTAAGGGTTTATCGATTTTGTTTATCTTCTCAAAGAACCAAATGTTAGTTTTATTGATCTTTGTTATTGTTTTCTTCTCTTCTATTTCACTTATTTCTGCTCTGATCTTTATGATTTCTTTCCTTCTACTGACTTTGGCGTTTCTTTGTTCTTTCTGTAGTTGTTTTAAGTAGAGGGTTAGATTGTTTATTTGAGATTTTTCTTGTTTCTTGGGGTGAGATTGAATTGCTATAAACTTCCCTCTTAGAACTGCTTTTGCTGTGTCCCATAGGTTTTGGGTCGTCATGTTTTCATTGTCATTTGTTTCTATGTATTATTTATTTCTTCTTTGATTTCTTCAGTGACCTCTTGGTTATTTAGTAGTGCACTGTTTAGCCTCCATGTATTTGTGTTTTTTACAGTTTTTTTTTTTCTGTAATTGATTTCCAGTCTCATAGTGCTGTAGTCAGAAAAGATGCTTGATATGATTTCAATTTTCTTAAATTTTCCAAGACTTGATTTGTGACCCAAGATGTGATCTATCCTGGAGAATATTCCATGTGCACTTGAGAAGAAAGTGTATTCTGCCAATTTTTAGTGGAATGTTCTATAAATATCAATTAAATCTATATGGTCTATTGTGTCATTTAAAACTTGTGTTTCCTTATTTATTTTCTGTTTGGGTGATCTGTCCTTTGGCATAATTGGGGTGTTAAAGTCCCCTACTATTATTGTGTTACTGTCGACTTCTCTTTTCATGGTTATTAGCATTTGCCTTATGTATTGAGGTGCTCTATGTTGGGTGCATAAATATTTATAATTGTTATATCTTCTTCTTGGATTGATCCTTTGATCATTATGTAGTGTCCATCCTTATCTCTTGTAACAGTCTTTATTTTAACGTCTACTTTATCTGATATGGATATTGCTACTCCAGCTTTCTTTTGATTTCCATTTGCATGGAATATCTTTTTCCATTCTTTCACTTTCAGCCTGTATGTATCCCTAGCTCTGAAATGAGTCTCTTGAAGACAGTATATATATGGGTCTTGTTTTTATATCCATTCAGCAAGTCTGTTTCTTTTGGTGGGAGCATCTAATCCATTTAAATTAAAGGTTATTATCGATATGTATGTTCCTATTACCATTTTCTTAATTGTTTTGGGTTCGTTTTTGTGGGTCTTTTTCTTCTCTTGTGTTTCCCACCTAGAGAAGTTTCATTAGCATTTGTTGTAAAGCTGACTTGGTGGTCCTGAATTCTCTTAGCTTTTGCTTGTCTGAACAGCTTCTGATTTCTCTGTCAAATCTGAATGAGATCATTGCTGGGTAATCTTCATAGTAGGTTTTTGTCTTTCACCACTTTAAGGATATCCTGCCACTGCTTTCTGGCCTGCAGACTGAAAAATCAGCTGTTAACCTTATGGGAATTCCTTTGTATGTCATTATTTGTTTTTCCCGTGCTGCTTTTAATATGTTTTCTTTGAATTGAATTTTTGTTACTTTGATTAATATGTGTCTTTATGTGCTTTTCCTAGGGTTTATCCTGTATGGGAATCTCTGCACTTCCTGGAATTGGGTGAATATTTCCTTTCCCCTATTAGGGAAGGTTTCGACTATAATCATTTCAAATATTTTTTCAGACCCTTCTTTTTCTCTTCTTCTTCTAGGATGCTATAATTCAAATATTGGCGCATTTAGTGTTGTCCCAGAAGTCTCTGAGATTGTCTCCAATTCTTTTCAATCTTTTTTCTTTATTCTGTTCCTCAGCAGTAATTTCCACTATTTTGTCTTCCAGCTAACTTATTTGTTCTTCTGCCTCACTTATTCTGTTAATGATTCCTTCTAATGTATTTTTCATTTCAGTTATTGTGTTGTTCATCTGTGTCTTTTTTTAAACATCTTTATTGGAGTATGATTGCTTTACAGTGGTGTGTTAGTTTCTACTTTACAAGAAAGTGAATCAGTTATACATATACATATGTCCCCATATCTCTTCCCTCTTGCATCTCCCTCCTTCGCACCCCCTTATCCTACCCCTCTAGGTGGTCACAAAGAGCCAAGCTGATCTCCCTTGTTATGTGGCTGCTTCCCACTACCTATCTATTGTACGTATGGTAGTGTATATATGTCCATGCCACTCTCTCACTTTGTCTCAGCTTACGCTTCCCCCTACCCATATCCTCAAGTCCATTCTCTAGTAGGTTCGCATCTTTATTCCTTTCTTGCGCCTAAGTTCTTCATGACCATTTTTTTCTTTTTGTAGATTCCATACATAGGTGTTAGCACATGGTATTTGTTTTTCCCTTTCTGACTTACTTCACTCTGTATGGCAGACTCTAGGTCCATCCACACCACTACAAATAACTCAGTTTCGTTTCTTTTTATGGCTGAGTGACATTCCATTGTATACATGTGCCATGTCTTCTTTATCCATTCATCTGTTAATGGACACTTAGATTGCTTCTATGTCCCGGCTGTTGTAAATAGAGCTGCAATGAATATTTTTAGATTTTCAAGGAATGCCCATACTGTTCTCCATAGTGGCTGTATCAATTTACTTTCCCACCAGCAGTGCAAGAGGGTACCCTTTTCTCCACACCCTCTCCAGCATTTATTGTTTGTAGATGCTTTGATGATGGCCAATCTAACTGGTGTGAGGTGATATCTCGTTGTAGCTTTGATTTGCATTTCTTTAATGATTAATGATGTTGAGCATCCTTTCATGCGTATGTTGGCAATCTGTATAGCTTATTTGGAGAAATGTCTATTTAGGTCTTCTGCCCATTTTTGGATTGGGTTGTTTGCTTTTTTGATATTGAGCTGCATGTAAATCTTGGAGATTAATCCTTTGTCAGTTGCTTCATTTGAAAATATTTGTTCCCATTCCGAGGGTTGTCCTTTCATCTTGTTTATGGTTTCCTTTGTTGTGCAAAAGCTTTTAAGTTACATTAGGTCCCATTATTTTTGTTGTTTTTATTTCCATTTCTCCAGGAAGTGGGTCAAAAAGGATCTTGCTGTGATTTATGTCACAGAGAGTTCTGCCTATGTTTTCCTCTAAGAGTTTGATGATGTCTGGTCTTACATTTAGGTCTTTAAACCATTTTGAGTTTAATTTTGTGTATGGCATTAGGCAGTGTTCTAAATTCATACTTTTACATATACCTGTCCAGCTTTCCCAGGACCACTTATTGAAGAGGCTGTCTTTTCTCCACTGTACATTCTTGCCTCCTTTATCAAAGATATGGTTACTATATGTGCGTGGGTTTATCTCTGGGCTTTCTATCCTGTTCCATTGATCTATATTTCTGTTTCTGTGCCAGTACCATACTGTCTTGATTACTGTAGCTTTGTAGTATAGTCTGAAGTCAGGGTACCTGATTCTTCCTGCTCCGTTTTTCTTTCTCAGGATTGCTTTGTCGGGCTTCCCTGGTGGCACAGTGTTTGAGAGTCCACCTGCTGATGCAGGGGACACAGGTTTGTGCCCTGGTCCAGGAAGATCCCACATGCCGTGGAGCAGCTGGACCTGTGAGCCATGGCCACTGAGCCTGTGTTTCCAGAGCCTGTGCTCTGCAATGGGAGAGGCCACAACTGTGGGGAGCCACCATACTGAAAAAAAAAAAAAAGATTGCTTTGTCCATTCAGGGTCTTTTGTGTATCCATACAAATTGTGAAATTTTTTGTTCTACTTCTGTGAAAAATGCCAGTGGTAATTTGATAAGGATTGCATTGAATCTGTAGCTTTGTTTGGGTCGTAGAGTCATTTTCACAAAGTGAATTCTTCCAATCAGAGAACATGGTATATCTCTCCATCTATTTGTATCATCTTTAATGCCTTTCATCAGTGTCTTATAATTTTCTGCATACAGGTCTTTTGTCTCCTTAGTTAGGTTTATTCCTAGATATTTTATTCTTTTTGTTGCAGTGATAAATGGGAGTGTTTTCTTAATTTCACTTTTAGATTTTTCATCATGAGTGTATAGGAATGTCAGAGATTTCTGTACATTAACTTTGTATCCTGCTACTTTACCAAATTCATTGATTAACTCTAGTATTTCTCTTGTAGCATGTTTAGGATTCTCTATGTATAGTATCATGTCATCTGCAAACAGTGACAGCATTACTTCTTCTTTTCCAATTTGGATTCCTTTTATTTCTTTTTCTTCTCTGATTGCTGTGGCTACAACTTCCAAAACTATGTTGAATAATAGTGGTTAGAGTGGGCCACCTTGTCTTGTTCCTGATCTTAGTGGAAATGGTTAATTTTTTCACTACTGAGGACGATGTTGGGTGTGGGTTTGTCATTTATAACCTTTGATATGTTGAGGAAGGTTCCCTCTGTGCCTACTTTCTGGAGGGTTTTTATCATAAATGGGTGTTGAATTATGTTGAAAGCTTTCTCTGCATCTATTGAGATGATCATATGGTTTTTCTCCTTCAATTTGTTAGTATGGTGTATCACATTGATTGATTTGCATATATTGAAGAATCCTTGCATTCCTGGGATAAACCCCACTTGATCATAGTGTATGATCCTTTTAATGTGCTTTTGGATACTCTTTGCTAGTAATTTGTTGAGGATTTTTGCATCTATGTTCATCAGTGGTATTGGCCTGTAGTTTTATTTCTTTGTAACATCTTTCTCTGGTTTTGGTATCAGAGTGATGGCGGCCTTGTAGAATGAGTTTGGGAGTGTTCCTCTCTCTGCTATATTTTGGAAGAGTTTGTGAAGGATAGGTGTTAGCTCCTCTGTAAATGTTTGATAGAATTCCCCTGTGAAGCTATCTGGTCCTGGGCTTTTGTTTGTTGGAAGATTTTTAATCACAGTTTCAATTTCAGTTCTTCTGATTGGTCTGTTCATATTTTCTATTTCTTCCTGGTTCAGCCTAAGAAGGTTGTGCCTTTCTAAGCATTTGTCCACTTCTTCCAGGTTGTCCTTTTTATTGGTGTAGAGGTACTTGTAGTAATCTCTCATGATCCTTAGTATTTCTGCAGTGTCAGTTATTACTTCTCCTTTTTCATTTCTAATTCTATTGAATTGAATATTCTCCCTTTTTTTCTTGATAAGTCTTGCTAATGGTTTATCAGTTTTGTTTATTTTCTCAAAATACCAGCTTTTACTTTTATTGATCTTTGTTATCATTTCCTTTATTTCTTTTTCATTTATTGCTGATCTGATCTTTATGATTTCTTTCCTTCTGCTAACATTGGAGTTTTTTTGTTCTTCTTTCTCGAATTGCTTTGGGTGTAAGGTTATGCTTTTTATTTGAGATGTTTCCTGTTTTTTAAGGTAGGATTGTATTGCTATAAACTTCCCTCTTAGAACTGCTTTTCCTGCATCCCATAAGTTTTGGTTCATCTTGTTTTTATTGTCATTTGTTTCTAGGTATTTTTTTGATTTCCTCTTTGGTTTCTTTAGTGATCTCTTGGTTATTAAGTAGTGTATTGTTTAGCCTCATGTGATTGCATTTTTTTACAGTTTATTTTATTGTAATTGATATCTAGTCTCAGAGCATTTTGGTCGGAAAAGATACCTGATATGATTTCAATTTTCTTAAGTTTACCAAGGCTTGATTTGTGACCTAAGATATGATCTATACTGGAGAATATTTCATGAGCACTTGAGAATGTGTATGCTGTTGTTTTTGGATGGAATGCTCTATAAATATCAATTAAGTCTATTTTGTTCAATATATCATTTAAAAGTTGTGTTTCCTTACTTATTTTCATTTTGGATGATCTGTCCATTGGTGAAAGTGGGGTGTTAAAGTCCCCTACTATGATTGTGTTACTGCTGACTTCCCCTTTTATGGCTGTTAGTTTTTGCCTTATATATTGATGTGCTCCTATGTTGGGTTGCATAAATATTTACAATTGTTTTATCTTCTTCTTGGATTGATCCCTTGATCTTTATGTAGTGTCCTTCTTTGTCTCTTTGTCTCTTCTTTGTTTAAAAGTCCATTTTGTCTGATATGAGAATTGCTACTCCAGCTTTCTTTTGATTTCCATTTACATGGAATATCTTTTTCCATCCCCTCACTTTCAGTCTGTATGTGTCCCTAGATCTGAAGTGGGTGTATTGTAGACAGCATATATATGGGTCTTGTTTTTGTATCCATTCAGCCAATCTATGTCTTTTGTTTGGAGCATTTAGTCCACTTACATTTAAGTTAATTATCGATATGTATGATCCTATTCCCATTTTCTTACTTTTTGGGTTTATTATTGTAGGTCTTTTCCTTCTCTTGTGTTTCCTGCCTAGAGAAGTTCCTTTAGCATTTGTTGTAAAGCTGGATTGGTGGTGCTGAATTCTCTAATTTTTTGCTTGTCTGTAAACTTTTTAATTTCTCTGTCAAATCTGAATGAAATCCTTGCTGGTTAGAGTAATCTTGGTTGTAGGTTTTTCTCCTTCATCATTTTAAATATGTCCTGCCACTCCCTTCTGGCTTGCAGAGTTTCTGCTGGTATTGGTGAAAGTGGGGTGTTAAAGTCCCCTACTATGATTGTGTTACTGCTGACTTCCCCTTTTATGGCTGTTAGTTTTTGCCTTATATATTGATGTGCTCCTATGTTGTTCAGCTGTTAACCTTATGGGGATTCCCTTGTTTGTTATTTGTGGTTTTTCCCTTGCTGCTTTTAATATTTTTTCTTTTTATGTGATTTTTGATAGTTTGATTAATATGTGTCTTGGTGTGTTTCTCCTTGGATTTATCCTGTATGGGACTCTCCGTGCTTCCTGGAATTGATTAATTATTTCCTTTCCCATATTAGGGAAGTTTTCAACTATAATCTCTTTAAATATTTTCTCAGTTCCTTTCTTTTTCTTTTCTTCTTCTGGGACCCCTATAATTCGTTTATTGTGTTATCATTGTTTGTTTGCTCTTTAGTTCTTTTAGGTCCTTGTTAAACGTTTCTTGTATTTTCTCCATTCTATTTCCAATATTTTGGATCATATTCATTGGGATTACTCTGAATTCTTTTTCAGGTAGACTGCTTATTTCTTCTTCAATTGTTTGGTCTGGTGTGTTTTTACCTTGCTCCTTCATCTGCTGTGTGTTTCTCTGTCTTCTCATTTTGCTTAACTTAGTCTGTTTGGGGTCTCCTTTTTGCAGGCTGCAGGTTCATAGTTTCCATTTTTTGATGTCTGTGGCTAAGGTTGGTTCAGTGAGTTGTGTAGGCTTCCTGGTGGAGGGGACTAGAGCCTGTGTTCTGGTGGATGAGGCTGCAGCTTGTCTTTCTGGTTGGCAGGTCCATGTCTGGTGGTGTGTTTTGGGGTTTTTGTGGCCTTATTATGGTTTTAGGCAACCTTTGTGCTAATGGATGTGGTTTTGTTCCTGTCTTGCTAGTTGTTTGGCATAGGATGTGCAGCACTGTATCTTGCTTGTCATTGAGTGGAGCTAGGTCTTGGCATTGAGTTGGAGATCTCTGGGAGATTTTCACCGTTTGATTTTATGTGGAGCTGGAATGTCTCTTTTTGACCAGTGTCCTGAACTTGGCTCTCCCACCTCAGTGGCACAGCCCTGACACCTGGCTGGAGCACCAAGAGCCTGTCCTCCACTCGGCTCAAAATAAAAGGGAGGAAAAAAGAAAGAAAGAAAGAAAGAAGAAGAAAAAATAAAATAAAATAATGTAAAATAAAATAAAGTTATTAAAATAAAAAATAATTATTAAGAATAAAATTTTTTAACTAAAACAACAACAAAAAACGGACAGAGAGAACCCTAGGACAATTGGTAAAAGCAAAGCTATATAGACAAAATCACACACAGAAGCATACACACTCAGAAAAAGAGAAAAAGGGGGGAAATATATGTATGTATATATGTGTATCCCTCCTGAATTTGGGATAACTCTTGTCTATTCAGGTATTCCACAGATGCAGGGTACATCAAGTTGATTGTGGAGATTTAATCCACTGCTCCTGAGGCTGCTGAGAGAGATTTCCCTTTCACTTCTTTGTTTGCACAGCTCCTGGTTTCAGCTTTGGATTTGCACCCACCTCTGTGTGTAGGTCCCCTGAGGGCGTTTGGTCTTCGCTCAGATAGGATGGGGTTAAAGGAGCAGCTGATTTGGGGGCTCTGGCTCACTCAGGCCAGGGGGACGGAGCAGTACGGAGTGCAGTGTGAGCCTGCCGCGGCAGAGGCTGGTGTGATGTTGCACCAGCCTGAGGCATGCTGTGTGTTCTCCCCGGGAAGTTGTCCCTGGATCATGGGACCCTGGCAGTGACGGGCTGCACAGGCTCCCGGGAGGGGAGGTGTGGATAGTGACCTGTGCTTGCACACAGGCTTCTTTGTGGCAGTAGTAGCAGCCTTAGCATCTCATGCTCATCTCTGCGGTCCACACTGATACCCGCGGCTAACGCCCATCTCTGGAGCTCCTTGAAGCAGTGCTCTTAATCCCCTCTCCTTGCGCACCAGGAAACAGAGGCAAGAAAAAGTCTCTTGCCTCTTCTGCAGGTCCCGACTTTTTCCAGAGTCCCTACCGGCTAGCTGTGGTGCACTAGCCCCCTTCAGGCTGTGTTCATACAGCCAACCCCAGTCCTCTCCCTGAGGTCTGACCTCTGAAGTCCGAGCCTCAGCTCCCAGCCCTCACCCGCCCTGGCGGGTGAGCAGAGAAGCCTCTCGGGCTGGTCAGTGCTGGTCGGCACCGATCCTCTGTGTGGGAATCCCTCCTCTTTGCCCTCCACACCCCTGTGGCTGCACTCTCCTCCATGGCTCCGAAGCTCCCCCCTTCCGCCACCCACAGTCTTTGTCCGTGAAGGGCCTTCCTAGTGTGTAGAAACCTTTCCTCCTTCACGGCTCCCTCCCACTGGTGCAGGTCCCGTTCCTATTCTTTTGTCTCTGTTTTTTCTTCTTCTTTTGCCCTACCCAGGTACGTGGGAAGTTTCTTGCCTTTTGGGAAGTCTGAGGTCTTCTGCCAGCGTTCAGTAGGTGTTTTGTAGGAGTTGTTCCACACGTAGATGCATTTCTTATGTATTTGTGGGGAGGAAGGTGATCTCCGCATCTTACTCTTCTGCCATCTTGAATCCTTCCCCCATCTCTGTTTTTTTGTTCTTTAGTTCTTCTAGATCTTTGTTAGACATTTCTTGTATTTTCTCAGTCTGTGCCTTCTTACTATTTCCAAGATTCTGGATCATCTTTATTATCATTACTCTGAATTTTTTTTTCAGGTTGATTGCTTATTTCCTCTTCATTTATTTGGTCTCATAGATTTTTACCTTGTTCCTTCATGTGTGATATAATTTTTTGCTCTCATTTTTTTTTGTATGAGTGGGATTGTGTTCCTGTCTTACTGGTTATTTGGCCTGAGGCTTCCAACACTGGAGTTTGTATGCTGTTGGGTAGAGCTGGATCTTGGTGCTGAGATGAGGACCTCCATGAGACTTCACTCCAATGAATATTCCCTGGGGTCTGAGGTTCTCTGTTAATCCGGTCGTTTGGACTCTGAGCTCCAATTCCAGGAGCTTCAGCCTGACTCCCAGTTCATGAACCAAGATCTGCAAGCCACGTGCGGTGGGATAAAAAAGAGAGAACAATAAGGAAGTAAAAAATAAAATTAGACTAGGAAACTAACAGATATGTTAGAAAGAATATAAAAATAAAAATATAGATGAATGAACAACTGGAAGATACAACAGTATCACAATAGTAAAAATGAAGAGGAGGAAAAAGAAAAAAAATTGGGGAAAAGACCTTGGCTGTGGAGGGCAGGACTGAATCAAGGGCGAGCTTTGGGCAGTGGGAGGGGCTTATTCTTAGGACCCACATGTCTGGAAAGGGTCCTGGGGGCTGTGGGGGGTGGTGCTTAGGTTCAATGGAACAGAAGGTGCCCAGGTGTGCCCCCCACCCTTGGTCTCAGGGGACGAGGGACCTCACCTGGGAGCCCAGCAGGTTTCCTGGACTAGAGTGGACAGGGAAAATGCCCTCTGCTCCTCTCCCGCTCCTCCTTAAGTCTGGCAGGCCCCTTCTGCCTGTCTCTCCTGTTCTCCCCTCAGCCTCCATCCTATGCCCCCAGGACCAATATGGCCAGGGGTTGAGGGGGGCCTTGGAGGGCAGGGGGCTGGCTTGGGAACTCAGCAGGTTCCTTGGGCCCGAGTGGGAGGTGCAATCACCCTCTGCTCTTCTCCCACTCCTCCCAGAGGGCCTCTCATGCCTGCCTCTCCTGATCTCCCAGGCCTCAGGGGTGCCAATCCAGTCTGGCCTCCACTTCTGCTCTCCTATTAGCCCCCCCATGTCTTAATGGTTTACTTGGTGGTTCCTCCCTTATCCTTTGGTGTCAGGGTCCCCCACCAGTGTCCAGCAGGCACCTTAGTTGTGGGGAGATGCTAACAGCGTCTTCCTACACCACCATCTTTCAAGACTCCATTCTTAAAGGGTGCACACAAAATTTCACACACTGTGAGATCCAGGGCAGAAACAGTAATTTGAAAGGTGCCTGGATCAGACCCACTTGCTGATTTTGGAGAGCCTCCTGGACAGGCAGGTGGCAATTGAAACTCACCCTGGTGGCATAGACGCTGGCCATTTGCGAGCTAATCCAAGATAGGATATGGTTGCTTAATTAATGCTCCGAGGAAGAAACTGATGAGGGCGAAGATTTGCTGTCCTCAAAAAAATATATATTTATGCTGGAAATTAACATTGAACGTATTTCTCATGCAGAACTGCAGAGAACGAGCTACTACATTTCCATGATTATCTGGGGGCGCTGTAGTAGGTTAAATGCCACAATATGACCTCCTAGCTAATGCTGAAGTTATTTCTTAGGTTTGGTTTGCATAAGGTATAATTTCTTAGGCTTGAAGTTGTTTTGAGACACATTGCTGTCTCTCATTGGTCAAAGGTAGTTGCTGGGACCAGGAGAAATAACACTATCAAATGTTGCATTTTTTTCCTATGAATTTCATCCTGCATTGTTTTACACAAGTCCTGAACCAACAAAAAAGGCGGGGGGGGGGAGAATTAATAATGAAAATATTCTCAGCCACATGGCAATAGCCTTTTGACTGAAGCACATTTGCTACTACATAGCTAAATTCATCCTTTGAAATTTTAATTTCCTGTGAATGACAGTGCACTCCTCCCCAAGATTAGAGAGGGCTGGCTGTAGCCAGTGCGCACGCCAGTGTGCATGCAACTTCCAAGCCTCCCCTTTTTCATTGCTTTCTGAATAGCCTGGCTATTCTCTTCCAAGACAGAGAAAAATGATTCCCTGGAAATGGAGCTTCCTCATCTTTATGCCTCAAAGAGCTCATATGCATTTTCTTAGCCTCTCATAGCTTCAGAAGAGATAGTTATTGCTAGCATAGACTATTCCTGGAGCCAGAAATGTTATGGTTAGGGCACTTCATCAGCCAAATCACAGTTGTTCTGCCTTCCCATAAGTGATATGCAGCCCTCCTTACCTCCTTAAATTGCTTCAGGAAAAAGAATTTGCTATAACTAAATTGTTTCATACAGAATCTTTACTTGTCTAGAACTTTGGCTTGTAATGAGTCTTTCTCTTCCAGTATGGTGATGCACAACACACCTGGAGCCCCAGCCAACACAACAAAACATCCAGGTTTTCATTTCTCTCTCTATGTAAGATTGCACCAAAAAAGATTTTTAAACATTGAAAGTTACACTCTCTCACTTACTTTCATCTTGTCTTTCCTCCTAAAGATTTAAATAAAACTCATGCCACACAATTTGGAGGAAACAGGAAACAGCTTAATGTAGCTTCTGTATTCTTGCATTATATGTTGGTGAATATATATGCTTAAATATATTCAGTAGGCATTCACACTCAAAACTTTACAGGTACTCAAACTTAAAAATGGAATAGATACTCTTTGTCTCTTTTGAGACACACGACCTTGCACCCACAAATTAGAGATGGCGCTAATTCAGGTCTATGTAATGTAGTAAGAAGAGTTCTTAATGGGGAATTTCCAAGTTAATGTCTTCCCACCCAGTGGGAGCAACTCTTTCTTACTGGAATGTCATTAAAATGTGAAAAGATGGGAGAAAAACAGATTGACAATATAATCACTAAATCCTGAGACATTAACTTTCTCAAAACATGTAATACAACAACTACAGCAACAAAAAACTGTTTCTCAAAGATATTTGGAGAAATGCCTAATTCCAAGGCTAGGATAGGGTAGACACAAGATAAACCTGGAACATCTTGTTATATCAAAAATATAATATTGATATTTTTATTTTATTGGGTGTACATTGCAAGGATGCTTGAAAAGGCTTCCACTGGCCAAATCTGAGACAATATGAGCACCAAAATAATTAAGTAAACCATTAATAAAAATAAAAATTCATGAGTCTACACTGATAAAAATAGATAAATATATAAATTAAAATGGGATAAGGGCTCTTTCTTAAACTAGAATTCTGAGGGTTAGCTGGTAAGTGTAAGAGGGAGTACTGCAGTTGAAAAATCATTTTACATCAATCATAGTAAAGTTTGGATTATGCAAGAATCATCAATGGAGGCTGGATCTTGACAGAAATTACGATGAGGAGTAGGATATTTGCATGACCTTAAAGTGACTCCTCACAGACTGCTTACTAGTTGCAAAGGAGAAAAAAACCCAGTAATTATACCAGGGAGAAATCAGGCAACACCTTACTTAACTCGATAAGCAAAGGTCAAAGAAAGGCTGTGGAACCATTCCAGATTAAAGAAGCCTAACAAGATATGACAACTGTATGTGATACCACATGCTAGACTAGATCCTCAGTTGGAGGAGAGCAATGCTATAAAGGATACTTTTGGGTCAATTGACAACATTGGAATATGAAAGATACATTAGATAGAAGTATGTAATTATATTTTTAGAACCATGATGAATATAACTTACCCCTGAATAGCTTTTAAAATATTATGAAATTATCTATATGTATATCAATATCTATCTATTCTCTCTCTGTCTCTGTCTCTCTCTCTCTGTCTATTGAGAGAGAACACAAATACAAAGCAAAAGGGGTTAGATATTAACAATAGATACATCTGAGTAAAGAGTGTCCAGGTGTTCTTTGTTTTATTCTTTGCTTACCTTTAAGTATGAATTAATTCCCAAATAAAAATTATTAAGAATTGGTTCCAAAGGCTTCCCTGGTGGCGCAGTGGTTGAGAATCCCCCTGCCGATGCAGGGGACGCAGGTTCGTGCCCCAGTCCGGGAAGATCCCACATGCCGCGGAGCAGCTGGGCCTGTGAGCCATGGCCGCTGAGCCTGCGCATCCGGAGCCTGTGCTCCGCAACGGGAGCAGCCACAACAGTGAGAGGCCTGCGTACCACAAAAAAAAAAAAAAAAAAAAAAAAAAGTTTCCCCAAAAAAAAAAAAAGAATTGGTTCCTAATACGAAAGTCCAGTATGCAAATAGAATTTCCCCTTCCATTTTGATGGTTGGTTTGCCAATAAGGTATAGATGGTAGAGGCCAATCGAGTCTGTAGTGGCTTGGAACTGTGGCCTAAGGTGAGGTCCAAGATGACTTCATTTCCAAAGTTGCAAAGGCTTGGTAAGTTTCAGAAGGCCTTGGAAGGAGACTGGACAAGACTAAAGAATGTAGATGGATTTTATAATATTGTTGGAAAACTCACTTATTGTTATTAGTGACAAGACATTGCTTAGAAATTGTTGTACTATATGACTTTTTTATTAACTTACATAATTTGTTTATATGTGTATGTATACATACACAAATATGAATAGCTAATCATAAATGTGTTTGTAATGTCAGGTACATGCATCTGGTAGTATCTGACAACCTAAAAAATGCAGTGTAAAACTGAAATTCCTGATAACATCCTAGATGGAAGCAAAACTGAGAGAAAATTTTTGTAATTGCATGTTCAAATTGTGTTATTCTCTTCACAAAATTTAGCAATGATATGCCATTGTATATTCATGTGGCATCTATTTCAGTTTCAGGTGAAGCCCAGTAATTTTCACCTTTATGTTGAGGGGACTACTCTTGCTGCTGCTAGTACTATTAGTAACAATAATAATAATCCACCAGTTGATGATTTTCAGCCATAAATTCAGGTGTGTAAAAAGTATACCCTCTTTTGTTTGCTACAACTCATTTTTATGACTCTGAGCTCCCTTCTTATTAGCTAAATAAATAAATAAAATGAACCTAGTCATTACCCAGCTCTTTCGATTTAAGTGTGGTCAGTTAAAGATTCTGTCCCTCCTCCTTATCCAATTTTCCTTGAGATATTATAAGTTCTAGAGGTGGTAGAACTTACATATCATTTGGGGGAGAGTGTCTGGTTCTCTGTAGATGTCTCTGCAATTCTGGCTTCCATTGAGAAATTTAAGGGGTTAGTCCTCTTTAGTTTCTCTTGCTGGCAGGCCCTTTACTCTGCATCCTTCTCTTCCCAAATTTGAGGCCCCTTCAAGTTCAATGGCATCCTCTTGGGTCTCATGTATACCTTGTGTATATGTGTTGGATGGAAAGGACATATGAACTCTCAATTTCTCTCTCTCTGCTTGCGGGAGGAAAAAGGACTTTGTCCTGATAAAGTTGATTTGTACATTGAGACCTGCAAAATGGAGGCTGCCCCAGTGGCCTGGCCCACATCACAAATATAAATCCTAGTCAGCCTACACTATGGGAAACACTTGTCAAGGAACATACACCAATCACAATCATCTAATTCAGCTTTAACTAGCTTACCCTAGATATTAGGACCTGCTAGCCTTATAAGGAAATCGCCAGCCCCATAGCCAATCATGCCCTGTTTCCAAGTTTCCTCTCCTGTTGTTCTGTAAAATTGCTCTTACCCCCAATCCATCAGGAACAGCGCTCCACTGTTTGTGAGGCACTGTACTCCTCCAATCCATGGACTGTTTTCCCTTGAATAAAGGATATCAAACTCGTTACTAAATTGTTTTACTTTTGTCATTTGATAGTCTTTAGGCCCATCTATGTAGATACTTTACAATCACCATTACTCTAATGATCCAAAGCCACACTAGACCTGAGACCTCTCTACAAGAATTGAAGTCCCCCTGGGTTACATCTTGTGAAGAAAGTCACAGGTCTTCTCTGATCTGAGTCCTCTGATCCCCTAAATGTATTTTGGTTTCCTTTTTACTTCATTACCTCCACCAACACCCACAACCAGGTTTCAACACAGAAGGGCAACATAGGGCAGATAACCTATTGTCCAGACCAAAGATTAACTTGTTAATCATTAGTTTGTTAATCTCCTGTTATGGACTGAATGTTTGTGTCCCCACCCCCAATTCATCTGTTGAAGCCCTAACCCTTAATGTGATTTTATTTGGAGATACATAGGACTTTTATGGAGACAATTAAGGTTAAATGAAGGCATAATGCTGAGGCCCTGATCCAATAGAATTATTTTCCCTATAAGAAGAGATACCAGAGAGCTCACTCTCTCCCCTCCCTTGCAATTAGAGGAAGACCATGTGAGAACAGCACAGCTGTCTACAAATCAGGAAGAGAGTCCTCACTAGAAACCAAACCTTACGGGAACCTTGATTTTAGACTTTCCAGCTTCTAGAACTGTGAGGAAAGGAATTTCTATTGTTTAAGCCACACAGTGTGTGGTAATTTATTACAGCAGCCCAGTTCTCTCTTTACTCCTTGCCAGTTGGCTTTAGTTCATTTTGAGTGAGAAAGCTAGTTCTAAATTCATCATGTAGGCTTTCTTTATCTATGTTAATACTATATGCCAGTGTATCTCCAACTCGAGCATGCATATGAATCACTTGGAGGGCTTCTTAAAACACAGTGCTGGGTCTCACCACAGAGTTTCTGATTCAGTAGGTCTGGGTTGGGGCCCAAGGTTTTGTACTTCTAACAAGCCCCCAGGTGATGCTGATACTGCTGGTCCAGGGACCACACTGTGAGAACCATAGCTATATACTTTGGTATATTATTGTATAAACACATACTTTAGAAAAAAGTTTTACAGCAGTCCTTTAGGCTGCAAAAGCCCTTAGGTTCTTGATTCAAAATCAAGCTTTTGAAACTAAAACAAACAAAATAAATAACTCTTCCTTCTCAGAAAGCTTAGCTTTTGCGATTCAAAAGTGCCTTGACTTTAAAAGCTATTATCTCTTTGAAGAGTTAAAAAAAATCTATTTAGAAACTGAGATGACTTTTTCTCTTTGGGTTCCTTTGTATTCTCATTCTTTTTGGTGAAACATGTCTCCAGATGCTTTGAAAACCAACAATTCAGTAGGTGGAGGGTCTCATAGAAGCAGAAAAATTCAGGAAAGCAAAACCTTAGTTATCTCAGAATTTGATCCTGCTACAAAAAAATAACTACCATTTATTTAATGCTTATGCCAGGCACTATACTGGTAATTACTTCTGTTTTCTTGTTTAATTCTCACAATGAACGTCTTCAAACTATGTGACATGTTTGTTACTGTTGTTGTAGTTGTTGTTTCCACTTACAGTTGAGAAAAATGATGCTTAGAGAAGTTAAGGTACTTGCCCAAGTTTTCACAACTGGTAAGTGGCAGAGCTGAGATTCTAAGAGCTGCTTACAGCTCTTAACCACTGCTATCCAGCTTCCATCCTTTCTAATATAACATTTTTAAAGCAAATTCATTATGACTTAAAAAGGAAATAGCTACACTTATTCAAACTTACCATGTCTTTTTCTCCTGTCAGACACATTTAGAATGGATATTAGGAATAATGCCCCAGTCAGGAGATCTACTAGCCTCTTGTTAGAAGTGGTAACAACTTCATGCCTTTGGTCATTTAAAGTGGACCATATAGAGCACTGGACTATGTGTCCAGTGCTATGTGTGTCACTTGAAGTGACTATGTGTCACTTGAAAAAACTTCATATGAGTAGGGAATTGAAAGTTTAAAAAATTTTAATAGAATAGCTTGAAACCTGGTCCTTAGGATTTTGAATCAAGTTGCTCATTTGTTTAGTCACTGCCCAGTATTTCTTCCAAGGGGAACAAATATTTGCTTTAGTCTGACCCATTATCCATGGGAGATTTACACTAGAAAATGTGGTAATCTGAACCCCACTCAGATGTCAATATTATGTAGCTTTGTAGCTTTTGTGGAAGTCCAGGAATCTAGCAGAGAAGCTAAAACACACCATAGGCATGAAAAAATCAGAGATAGGGTGCATTGGAGAGGGTAAGAGAAACAGTTATATTATTTATATTACCTCTCCCCCAAGGCAATACATCTCAGTGCCAAGAGAGCCATTCTCAGTCTATGATTTCTCCTGCAGGAAAATGTGAGAGCACGTGAGTGGGTGCCTGGCTTCCCCAGCTATATGGAGTCCTGTCAAAAAAATCCATTCCTCTCATGCCCCATCCAAAATACTAAGTTATGGACTGCATGACTGGGGGTATTGAGTGGTTGGGCGAAGAGCAGTCAGGGCTCAGAATGCAACATTTCAAAGGGACACTGATTCTTACTAAACACATCATGGACTCCTTTGGGAGTCATCCCATGAGCAACTTGGGGATGCCTCACTTGTGGATCCTGCTAACTGGCCCATTGACACCATGAGAGTTACATGTGTCTCACCCACACACTTTACAACCATGGCAAGCTCCCTGTGCATGGTCCCACATCAGTGAGAGTGAGCTTTTGTAGATGGGCAGTGAGTACATGCAGAAATTCAGCCCAAATCTCTGAGCTTGGGGGAGACCACAAGCTTGAGCATTTAGCACCATCCTCAGTACAGCTAAAAGGAGGCTGTGAGCACTTTGGCTGGCTTTGTAGGATCGAAAGAACACATACAAGCTTAAGAATTCTGATGCAAGGGGGAGCAAATTGTGTGGAGCAAATGTATAAATAGAAAAGGTCTAAGAAAGCCTGAGAATCCCTAGCAGAGCTGATAAAAGGTATTTCTCTCTTGTAGTCAGTCAGTAAAGACTGGAGGAGGTGACTGCTACTTCAAATGCAAAGACAGCAGGGAAAGAACTCAAGGAAGATTAAAAGATCAAGTAAACATGATACCACCAAAAGAACACAATAATTTGATATTAACAAAAAACAAGGATATAGAGATTTATGATTTACTCAATGAAAAAATTAAAATAGCTCTCCTAAGCAAGCTCAATGAGCTACAAGAAATAGAGAAAGGCAATTCAAAAAGTCAGAATAACTATACATGAAGAAAATAAGAAGTTTCAGAAAGAGATATAAATCATTAAAAATCTGAAATTCCGGAGATAAAGAATATAATGAATGATATGAAAAATACAATAACTAGCATCAACATTGAGAATGGATCAAGCTGAAGAAAGAATCTATGAAATAGAAGACAGGACCTGTGAAATTACCCAGAAGAGAACAAAGAGAAAAGAATGAAAAAGAGTGAAGAAAGCCTATGTGAATTATGGGATACCATAAAAAGAAACAATCTTCAAATTAATTGATTCTCAGAAGGAGAAGAGAGAGAGGGTGCAGAAGGCAGAAAGTTTATTTAAAGAAATAATGTCTGAGAACTTCCCAAATCTGGGGAGCAATTTGGACATTCAAGTTCATGAAGATGGCAAGTCATGCCAAAATTTTAATCCAAAATTATCTGACACATTCTATTAAAACTGCTTAAAATCAAAGATGAAGAGAGAATTTTAAAAAAAGAAAAGATAAATCACATACAAGGGGACCCTGATGAGGCTATGAGCAGATTTCTCAACAGAAAACTTGTGGGCCAGGAGAAAGTGGGATGATATATTAAAAGTGCTGAAAGAAAAAAAAGGGTCAGCCAAGAATACTATACTGAGCAAAGTTGTCCATCAGAGAGGAAAGGCAAGATAAAGACTTTCCCAGAAAAAGAAAAGCTGAGGAAGTTCACCTCACTTGACCTACATTGCAAAAAAGTTGAAAGGAATTATTCAAGTTGAAACAAAGGTTTTCTGTTTATTAACATGAAGACATATTAAAATATATAACACTGGTAAAATTAAGTATATAGACATATCCAGAATACATTAATACTAGAATATAGTGGTGTGTTAACCACTTAACATGACTATAAAGGTTAAAGAACTGAAGCATTAAAAATTAACTATAGGCTTCCCTGGTGGTGCAGTGACTAAGAATCCACCTGTCAATGCAGGGGACATGGGTTCGAGCCCTGGTCCAGGAAGATCCCACGTGCCACAGAGCAACTAAGCCCGTGTGCCACAACTACTGAAGCCTGCACGCCCCCAGAGCCCATGCTCTGCAACAAGAGAAGCCGCTGCAATGAGAAACCTGCACACTGCAGCACAGAGTAGAGCCCCCTCACTGAAACTAGAAAAAGCCATTGCACAACAATGAAGACCCAACATACCAAAAATAAATAAATTTTAAAAATTAACTATAGCCACAATAATTTGTTAATGATTATACAATATACAAAGAGGTATACTGAGATATCAAAAACATAAAAAGGAGAGGGAGTAAAACGGTAAAGATTTTATATGTGATAGAAGTAAAGTTGTAATACATGTAAAATAGATTGTTATCCCGAAAAGATGCTTTATGTAAGCCACATGGTAAACAAAGAGCAAAAACTTATGGTAGATACCCAAAAGACGAAAAGAAGAGAATTAAAGCATACTACTATGGAAAATCATCATTCACAGAGGAAGCCAGCAAGAGAGGAAGAAAAGGCAAGGAAACAACAAAACAGCCAGAAAACAATTAATAAGACAGCATTAGTAACTCCTTTCCTATCAATAATTACTCTAAATGAGATAGATTAAATTATCCAGCCAAAAGGCACAGAGTGACTAAATAGATAAAAATCAAAAACAAAAAAAACCAGGACCCAACTATATGCTGAATATAAGAGACTTCAGCATTAAGGACACATAAAAGCTCAAAGTGAAGAGATGGAAAAGATATTTCATGCAAATGGAAACCAAAAGAAAGCAGGAGTAGCTATAATTATACCAGACAAAATAAACTTTAAGCCAAAAATGGTAATAAGAGACAAAGAAAATCATTATATAATGATTAAGAGGTCAATTCATCAAGAGGATATGACAATTGTAAGTATATGTACCCCAAACAGTAGAGCAGCTAAATATATTAAGCAAATACTAAGAGATTTGAAGGGAGAAATAGATAACAGTACAAGAATAATAGGAGACATCAATACCCACTTTCAACAATGAATAGATCATCTAGACAGAAAATCAGTTAGGGAACATTGGACTTGAACTATACTTTACCAAATGGATCTAACAGACATACACAGAATATTTGATCCAACAGCAGCAGAATATACATTCACCTCAAGTGCACACGGAACATTATCCACAAAACAAGTCTTAACAAATTGAAGAAGATTAAAATCATATCAAATATCTTTTCTAACCACAATGGTAGGAAACTAGAAATCAATAATAGGTGGAAAGCTAGTAAATTCACAAATATGCAGAAAGTTAACTACACACTCCTGAACAACTAGTGGGTCAAAGAAGTCAAAAAGCAAATAAAAAAAAAAGCAAATAAAAATTATATTGAAACAAATGAAAATTAATAACACAACATATTAAAACTTATGGAATGCAGCAAAAGGAGTTCTAAGAGGGATGTTAATAGTGATGAATGTCTACATTAAAGAAAGAGAAAGGTCTCAAAAAAACAACATAACTTTACACTTCAAGAAACTAGGAAAAAAAAGAAAAAACTAAACCCAAAGTTAGCAGTAGAAAGTAAAGCAGAACAAAATGAAATAGAGACCAGAAAGCATTAGAAAAGACAAATGAAACTAAAAGTTGATTGTTGAAAAGATAAATAAAATCGACAAACATTTAGCTAGGCTAATTAAGAAACAAAGAGAGAAGACTCAAGTAAATAAAATCAGAATGAAGAATGAGACATTACAACTGATACTCTGGAAATATAAAAGATCATGAGAGACTTCTATGAACAATTATACACCAACAAGTTGGATGACTTAGAAGAAATGTACAAATCCCTAGAAACATACAACTTACCAAGAGTAAACCATGAAGAAATAGAAAATCTGAACAGATCAGTAACAAGTAAGGAGACTGAATCAGTTATCAAAATTCCCACCACAGAAAAGCCCAGGACAAGACGGTTTCACTGGTGAATTCTAACAAACATATAACGAAGAATTCTTTAATTAATGTCAATACTTCTCAAACTCTTCCACAAAATAAAAGAGGAGGGAGTACTCCCAAACACATTTTACAAGGCAAGTATTACCCTGATACCAAAGCCACATAAGGACACTACAAGAAAAGAAAACAACAGGCCAATACCCCTGATGAATATAGATGGAAAAATTCTCAACATAACACGAGCAAACTGAATTGAACAGGACAATAAAAGGATCATAGGGCATGGCCAAGTGGGATTTATCTCTGAGATGCAAGGATGGTTCAACATATGTAAATCAATAAATGTGTTATACCATATTAATAGAATGAAACAATCAAAAATATGATGACTTCAATAGATGGGGGGAAAGCATTTAACAAAATACAACATCTTTTCATAATAAAAACTCTCAACAAATTGAATGTGGAAGGAACCAAACTCAATACAATAAAGGCCATATATAACAAAGGCACAGATAACATCATACTCAGTGGTCAAAAATAGAAAGCTTTTCCTCTAAGATCAGGAACAAGACAAGAGTGCCCACTCTCACCACTCCTATTTAATAGCACTGGAACTCCTAGCCTGAAGTATCTTTTGAAAGTCTTGGTTATTGTTTCAACAGCAAATATAAATTCTATTAATTTGTTTCTATTCAAAAAGCACACACTATACTAGGGACTCTTAGAAAGCAAGAAAAACTAGGTGAAGATAAAATCATATTGAGAATAGTTTTTACTTGTTTTAATTCCCAAATTTATGATATAACGTAAAAATGTAGGTAGAGAAATATGTGAACAAAGTACACATATTTATCAGTGTTAGTTAAATACTTATAGTAAGATTCACTCTTGATTAAAAGCACAAAACTATTTAAAAAGTCAGGAAGCAGGGGAAGGCAATTTAAGGAGCCTTTGTAACATAATTAAAGAGTAGTAATGAGACAAATATAATTTTTGTTTATAAATTTCTAGAGTGTAAGATACCCAGTTTCTGTTTTTTTTTTTTTTCAAAGGTATCCAAAGTTGACCAGAAATACAGAACTGGCAAGAATCAGATCACCTGAATGACTTCCTCCTCTTTAATTCCTTCCTCCAGTTAAAGTTCCTTCCTCCCACTGGACAAAATAAAGTCATTCATCTCATATATGTTTCTTAAGTTTTTTGGTTTATTTTGTTTCTTTTTTATTGAAGTATAGTTGATTTACAATGTTATGTTGGGTTCAGGTGTACAGCATAGTGATTCAGTATTTTTTGCAGACTATACTCCATCATAACTTATTACAAGATAATGGCTCTAATTTCCTATGGTATACAGTATATCCTTGATGCTTATCTATTTTATACATAGAAGTTTTATCTGTTAAACCTATACCCCTAATTTGTCCCTCACCCTTTCTTCTCCCCTTTGGTAACCATGAGTTTGTTTTCTATATCTGTGTGTCTGTTTCTGTTTTATATATACATTCATTTGTATTATATTTTAGATTCCACATATAAGTGATATTGTACAGTATTTGTCTTTCTATGTCTGACTTATTTCACTAAGCATCATAATCTCTAGGTCTATGCACATTACTGCAAACAGCAGAATTTCAGAATTTTTTATGGTTGAGTATTATTCCATTATATATATCACATCTTCTTTATCTATTTGTTTGTTGACAAACACTTGGTTGAGTTGTATCCAATTTGGGTGAATAAAAATGTTTTCTCGGCTTCCCTGGTGGTGCAGTGGTTGAGAGTCCGCCTGCCGATGCAGGGGACACGGTTCGTGTCCCGGTCTGGGAGGATCCCACATACCACGGAATGGCTGGGCCTGTGAGCCAAGGTCGCTGAGCCTGCACGTCCGGAGGCTGTGCTCCACAACGGGAGAGGCCACAATAGTGAGAGGCCTGCATACCACAAAAAAAAAAAAAAAAAAGTTTTCTGCATTTGGGGGGAAATTGGAACTTTTGGGGGAAATTGGAATTATCCTTTCTTCTGGGAGGGGGATTCCTTTATTGAATATTTTTAGTCAGACAGATGTAAGACAAATGCCTTTTCATTTTTCTTGAGGAACCCTGGACTATGAAATGAAACCAAATCCAGACACTCAGATGGCTATTCTATTTAGTATTGTAAATTGGTTTTATTTTTAGGAGACTGTTCTCCTTGGAGAGTTTATATTTTCTTTTCTAAATATATATTTAGCTAGGGCTGCATATTTGAGTTATTTTTTCCTTAGGAAGTGGGATATCTTTTATCCCACGTATTTTTTTCCTTTGGAAGTGGGATATATTTTCCCCATTTATTTGCTAATAAGAAATAGAAATACCAGACCTGATCCTGGCATAAGGAGTGTGAAAGATCTATTATTTTCACCTGATGTTGAAGAAAATTCTATAAAGGCACTGGGCTGTTTGGTGTTGCACAGTCAGATCTAACCTGTCTGTATCTTGTACATAGTATTATTTAAGAATTGACTCTTTTTATAGATTTGCTTGGATAAAGAGGGGAGGACCATTGAAGAAAATGTATATTACCACTCTCAATCATCCTGTGGAAGGAGATGAGATAGACCTTGGACTGTAAAGACAACTCCATCTTTTTCTGTAATTAGGGAAATTTGGGCTTCAAGACATAAGAGAGAAGACTGGTCAAAAGGAACTCTTGTTAGTGAAAGGGCACATGACAGCTGACAAAGAGCTAGAAAACAGATGGCCGACTGCAGGCCTTCTGTGAAAGGGTTTATTGATATTTGACATTCAGTTTTATGTTCTCTTTTTCTATATAGTATTATCCTTCTGTTACCTCCAAGTTTCTAGTAACCTTTAGTTAAAGCTAAAGCCTTGTATTTGTTGGAAATTAAGGGATGGTCTACATTTGAAGTGAAAAAAATCAGCCTGAGCATCATGTTAGTGAACAAGTGTTTATCAATAAATAAACCTGAAGCAGCCACCTGAAGCAATATATGATAAGTAACTATTGACAGATTTATGTGGTGAGAGCATCTTAAATCTACTCTCTTAGCAAATTTCCAGTATTCAATACAGTATTAACTATAATCATCATGCTGTACATTAGGTATCTAGATTTATTCATCCTACATAAATGTAACTATTTTTTAACCTTTGACCAACATCTCCCCATTTCCCCTACTTTTCTACCCTTGTTAGCTAGCTTCACTGTAGTAATTATTTCACTATGTATATCAAATCATTATATTGTACACCTTACATATATAAAATTTTAATTTTTAAAAAAGATAAATATTTGGAATTTGTAGATAGAATCTAATAAATGATGAAGAATTCTTGCATCTAAGAGTCTGATGTTTGCTAAAAGATATAGCAACATCCCAAATGTTGGAAAGTTTAGAGGCATTCTGCTAACATGTTATTTATTCAATATATGACATGGACTTCTGTTCAAAACTTGAGGTGGGAAAATAAGTCAAACAGACATATCTTCTCCCTTTAACTCAGATTATATTCACTTTTCATATACCCAAGAGTAATGTAGCTTATCTTTAACTCCTCTGGTAATGACCTATTTTATCCACTGAAGGTTTTCAATAATGTTCTACTTTTGAAAAATATATGCAGAGATGGGACTTCAAGAATGGTGGCATGAGAAGCTTGGGGAAAACTATATCCTGAAGAGATGTATCTTAAATCAGTCAAAATTAGTAAAGACAATCATTTATAATCTCTGAAGAATGACCAAAGTCTTACAAAAAATTGAGGAGCACAAAATCAACAAAATCTATGGAACACTGCAGGAAGAGTTGGAGGCAGTGGCATTTGAGCTAGGGACTTCACCTGTCCCTCCACAGTTCTACCTTGTAGAAAAGCTATTTAAGAGAGCTTGGCAACAGAATAGAACTTCCTACCTCCCCCAGATTCCTGGGATGTAAGAGATATTCTGGGTAGTTTTCACAGCTGGTGAACAATAGAAGATTCCATTTTCCACAGCTCTGTGGTACAGAAGGTCAACATCCAGCAGGTGGTGGCATCCTCACAGTGCCTATCCTCCCACCTTCAACTTCCACCACGTAGGGAGGATCCCAGTGGGTCACCTGGTGAAGAATGAGTCCCCCTTTCCCACATAGTTTTGTGTCATAGGAGAGCTGCTACAGTGGGCATATCAGGTGAGTAGCAGCTGCTATCTCCCCCAGACTTTTCAGAGTTAGTTCAGCCAAGTCACTAAACAAATAAGCAAACAGCCAAGTCAACACCAACAACCCTTGTGGGAGAGATCAGTATACAGAATCAATACAATATATTATCTAAAAGGTTCAGTTTTCAACAAAAAATTATTAGACATGCAAAGAAATAGGAAATGTTCATCTAAACATACACAAAAGCACTCAATATTAACTGCCTGGTTCCAGACTGAAACAGAAAGAAATAGAAGATATTAACAGACCAATTACCAGGACTGAAATTAAATCAGTAATTTAAAAATTCCCAACAAACAAAAGTCCAGGACCAGATAGCTTCACAGGTGTATTGTACCAAACATTTAGAGAAGAGCTAATACTTATCCTTCTGAAATTATTCAAAAAATTGCAGAGGAAGGAACATTTCTATACTCATTCTATGAGACCACCATCACCCTGATATCAAAACCAGAAAAAAGATATCACAGTCCAATATCACCAATGAACATAGATGCAAAAATCCTCAACAAAATACTAGCAAACTGAATCCAGTAATGCAGTGAAAGGATCATACACCATGATCAAGTGGGATTTATCCCAGGAATGCATAGATTTTTCAATATCTGCAAATGAATTAATGTGATACACCACATTAACAAATTGAAGAATAAAAATCATATGCTCATCTCAGTAGATGCAGAGAAAGCTTTTGAAAAAATTCAACATCCGTTTATGATAAAAAAATAAACTCTCCAAAAAGTGGGCATAGAGGGGATACACCTCAACAAAATAAAGGCCATATATGACAAACTCACAGCTAACATCATACTCAATGGTGAAAAACTGAAAGCATTTCCTCTCAGATCAAGAACAAGGCAAGGATGACCGCTCTCACCACTTTTATTCAACATAGTTTTGGAAGTCCTAACCACAGCAATCAGAGAATAAAAAGAAATTTTAAAATCCAAATTGTAAAAGAAGAAGTAAAACTGTCACTGTTTGCAGAGGACATGATACTATACATAGAAAATCCTAAAGACACTACCAGAAAACTACTAGACCTCATCTACGAATTCAGTAAAGT
The DNA here is from genome assembly GCF_003031525.2 of Neophocaena asiaeorientalis asiaeorientalis. Lineage (NCBI taxonomy): Eukaryota > Metazoa > Chordata > Mammalia > Artiodactyla > Phocoenidae > Neophocaena > Neophocaena asiaeorientalis. The sequence goes on along the minus strand of NW_020173492.1, from coordinate 54,697 downwards.
TGCAGGATTCAAAATTAATATAGAGAAGTCTGCTGCATTTCTACAAAATAGGAGAAAGAGAAATTAATGGAACAATCCCATTCACCATCACATCAAAAAAGAATAAAAGAACTAGGAAAAACCTACCTAAGGAGGCAAATGACACTGATGAAAGAAATTGAAGATGACACAAACAGATGGAAAGATATACAATGTTTTTGGATTGAAAGAATCAGTATTGTTACAATGACTGTACTACCCAAGGACACATATAAATTCAATGCAATCCCTATCAAATTACCAATGGCATTTTTCACAGAACTAGAACAAAAATTTTTACATTTATATGGAAACACAAAAGACCCTGAATAACTAAAGTAATCTTGAGAAAGAAAAATGGTGCTGGAGGAATCAGGCTCCATGACTTCAGACTAAACTACAAAGCTACAGTAATCAAGACCATATGGTACTGGCACATAAACAGAAATACACATCAATGGAACAGAATAGAGTCCAAAAATAAAGCCATATACTTATGGTCAATTAATCTACAACAGAGGAGGCAAGAATATACAATGGAGAAAAGACAATCTCTTCAACAAGTGGTTCTGGGAAAACTGGACAGCTACATGTAAAAGAATGAAATTAGAACATTCTCTAATACCATATACAAAAATAAACCCAAAATAGATTCAAGACCTGTAGATAAGACCAGAAACCATGAAACTCCTAGAGGAAAACATAGGTAGAACCCTCTTTGACACAAGTTGCAGCAATATTTTTTTGGATCCATCTCCTAGAGTCATAGAAATAAAAACAAAAATAAACAAATGGGACATAATTAAATCTAAAAGCTATTACACAGAAAAGGAAACCATAAACAAAATAAAAAGACAACCTACAGAATGGGAGAAAATATTTGCCAATGATGTGACTGACAAAGGATTATTTTAAAGTACACAAACAACTCATACAGTTCAATATCAAACAAACAAACAACCCAACTGAAAAATGGGCATGACATAGACAGTTCTCCAAAGAAGACATACACATGGTCAACAGACACACACATGGTCTAATAATTACTAATTATTAGAGAGATGTAAATCAAAACCACAGTGAGGTATCACCTCACCCCAGCCAGAATGGCCACCATCAGAAAATCTACAAATAATAATGCTTGAGATGGTGTGGAGAAAAAACCAACTCTCCTAAACTGTTGGTGGGAATGTAAATTGGTGCAGTCACTATGGAGAAAGGTATGGAAGTTTCTTAAAAAATCTAAAAATAGAATTATCATATAATCCTGCAATCCCATTCCTGGGCATATATCTAGAGAAAACCATAATTTGGAAAGATACACAAACCCCAATGTTCATAGCAGCACTATTCACAATAGCCAAGACATGGAAAAAACCTAAATGTCCACTGACATATGAATGGATAAAAAAGATGTGTTACATATATACAATGGAATACTACTCAGCTGTAAAAAAGAATGAAATAATGCCATTTGCAGCAACATGGGTGGACCTAGGGATTATCATGCTAAGTGAAGTAAGTCAGAGAAAAACAAATATCACATGATATCGCTTATATGTGGAATCTAAGAAATTGATACAAATGAACTTATTTTCAAAACAAATATATTCATAGATATAGAAAACAAACTTATGGTTACCAAGGGGAAATGGGGGAGGGATAAATTAGGAGTTTGGGATTAACAGATACAAACTAGTATATATAAAATAGATAACCAATATTTGCTGTGCACCTGAAACTAACACAACATTGTAAATCAAATATATTTCAATAAAAAATAAAAACAGTAAAATAAAAAAGGAAACCAGGCTTAAATAATTAAAGGAAAGGATGATGACAATGATAGAGAATATCGGATAGAGAACATCATTTAAAAATTATAAAATGGAATAAAATGGAAATTTGAAACATAAAATAATCAAGATGAAAAATTCACTAAAGGCACTTGAGAGTAGACTTGAGCTGGCAAAAGAATCAGTGGCCTTGAAGATAGATCAATAGAGATTATGAAATCTGAAGAACAGAGAGTAAAAGGAATGAAAAATGAAGAGGGACACAGAGATATGTGGGATACCATTAAGTACCTATATTTTTTTAAAGAAATAATGGTGGAAAACTTCCTAAATTGATGAAAACATTATTCTACATATCTTAAAACTTTTATGAACCGAAGTAAGATAAATTCAAGAAGACCTTCAACCAGAGACATAGTCGTGAATTTTTTTAAAACAAAGACAAAGTAAAAAGCTTGAAAAGAACAAGAGGAAAATAACTCATTTCACACAAGGGACCTCCAATAAGATTAACAGCTGACTCCTTAACAGAAACAATAGAGACCAGAAAGAGTAAGACGTATTTAAAGTGCAAAGACACAAGACATATAAACAACAAAAAGTAAAATGGTAGAAATGAATCCAACCATATCAATAATAACCTTAAATGTGGATGGATTAAACATTCCAAATAAAGTGCATTGATTGTCAAGGATAAAAAACACCAAGATCCTACTATATGTTGTCTACAGGAAACACACTGTATATTCAAAGACATAAATAGATTGAAAGCAAAAAGATAGAAAAGTATATACCACGAAAACAGCAACCATAAGAGAGCTGATGTGGCTATAATAATATCAAACCAAATAGATGTTAAAGCAACAGCTGTTACTATCATAAGCATATGCATGTAATAATAGAGCTCCAAAATGCATGAAACAAAAACTGACAGACTTGAAGAGAGAAATGGATAAATCAACAATAATACTTGGGATTTCAGCATCCATTGTATTAGTTTCCTAAAGCTGCTGTAGTGCTGTAATAAAATATCGCAAACTTGGTGTCTTAGAACAATGAAAATGTATTCTCTCACAGTTTTGGAGACTAGAAATTAGAAATCAAGGTGTTTATAGGTTTGGGTCCTTCTGGAGTCTTTGAGAGAGAACCTCTTCCTTGATTCTGTCCTTGCTTCTGGTGATTGCCAGCAATCCTTGACATTCTTGGGCTTGTAGATGCATCTGTCCAATTCTGCCTCCATCTTCACATGATCTTCTCCTCTGTGTGCCTGTGTCTCTGTGTCCAAATGTCTGTCTTATAAGGACATCAGTCATATTGGATTTAGAACCCACACTAATCCAGTATGATCTCATCTTAACTTGATTATATTTACAAAGATGTTATTTCCAAATAAAGACATATTCACAGGTTTTGGATGGATATGAATTTTGGAGGAACACTCTTCAACTCAGTACAACCATTTTCAATAATGGATAGAAAAGCTAAGCAGAAGATCAACAAGGATATAGAAGACTTATGCAACACTACTAACAAACTTGACCTAACATATTTATAGAACACTCCACCCAACAACAGCAGAATACACATCTTTTCTGAAGTACACATGGAACATTCTCCAGGATAGACCATGTTCTGGGCCATAAAATTTAAAAGTATTGAATTCAAAAATTATGTTCTCTGACTACAAATAAATCATATTAGAAATCAATAACATGGAAATTTGGGGAATTGAAAAGTAAGTGAAAAGTAACCAACACACTCCTAAATAATCAATTGGTCAAGGAAGAAATCACAAGGTAAATTAGAAAATACTTTAGCATTAATGAAAACAAAATACAATATACTAAACCTATATGATACAGCTGAAGGAAAGCTTAGAGGAAATATATATGGCTACAATTGCCTGAATGAAAGAAGAAATATCTCAAATCATCTTCCACTTTATTAAACTATGAAAAGAACTAAATCCAAAGCAAGTGTAAGAAAGGAAAATAAAAAGATTAGAGGGTAAATAAAATAAATAGGAATTAGAAAAACAATAGATAAAAATCAACAAATGCAAAACTTGTTTCTTTTAAAGAGATCACAATTACTGATGAGCCAATAGCTAGACTGACTAGGAAATAAAGAGAAGAATCAACTGACTAATATTAGGAATGAAAAGGAGGAAACCACTATTGACCTTACAGAAATAAAGTGGTTTAAAAGGGAATATGTCAGCAATAAGAGAAGAATGAACACTCTTGTCATTTCTATTCCACATTGTACTAGGCAAGAAAAAGAAATATAGATTGGGAAGGAAGAAATAAAACTATCTCTTTTCACAGACTACATTATCTTGTACACAGATAATCCTAAGTCATCCACTGAAAAATCTACAATACAAAAATATTATAATAATATAACTAAGAATTAATTCAGAAAGTTTGCAGGATACAAGATCGATATACAAAAATCAATTGTATTTTCATATACTTGCAATAAACAGTCTAAAAATGAAATTAAGGAAACACACAATATCATCAAAAAGAGTAAGATACTTAGGAATACATTTAGAAAAAGAAGTACACAATTTGCACAATTAAAACTATAAAGTATTGTCAAGAAAAATTAAAGAGGATCTAAATAAATTGAACACATCCCATGTTCATGAGTCAATAGACTTAATAATTTTATGATCATACTCTCCAAATTCATCAACAGAGTCAGTGCAAACTCAATCAGAATCTTATCTGTCTTCTTTGTAGGAATTGACAAGTTGATCTTAAAATTTATATGGATACTAAAGAATATGCTAGAATAGGCAAAAGAATCTTGTAAAAGAAGAACAAAGTTGGAGGACTCATGTTTCCTGGTTTCAAAACTTACTACAAAGAAACAATCACCAAGAAAGTGTGGTATTGGAATAAGAATATATGTATACACCAATGGAATATAACCGAGAGTCCAGAAATAAACTCACATATCAATTGTCAATTGATTTTCAACAAAGGTGTCAAGACTATACAATAGGGAAATAACATACGTTTCAAAGAATCATGCTAGGAAAAGTGGATATCCATGTGCAAAATACTTAAGTTGGACCCCTATGTCACTCCATAGGCAAACACAATAACTCAAAATAGATTATAAAACTAAATATAAAAGTTAAAACTAAAATAACATTAGAAGAAAACATAGGAGTGCATCTTCATGACCTCGGGTTAAGCAAATGTTTCTTATATAGGACACCAAAAGCACAAGTTAATAAAGAAAAACTAGATGAATTGGACTTCATATAAATATAAATTTTTATACTGCAAATGATACTACTAAGAACACGTAAACAGCCCACAGAATGGGAGAACATATTTGTAAATAATATACCTGATATGGGACTTTTATCTGGAATATATAAAGAAATCTTACAAGTCAATAATAAAAAGATAACCCAATTTAAAAATGGGCAAAGGTCTAAAAAGACATTTCTCCAAAGATACAAGGAAAACCAATACACAAATAAAACGATGCTCAACATCATTAGTCAGTGGGGAAATAAACATCACAATGAGATAACACTTTACATCAACTAGAAGACAGACAATAATAGGTGTTTGTTAGAGAGGATGAGAAGAAACTGCAACATTCATACAATGCTGATGGGAATGTAAAATGGTACAGCTGCTTTGGAAAACAGTTTAGCAGTTACTCAAATGTTAAACATAGAGTTCACATATGACCAAGAAATTTCACACTGAGGTATATATCCAGGAGAAATAAAAACACAAATCCACACACAGACTGGCATGTGAATGTTCATTGCAGTTTTTTTCATAATAGGCAAAAGGTGAAAAGAACCTAAATGCCCATCAACTAATGAATGGGTAAACAAAATACATACATATATTCCATACAAAGGAATATTTTTCAGCCATAAAAACAAATGAAGCACTGATACATTCTACAAAAGGAACAAATGATGGAAACATCACACTAGATTAAAATAACCAGTCACAGAGGCCAGATATGATATGATATCATACATTAAATATGTAGAATAAACAAATCTATAAGAGACTGTAATGGTTGTCAAGGACTTCGGGAGGGGAGGGGTAATGACTGCTGATGGCTATGAGGTTTTTGGAGCGTGATGAAAAGTGTAAAATCAAATGTGGTGATGGTTAGTAACACAACACTGTAGACACACTGAAAGTCATTGAATTGAGCACTTTACATGGGTGAATTTTATGGCATATGAATTATATTTCAATAGAGCTGTTAAGAAAAGAAAAAGTTATAACAAAAATGTATATGCAGGATGGACCTTCAAGATGGTGGAGGACTGAAACATGAAGATTAACTTCTTCACCACAAACACATCAAAAATGCACCTACATGTGGAACACCTCCTTCAGAACACCTACTGCATGCTGGAAGAACTCAGGCTTCCCAAAAGGTAAGAAACTCTCCACGTACCTGGGGTCTTGGTGCTCAGGCGAGTGGTTGGGCCTGAGCCTCTGAGGAGGGAGAGTCGAGTTCAGGACATTGGACCACCAGAGACTTCCTGGCCCCAGATAATATCAATCAGTGAGAGTTCTCCCAGAGACTTCCATCTCAACACTAAGACCCAGCTCCATGTAACAACCAGCAAGCTCCAGTGCTGGACACCCCATGCCAAGCAACTAGCAAAAAAGGAACACAACCTTCACCCACTAGCAGAGAGGCTGCCTAAAATCATAAGTTCACAGACATTCCAAAACACACCACCAGACATGGTCCTGCCCACCAGAAAGACAAGATCCAGCCATATCCACCAGAACACAGATACCAGTCCCCTCCACCAGGAAGCCTACACAACTCACTGAACCAACCTTACCCACTGAGGGCAGACACCAAAAACAACAAGAACTACGAACATGCAGCCTGAGAAAAGGAGACCTCAAACACAGTAAGTTAAGGAAATGAGAAGACAGATAAATACACAGCAATGAAGGAGCAATGTAAAAACCCACCAGACCAAACAAATGAAGAGGAAATAAGCAGTCTACCTGGAAAAGAATTCAGAGTAATGATAGTAAAGATAACCGAGAATCTTGGAAATGGAATGGAGGAAATACAAGAAAAGTTTAATAAGGACCTAGAAGAACTACAGAGAAAACAAACAGTGATGAACAACACAATACATGACATTAAATATTCTCTAGAAGGAATCAATAGCAGAATAGCTGAGGCAGAAGAACAGATAAGTGACCTGGAAGATAAAAGAGTGGAAATAACTACTGCAGAGCAGAATAAAGAGAAAACAATGAAAAGAATTGAGGACAGTCTCAGAGACCTCTGGGACAACATTAAACACACCAACAATCGAATTACAGGGGTCCCAGAAGAAGAAGAGAAAAACAAAGGGACTGAGAAAATATTTGAGAGATTATAGTTGAGAACTTCCCTAATATGGGAAAGGAAATAGTCAATCAAGTCCAGGAAGTGCAAAAGAGTTCCATACAGGATAAGTCCAAGGAGAAACACACTAAGACATATATTGATCGAATTATCAAAAATTAAATACAAATAAAAAATATTGAAAGCAGCAAGGGAAAAGCAACAAATAACATACAAGGGAATCCCCATAAGGTTAACAGCTGATCATTCATCAGAAGCTCTGCAAGCCAGAAGGGAGAGGCAAAACAGAAGGGAGAGGGAAAATCTTACAACCACGATTACTCTACCCAGCAAGGATCTCATTCAGATGCAACAGAGAAATTAAAACCTTTAAAGACAAGCAAAAACTAAGAGAATTCAGCACCACCAAACCAGCTTTACAACAAACACTAAAGGAATTCTCTAAGCAGGAAACACAAGAGAAGGAAAAGAACTACAATAACAAACCCAAAACAATTAAGAAAATGGTAATAGGAACATACATATCAATAATTACTTTAAATGCAAATGGATTAAATGCCCCAATCAAGACACAGACTGGCTGAATGGATACAAAAAAAGACCCATATATATGCTCTCTACAAGAGACCCATTTCAGACCTAGGGACACATACATACTGAACGTGAGGGGATGGAAAAAGCTATTTGATGCAAAGGAAAATCAAAACAAAGCTGGAATAGTAATTCTCATATTAGAAAAAATAGACTTTAAAATAAACACTATTACAAGAGACAAAGAAGGACACTACATAATGATCAAGGGATCAATCCAAGAAGAAGATATAACAATAGTAAGTATATATGCACCTAAAATAGGAGCACCTCAATACATAAGGCAAATTCTAACAGCCATAAAAGGGAAAATCAACAGTAATACAATCATACTATGGGACATAAACAACCCACTTTCACCAATGAACAGATCAATCAAAATGAAAATAAATAAGGAATAACAAGCTTCAAATGACAAATTAAACAAGATGGACTTAATTGATATTTATAGGATATTCCATCAAAAATAAAACAGAATACACTTTTTTCTCAAGTGCTCAAGGAAAATTCCCCAGGATAAATCATATCTTGGGTCAAAAATCAAGCCTTTGTAAACTTAAGAAAATTGAAATAATATCAAGTATCTTTTCCAACCACAATGCTATGAGACTAGATATCAATTATAGGGGGAAAAACCTGTAAAAGATACAAACACATGGAGGCAAAACAATACACTACTAACTAACCAAGAGATCACTGAAGAAATAAAAAAAATACCTAGAAACAAATGACAATGAAAACACGATGACACAAAACCTATGGGATGCAGGAAAAGCAGTTCTAAGAGGGAAGTTTATAACAATACAAGCCTACCTCAAGAAACAAGAAACATCACAAATAAACAACCTAACCTTCAACCTAAAGCAATTAGAGAAAGAAGAACAAAGAAACCCCAAAGTTAGCAGAAGGAAAGAAATCATAAATATCAACTCAGAAATAAAGAAAAAGAAATGAGGGAAATGAGAGCAAAGATAAATAAAACAAAAAGCTGGTCCTTTTAGAAGATGAACAAAATTGATAAACCATTAGCCAGACTCATCAAGAAAAAAAGGGAGCAGACTCATATCAATAGAATTAGAAATGAAAAAGGAGAGGTAACAGACGAGGGGAAGATGGCGGAAGAGTAAGACGTGGAGATCACCTTCCTCCCCACAGATATACCAGAAATACAACTGCACGTGGAGCAATTCCTAAAGAACACCTACTGAACACTGGCAGAAGACGTCAGACCTCCCAAAAGGCAAGAAAGTCCCCAAGTACTTGGGTAAGGCAAAAGAAAAAAGAATAAACAGAGACAAAAGGATAGGGATGGGACCTGCAATAGTGGGAGGGAGCTGTGAAGGAGGAAAGATTTCCACACACTAGGAAGCCCCTTCATGGGCGGAGAATGTGGGTGGCAGAGGGGGAAAGCTTCGGAGCCGCAGAGGAGAACGCAGCCACAGGGGTGTGGAGGGAAAAGCAGAAAGATTCCCACACAGAGGGTCGGTGCTGACCAGCACTCACCAGCCCAATAGGCTTGTCTGCTCACCCGCCGGGGCGGCGGGGCTGGGAGCTGAGGCTCGGGCTTCGGTCGCAGCGCAGGGAGAGGACTGGAGTTGGTGGCGTGAACACAGCCTGCAGGGGGTTAGAGCACCATGGCTAGCCGGGAGGGAGTCCAGTGAAAAGTCTGGACCTGCCAAAGAGGCAAGAGACTTTTTCTTCCCTATTTGTTTCCTGGTGAGCGAGGAGAGGGGACTAAGAGCACTGCTTAAAGGAGCTTTAGAGATGGTCGCCAGCCACGGCTAAAAGGGCGGACTGCAGAGACGGGCATGAGATGCTAAGGCTGCTGCCGCCACCACCAAGAAGTCTGTGTCCGAGCACAGGTCACTATCCACACCCCCCTTCCGGGGAGCCTGTGCAGCCTGCCACTGCCAGGATCCCGGGATCCAGGGACAACTTCCCTGGAAGAATACAGCACAGTGCGCCTCAGACTGGTAAACGTCACACTAGTCTCTGCAGCCGCAGGCTTGCCCTGAACTCCGTACCCCTCCCTCCCCCTGGCCTGAGTGAACCAGAGTCCCTAAAGCAGCTGCTCCTTTAACCCTGTCCTGTTTGAGCAAAGAAGAGACGCCCTCCGGTGACCTACACGCAGAGGCGGGGCCAAATCCAAAGCTGAGCCCCGGGAGCTGTGCAAACAAAGAAGAGAAAGGGAAATCTCTCCCAGCAGCCTCAGAAGCAGCGGATTAAAGCTTCACAATCAACTTGATGTACCCTGCATCTGTGGAATACATGAATAGACAAAGAATCATCCCAATTGAGGAGGTGGAATTTGAGAGCAAGATTTACTATTTTTGCCCCTTTTCCGCTTTTGGTGAGTGTGTATGTGTATGATTCTGTGTGAGATTTTGTCTGTATAGCTTTGCTTCCACCATTTGTACTAGGGTTCTATCAGTCCGTTTTTTTTTTTTTTTTTTCTTTAAAAGATTTTTTTTCTTAATAATTATTTTTTATTTTAATTTTTTATTTTTATTCTATCTTCTTTCTTTCTTTCCTTCCTTCCCTCCTTGCTTCCTTCCTTCCTTCCTCCCTCCCGCTCTCCCTCCCTCCCTTCTTCCTTCCTTCCTTCCTTTCTTCTTTCTTTTTCTTTCTTTCTTTCTTTCTTTCTTTCTTTCTTTCTTTCTTTCTTTCTTTCTTTCTTTCTTCTTTTCCTCCCTTTTAATCTGACCTGTGTGGATGAAAGGCTATTTGTGCTGCAGCCAGGAGTCAGTGCTGTGCCTCTGAGGTGGGAGAGCCAACTTCAGGACACTGGTCAACAAGAGACCTCCCAGCCCCACATAATATCAAACGGTGAAAATATCACAGAGGTCTCCATTTCAACAACAGCAATAAGTGTCACTCAACGACCAGCAAGCTACAGTGTTGGACACCCTAGGCCAAACAACTAGCAAGACAGGAAAACAACCTTCACCCATTAGCAGAGAAGCTGCCTAAAATCATAAGTTCACAGACATTCCAAAACACACCACAAGACATCGTCCTTCCCAAAGGAAAGGCAAGATCCAGCCTCATCCACCAGAACACATGTACTAGTCCCCTCCACCAGGAAGCCTACACAACCCACTGAACCAACTTTAGCCACTGGGGACAGACACCAAAACAATGGGAACTACGAACCTGCAGTCTGCAAAAAGGAGACCTCAAACACAGTAAGATAAGCAAAATGAGAAGACAGAAAAACACACAGCAGATGAAGGAGCAAGATAAAAACCCACCAGACCTAACAAATGAAGAGGAAATAGACAGTCTACCTGAAAAAGAATTCAGAATAATGACAGTAAAGATGATCCAAAATCTTGGAAATAGAATAGACAAAATGCAAGAAATATTTAACAAGGACCTAGAAGGACTAAAGATGAAACAAGCAATGATGAACAACACAATAAATTAAATCAAACATACTCTAGATGGGAACAATAGCAGAATAACTGAGGCAGAATAATGGATAAGTGACCTGGAAGATAAAATACTGGAAATAACTACTGAAGAGCAGAATAAAGAAAAACGAATGAAAAGAACTGAGGACAGTCTCAGAGACTTCTGGGACAATGTTAAATGTACCAACTTTCGAATTATAGGGATCCCAGAAGAAGAAGAGAAAAAGAAAGGGACTGAGAAAATATTTGAAGAGATTATAGCTGAAAACTTCCATAATATGGGAAAGGAAATAGTTAATCAAGTCCAGGAAGCACAGAGAGTCCCATATAGGATAAATCCAAGGAGAAATACGACAAGACATATATAAATCAAACTGTCAAAAATTAAATACAAAGAAAACATATTAAAAGCAGCAAGGGAAAAACAACAAATAACACACAAGGGAATCGCCATAAGGTTAACACCTGATCTTTCAGCAGAATCTCTGCAAGCCAGAAGGGACTGGCAGGACATATTTAAAGTAATGAAGGAGAAAATCCTGCAACCAAGACTGCTCTACCCTGCAAGGACCTCATTCAGATCTAATGGAGAAATTAAAACCTTTACAGACAAGCAAAAGCTGAAAGAGTTCAGCACCACCTGACGAGCTTTACAACAAATGCTAAAGGAACTTCTCTAAGCAAGAAACACAAGAGAAGGAGAAGACCTACAATAACAAACCCAAAACACTTAAGAAAATGGGAATAGGAACATACATAACGATAATTACCTTAAATGTAAATGGACTAAATGCTCCCACCAAAAGACACAGATTGGCTGAATGGACACAAAAACAAGACCCATATATATGCTGTCTACAAGAGAACCACTTCAGATCTAGAGACACATAGAGACTGAAATTAAGGGGATGGAAAAAGATATTCAACGCAAATGGATACCAAAAGAAAGCTGGAGTAGCAATTCTCATATCAAGCAAAATAGATTTTAAAATAAAGACTCTTAGGAGGGACAAAGAAGGGCAGTACATAATGATCAAGGGATCGATCCAAGAAGAAGATATAACAATTGTAATTATTTATGTACCCAACACAGGAGCACCTCAATACATAAGGGAAATACGAACAGCCATAAAAGGGGAAATCAGCAGTAACACAAACATAGTAGGGGACTTTAATATCCCACTTTCACAAATGGATAGACCATCCAAAATGAAAATAAGTAAGGAAACACAACCTTTAAATGATACATTAAACAAAATATATTTAATTGATATTTATAGGACATTCCATCCAAAAACAACAGAATACACATATTTCTCACGTGCTTATGGTACATTCTCCAGGATAGATCATATCTTGGGTCACAAATCAAGCCTGGTAAATTTAAGAAAATTGAAATTGTATCAAGGATATTTTCTGACTACAATTCTATGAGACTAGATATCAATTACAGGAAAAGATCTGTAAAAAATACAAACACATGGAGGCTAAACAATACACTACTTAATAACGAAGTGATCACTGAAGAAATCAAAGAAGAAATAAAATGTACCTAGAAACAAATGACAATGGAGACATGACAACTCAAAAGCTATGGGATGCAGCAAAAGCTTTTCTAAGAGGGAAGCTTATAGCAATACAATCCTACCTTAAGAGACTGGAAATATCTCGAATAAACAACCTAACCTTGCACCTAAAGCAATTAGAGAAAGAAGAACAACAACAACAAAAAAAAAAACCCAAAGTTAGCAGAAGGAAAGAAATCATAAAAATCAGATCAGAAGTAAATGAAAAAGAAATGAAGGAAATGATAGCAAAGATCAATAAAACTAAAAGCTGGTTCTTTGAGAAGATAAACGAAATTGATAAACCATTAGCCAGACTCATCAAGAAAAAAAGGGAGAAGACTCAAATCAATAGAATTAGAAATGAAAAAGGAGAAGTAACAACTGACACTGCAGAAATACAAAAGATCATGAGCGATTACTACAAGCAAGTCTATGCAAATAAAATGGACAACCTGTAAGAAGTGGACAAATTCTTAGAAGTGCACAGCTGCCAAGCCTGAATCAGGAAGAAATAGAAAATATGAACAGACCAATCACAAGCACTGAAATTGAAACTGTGATTAAATATCTCCCAGCAAACAAAAGCAGAGGACCAGATGACTTCACAGGCGAATTCTATCAAACACTTAGAGAAGAGCTAACACCTATCCTCAAACTCTTCCAAAATATAGCAGAGAGAGGAACACCCCCAAACTCATTCTACGAGGCCACCATCAGCCTGATACCAAAACCAGACAAGGATGTCACAAAGAAAGAAAACTACAGGCCAATATCACTGATGAATATAGATGCAAAAATTCTCAACAAAATACTAGCAAACAGAATCCAACAGCACATTAAAATACAACATGATCCAGTGGGGTTTATTCCAGAAATGTAAAGATTCTTCAATATATGCAAATCAATCAACGTGATGTACCATATTAACAAATTGAAGAAGAAAAACCATATGATCATCTCAATAGATGTAGAGAAAGCTTTCGACAAAATTCAACACCCATTTATGATAAAAATCCTGCAGAACGTAGGCATAGATGGAACTTTCCTCAAAATAATAAAGGCCACATATGACAAACCTACAGCCAACATTGTCCTCAATGGTGAAAAACTGAAAACATTTCCACTAAAATCAGGAACAAGACAAGGTTGCCCACTCTGACCACTCTTTTTCAACATAGTTTTGGAAGTTTTATCCACAGCAATCAGAGAAGAAAAGGAAATAAAAGGAATCCAAATCGGAAAAGAAGAAGTAAAGCTGTCACTGTTTGAAGATGACATGATACTATACATAGAGAATCCTAAATATGCTACTAGGAGACTACTAGAACTAATCAATTAATTTGGTAAAGTAGCAGGATACAAAATTAATGCACAGAAATCTCTGGCATTCCTATATACTAATGATGAAAAATCTGAAAGTGAAATCAAGAAAACACTCCCATTTACCATTGCAACAAAAAGAATAAAATATCTAGAATAAACCTACCTAAGGAGACAAAAGACCTGTATGCAGAAAATTATAAGACACTGATGAAAAAAATTAAAGATGATACAAATAGATGGAGAGATATATCATGTTCTTGGATTGGCAAAATCAGCATTGTGAAAATGACTCTACTACCCAAAGCAATCTACAGATTCAATGCAATCCCTATCAAACTACCACTGGCATTTTTCACAGAACTAGAACAAAAAATTTCGCAATTTGTATGGAAACACAAAAGACCCCGAATAGCCAAAGCAATCTTGAGAACGAAAAAAGGAGCTGGAGGAATCAGGCTCCCTGACTTTAGACTATACTACAAAGCTACAGTAATCAAGACAGTATGGTACTGGCACAAAAACAGAAAGATAGATCAATGGAACAGGATAGAAAGCCCAGAGATAAACCCACGCACATATGGTCACCTTATTTTTGATAACAGAGACAGGAATGTGCAGTGGAGGAAGGACAGACTCTTCA
>NW_020173492.1:39735-39940 GCF_003031525.2 Neophocaena asiaeorientalis asiaeorientalis | reverse complement strand
GGGAGGGAGATGCAAGAGGGAAGAGATATGGCAACATATGTGTATGTATAACTGATTCACTTTGTTATAAAGCAGAAACTAACATACCATTGTAAAGCAATTATACTCCAGTAAATATATTAGAAAACAAAAAACAAAAAAACAAAACAAGAATCTGTCTGCCAATGCTGGGGACACGGGTTTGCTCCCTGCTCTCGGAATATCC
>NW_020173492.1:8861-39610 GCF_003031525.2 Neophocaena asiaeorientalis asiaeorientalis | reverse complement strand
AAAAAGAAAGAAAGAAAGAAAGAAAGAAAGAAAGAAAGAAAGAAAGAAAGAAAGAAAGAAAGAAAGAAAGAAAGAAAGAAAGAAAGAAAGAAAGAAAGAAAGAAAGAAAGAAAAGAAAGAAAGAAAGGAAGGAAGGAAGAAAAAAAGAATAAGAAAGAAAGAAAGAATAAGAAAGAAAGAATGAAAGAAAGGAAGGAAGAAAGAAAGAAAGAAAGAAAAAGAAGTAAAAACTGACATTGCAGAAATACAAAGGATCATGAGAGATTACTACAAGCAACTATATGCCAATAAAATGGACAACCTGGAAGAAATGGACTAATGCTTAGAAAGGCACAACCTTCTGAGACTGAACCAGGAAGAAATACAAAATATAATCTGACCAGTCACAGGCAGTGAAATTGAGACTGTGATGAGAAATCGTCCAACAAACAAAAGCCCAGGACCAGATGGCTTCACAGGCGAATTCTATCAAACATTTAGTGAAGAGCTAATACCTATCCTTCTCAAACTCTTCCAAACTATAGCAGAGGGAGGAACACGCCCAAACTCATTCCACGAGGCCATCATCACCCTGATACCAAAACTAAAGATCTCACAAATAATGAAAACTACAGGCCAATAACACTGATGAACATAGATGCCAAAATTCTTAACAAAATGCTAACAAACAGAATCCAACAGCACATTAAAAGGATCGTACACCATGATCAAATGGAGTTTACCCCAGGAATGCAAGCATTCTTCAATATACGCAAATCAGTCAATGTGATACACCACATTAACAAACTGAAGGATAAAAACCATATGATCATCTCATTAGATGCAGAAAAAGCTTCTGATAAAATTCAACACCCATTTATGATAAAAACTCTCCAGAACGTAGGCATAGAGTGAATGTACCTCAACATAATAAAGGCCATGTATGACAAACCCACAGCCAACATGGTCCTCAATGGTGAAAATCTGAAAGCCTTTGCACTAAGATCAGCAACAAGACAAGGTTGCCCACTCTGTCTGTTATTCAACATAGTTTTGGAAGTTTTAGCCACAGCAATCAGAGAAGAAAAATAAATGAAAGGAATCCACATGGGAAAAGAAAAAGCAAAACTGTCACTATTTGCATGTGACATGATACTATACATAGAGAATACTAAAGACTCTACCAGAAAACTACTAGAGCTAATCAGTGAATTTGATAAAGTAGCAGGATACAAAATTAATGCACAGAAGTCTCTTGCATTCCTATAGACTAATGATGAAAACTCTGAAAGAGAAATCAAGGAAACACTCCCATTTACAATTGCAACAAAATGAATAAAATACCTAGGAATAACTTACCTAAGGAGACAAAAGACCTGTATGCAGAAAATTATAAGACACTGATGAAGGAAATTAAAGATGATACAAACAGATGGAGAGATAAACCATGCTCTTGGATTGGAATAATCAACATTGTGAAAATGACTACAGTACCCAAAGCAATCTACAGATTCAGTGCAATCCCTATCAAACTACCAATGGCATTTTTCACAGAACTAGAACAAAAAATTTCACAATTTGTATGGTAACACAAAAGACCCTGAATAGCCAAAGCAATCTTGAGAAAGAAAATAAGAGCTCAGGAATAAGACCTCTGACTTCACACTATACTACAGAGCTACAGTTATCAAGACAGTATGGTACTGGCCCCCCAAACAGAAATATAGATCAATGGAACAGGATAGAAAGTTCAGAGATAAGCCCACTCACCTATGGTCAACTAATGTATGACAAACGAGGCAAGGATATACAATTGAGAAAAGACAGCCTATTCGATAACTGGTGTTGGGAAAACTGGAAAGCTTCTTGTAAAAGAATGAAATTAGAACACTCCCTAACACCATACACAAAAATAAACTCAAAATGGTTTAAATACCTAAATATAAGACCAGGCACTATAAAACTCTCAGAGGAAAACATAGGCAGAACACTCTGTGACATAAATCACAGCAAGGTCCTTTTTTGACCCACCTCCCAGAGAAATGGAAATAAAACCAAAACCAAACAAATGGGACCTAATGAAACATAAAAGCTTTTGCACAGCAAAGGAAACCATAAACAAGACCAAAAGACAACCCTCTGAATGGGAGAAAATATTTGCAAACGAAGCAACTGACAAAGGATTAATCTCCAAAATATACAAGCAGTTCATGCAGCTCAACATAAAAAAAAAAAAAACCCTAATATAAAAATGAGCAGAAGAGCTAAATAGACATTTCTCCAAAGAGGATATACAGATTGCCAACAAACACATGAAAGGATGCTCAACATCACTAATCATTAGAGTATTGCAAATCAAAACTACAATGAGGTATCCCCTCACACCAGTCAGAATGGCCATCATCAAAATATCTACAAAAAATAAATGCTGGAGAGGGTGTGGAGAAAAGGGTACCCTCTTGCACTGTTGGTGGGAATGTAATGTGATAGAGCCACTATGGAGAACAATATGGAGGTTCCTTAAAAAACTAAAAATAGATCCAGTGAAATGATAGCATTTTGGAAAATGCTTTATGTGAAGAGACTTTTCGTGAGGGAGAGTCATTTATGGATCTGAAAGCATCAGCTGGACTGGTGATTGATGGTTGAAATGCTCCCCAGAGATGGAGGTGCTGGCAGATTCCATTGTTGTGCTCTCCACATAACCTGCTGGCATAGGTGTGTGAGCTCACTGGAGATGAGCAATTGTGGCACCATCCTACCGCAGTGCTGAAGCTGAAGAGCTTCAGCGAATGCAGCACTCCCTCAGTCCCTGGCTGGGCCTGGCAAGTATGAGCAGTCTTATCCTTCTCTCAGCCTAAAGCTAACTCACTTCTCCCGTTCTCCTTGACTGGGATTGGAGAGCAAGAGCAGTCTCAGCAGTCTCCCACTCCAGACCTAAAGCTGATGCACGTGCACAGACAAGGCACTCTCATGCTGCATTGCTGAAGCCCAGAGGCACACACAGTCAAGTCATTTTCCTGCTGTCTTCCTGAAACAAGAGAACAAGCCCCATTTCTACCCTCTCCAGCTGCCTACCTAAAGACAGTGGGGGTATGCAGTCCACACAGAGGACATCCCTTGATTGTCTGTCACTGGTGGCCAGGGGTCTATCATTCCAGAACTCCACGGGACTGTAATAAATGAAAGTCAGTTCTTGGCAGGTCACCCGCAGCCCCACCAGGGTACTGCACAAACAGCAGACTGAAATATAGCCCCTGTCTTCTAGTGAAAAAGGCCTATTTACCTATTCGGGAGCTGCATCTTCGGGGACAGACTTCAGGTTTCCCACACATCTAGAGGCTAAGGGGGCAAGCAAGGAGACACCATCCTTGCACACCCCCTTGCCCTCACTTCAGCTCAACAAAACTCCCCAGAAAGGGCTTTTACACTCATTTGTAGCCCCAGTGTTTTGCAACTATCACCCAGGGGACACCTCCAGATCTCCTGGTCTGGAGGCCAACAGGGATACAATTGAGGGCCCACAGGACTATATGTATCTGTGTACTTGAAGAGCTGCTGCCTGAATATCTGGCATCCAATCAGTCTGAAACTAAGTGCTAAATGAGATTCCTTCTCTTGGAACACTGGTCTTGGCACATCCTCAACAACAGGGGCATATCAAGAATAAATCAGGCAAGCTTCAGAGTGACATCAGCATCATAGTGGCATGAGAGTCTCCCTTTGTTTCTCTCCTTCAATCTACAACCAGTAAAACATCTATAACTCAACAAAGGTGCCTCAGCCCAACACACCAGGGCACTGAAGAATTCCACTCATCTCTTCATCCAAAGGCAGGTGGACTGGAACACAAAGAGGAGCCAGAACCGGGGGAACAAAGGAGGTGGTGCCAGCAGCCCTGCACCCTCAGCCATGGTGGCTGAGCCCACAGCCCCAGAGAACACTGTAGCATCAGGAGAGGTAGTGCACATGACTCTGGCTTCCTGGCTGTAGCAGAGCCTGTGGCTCTGGAACCAGACAGGGAACCAGACAGCAGCAGGGTCTGCAATCTTGTCCCTCCAACCACAGAGGTACTCATAACTCCAGCCAGCACCACCCCCACCACTGCCTGCCATAGTGGCACCTACGAACCTGACAACACTGGTTGCAGAAGAGACACTGTGACCTGGCTCCTCCCCCACTCCCTACTCTTGCAGCAGTAGAGCCAGGAGACCCCAGATGTCGTCCCACCGTTCTGATGCCCCAAGCAGTGATGACAGCAACACCAACTACAGAAAGACACCAACCCCAGAGGCACAAGCAGTGACATCAAGGGCACAAGGCAACACCTCTAATAGAGGAGGTGGAGGGTGGAAAGTGCCCATTCTCAAATATAACCAAAGGCTGCTCAAGTAAGAGAATCCAAACTTGTGCTATAGTGCCACCTACTGGAATATAAAAGAAAAAATCTCTAATTACGAATCTGTTCAATTGTTAGAATGAAATTAAAAAAAAAAAAAGCTTTCCCTGAAAAAGAAAGGTGCTTGCTACTTCAAATGCACTGGCAGACGAACAACTCATCAAGTACCATGAAGAACCATGGTAACATGGTATCACAAAAAGAAAATGACAATTCTCCAGAAACCAAACTTAAAGTCACAGAATATTGTAATCTAAATGATAGAGAATTCAAAATAGTTGTTATGAAGAAGCTCAATGAACTACAAGAAAATTCAGAAATGCAGTTCAATGAACTCAGGAATAAAAATAATGAACTGAAGGACTTTACCAAAGAGATTGAAACTCTAAAAAAGAACCAAACAGAAATTTGGGAGCTGAAGATCTCAACAAATGAGATGAAGAAGGCATTAGAAAGCACTGGAAATAGAGCAGACCATATGGAAGAGAGAATTAGTGAACTCAAAGGTAGAAGTCTAGGCAGGATACAAGTAGAAGAGGAAAGAGGAATAAGATATCTTAAAAATAAGGAAATTCTATGAGCTATCTGACTCTTTTAGGAAGGGCAACATTAGGGTAATTGTTATCATAGAAGGAGAAGAGAGGGAGAAGGGAGAAGAGAGCTTATTTAAAGAAATAATAGCTAAACTATTTAATAGCCAGGACATGGAAGCAACATAAATGTCCATCAACAGAAGAATGGATAAGAAGGTGTGGTACATATATACAATGGAATACTACTCAGCCATAAAAAGGAACGAAATTGGGTCATTTGTAGAGACGTGGATGGACCTAGGGATTGTCATACAGAATGAAGTAAGTCAGAAAGAGAAAAACAAATATCGTATATTAACGCATATATGTGGAATTTAGAAAAATGGTATAGATGATCTTCTTTCAAAGCAGAAATAGAAACACAGATGTAGAGAACAAACATATAGATACCAAGGGGGAAAGGGAGGTGGGATGAACTGGGAGATTGACATTGACGTATATTCACTATTGATACTATGTATAACATAGATAACTAATGAGAACCTACTGTATAGTACAGGGACCTCTACTCAGTGCTCTGTGGTGACCTAAATGAGAAGGAATTCAGAAAAGAGAGGATATATATATATAGATATATAGATATAGATATATAGATATATCTTATTCACTTTGCTGTACAGTAGAAACTAACACAACATTGTAAAGCAACTATACTCCAATAAAAATTTAAAGACAGAAATAATAGCTGAGAACTTCCCAAGCCTGGGGAAGAAACTGAATATATAAGTCCATGAAGCTAAGAAAACACCTAGTTGCATCAATGCAAAAGGACCTTCTGCAAGACACATATTAAAACATTGTCAAAATTCAATGACATACAGAGTGAAGTAAGTCAGAAAGAGAAAAACAAATACTGTATGCTAACACATATATATGGAATCTAAAAAAAAAAAAAAGGTCTTGAAGAACCTAGGGGCAAGACTCAGACTGACTAGAGAATGGACTTGAGAATACGGGGAGAGGGAAGGGTAAGCTGGGACAAAGTGAGAGAGTGGCATGGACATATATACACTACCAAATGTAAAATACATAGCTCGTGGGAAGCAGCCACATAGCACAGGGAGATCAGCTCGGTGCTTTGTGACTACCTAGAGGGGTGGGATAGGGTGGGTGGGATGGAGGAGATGCAAGAGGGAAGAGATATGGGGATATATGTATATGTATAACTGATTCACTTTGCTATAAAGCAGAAACTAACACACCATTGTAAAGCAATTATACTCCAATAAAGATGTTTTAAAAAAAAGTCAATGACAAAGAAAGAATTTTAAAGGCAGCCAGGGAGAAAAATAATGGTAACCTACAAAGGACCCCCTACTAGGCTATTAACAGATTTCTCAGCAGAAATTATATCCAGCAAAGTTATCATTCAGATATGAAAGACAAACAAAGGATTTTACAGACAAACAAAAGCTGAGGGAGTTCATCAAAACTAGACCTACTTCACAGTAAATCTTGAAAGGAGCTCTTTTACCTGAATCAAAAGGCAAAAGTACACAAAATTTTGAGTAAGATTACAAATAGACAGAAATAGATAGAAAGAATCAGAAAATTGCAATTCTATATCAGAGTAGGTTCTTAAACAATTATAGCATAAAGGTTAAAGAGAAAAAAAGCAGTAAAAATAACTATAGCTACTTCAATTTGGTAAGAAACTCACAACCAAAGAAGAAAGGACCGAACTCGTATAGGAAATTAAGATAAGTCCTTTTCCTATCAACAGGAAAAGGACTATTTTATTTATGAGACATTTTATATAAACCTCATGGGAACCACATAGCATAAATCTAAAGCAGAGACAAAAAACATTAAAAAAGAGGAAACAGAAAAACATCATAGAAAACCACCAAACTAAAATGGCAGAAAGAAATGCAAGTAAAAAGGAATAAAGAAGATATAGAGCAACCAGAAAACAAAAGATAAAATGGCAGAACTAAGTCCTCATTTATCACCCTAAATGTAAATGGATTGAATTCACCAATTAAAAAACACAGAGTGGCTGGATTTATTAAAAAAACAAGACCCAACTATATGCTACCTCCAGGAAACTCAGCTCTAAAGACAAAACACTGGCTCAAAGTGAAGGATTAGAAAATGATACTCTAAGAAAATGGCAGTGAAAATAAAGTTGGTATAGCCATACTCATATCAGACGAAATAGATTTCAAACCAAAAAGGTAACAAGAGACAAAGATGGACATTATACAATGGTCAAGGGGACAATTCATTGAGAAGACATAACAGTTATTAATACATATGCACCTAACATAGGAGCACAAACATACATAAAGCAATTAATAACAGAGCTAAAGAGGGAAATCGAAAGCAACACAATGATAGTAGGAGACTTTAGCACCACAATTACATCAAAGGATAGATCATCTAGATAGAAAGTCAACAAGGAAACAGCAGCTTTCGATGTAACATTAAATTAGATGGACTTTGGTAGGTTTATACAAAACGTTCCATTCAAATGCAGCAGAATACACATTCTTCTCAAGAGCACATAGAACGTTCTCAAGGATAGACCATCTGTTGGGACACAAAACAAGTCTAGAATTTAAGAAGATTGAAATTATATCAAGTATCTCTTCTGATCACAATAGTATGAAACTAGAAATTAACTACAAGAAGAAAGGTAGAAAAAAATCACAAATATGTGGAAACTAAACAACATGCTCCTGAACAATGATTGGGTCAATCAAGAGAGAAATTTAAAAATACCTGAAGACAAATAAAAATAAAGTATAACGTACCAAAATCTATGGGTTGCAGCAAAAGTGATACTAAGAGGGAAGTTTATAGAAATACAGGTCTACCTCAAGAAACAAGAAAAATCTCAAGTAAACAACCTAGCCTTACACCTAACAGAACTAGTAAAAGAAGAATAAATGAGGCCCAAAGTCAGTAAAAGGAAGGAAATTATAATAAAGAACAGAGCAGAAGTAAGTGAAATAGAGACCTAAAAGCAATAGAAAAGATCAATGAAAGTAAGAGCTGCTTCTTTGAAAAGATAAACAAAATTGTCAAACTTTTAGCTAGACTCAGAAAGAAAAGAGAGAAGTTGCTCATAGAAACAAAAGAGGAGAAATAACAGTGGATACCATGGAAACACAAAGGATTATAAGAGAATATTATGAGCAGCTATATGCCAACAAATTGGACAACCTAGAAAAACTGGGAAATTTTAGAATCATACAACCTTGCAAGACTGAATTATGAAGAAATAGAAAATCTGAATATAACAATCACTAGCAAAGAGATTAGGATGGTTCAGTATTCACAAATCAATCAATTTGATACACCACATTAACAAAATGAAAGATAAAAATCATATGATCATCTCAATAGACACAGAAAAAACATTTTACAAGGTTCAATACTCATTTATGATAAAAAACTCTCAACAAAATGAATATAGAAGGAACATGCCTCAACATACTAAAGGCCATATATGCCAAACCCACAGCTAACATATAAAATGGTGAAAAACTGAAAGCTATCCATCTAAGATCAGGAACAAAACAAGGATGACCACTCTTACCACTCTTATTTAACATAGGATTGGAAGTCTTAGCCAGAGCAATTAGGCAAGAAAAAGTAATAAAAGGAATCCAAATTGGAAAGAAAGAAGTAAAACTGTCACTATTTGCAGATGACATGATTTTATATAGGAAAAACTTTAAAGACGTCATCAAAAAACCATTAGAAAAATTTTTAAATACAGTAAATCTTTAGGGTAAAAAATCAATATACAAAAATCTATTGCATTTCTATACACTAAAAACAAACAAGCAGAAAGAGAAATTAAGAAAACAATCCCATTTATAATCACAACAAAAAGAAAATAATACTTGGAAATACATTTAACTAAGGAGGTGAAAGACTTGTACTCTGAAAACTCTATGACACTGATGAGAGAAATTGAAGAAGGCACAAAGAAATGGAAAGATATTCTGTGCTCATTTATTGGAAGAATTAACATTGTTAAAATGTCCATATTACCTAAAGGAACTTACAGATTCAATGCAGTCAATCCCTATCAAAATCCCAATGACATTTTTCAGAGAAATAGAACAGAGGATCCTAAAATTTATATTGAACCACAAAAGACCCTGAATAGCTAAAGCAATTCTGAGAAAAAGAACAAACTTGGAGGTATCACGCTCCCTGATTTCAAATTATATTACAAAGTTATAGTAATCAAAAAAGTATGGCATTGGCAGAAAAACAAACACACAGATCAGTGGAATAAAATAGAGAGCCCAGAAATAAAACTACACATATATGAAAAATTAATTTATGACAAAGGAGCAATGAACATACAATGGAGAAAGGATAGTCTTTTCAATAAGCGATGTTGGGACAACTGGACAGCCACATGCAAAATGGCTGAAACTAGAGCACTATCTCACACCAGATATAAAAATCAACTCAAAATAGATAAATACTTGAATGTAAGACCTGAAACCATAAAACTCCTAGAAGAAAACATAGGCAATATTCTCTTTGACATTGGTCTTGGCAGTATCTTCCTGGACTGTCTCTTCAAGCAAGAGAAACAAGAGCAAAAATAAACAAGAGGGACTACATCAAACTAAAAAGCTTCTGCACAGCAAAGGAAACCATCCACAAAATGAAAAGACAACCTACGCTATGGGAGAAGATATTTGCAAATTATATGTCCAATATTGGTTAATATCCAAAGTACACAAAGAACTCATACAACTCAACATCAAAGAAATGAACAACTTGATTTAAAAAAGGGGAGAGGACCTGAATAGACATTTTTTTCCAAAGAAGATGTACAGATGGCCAACAGACACATGAAAAGATTCTCAACTTCACTATTCATCAAGGAAATGCAATTCAAAACCATAATGAGGGCTCCCCTGGTGGTGCAGTGGTTGGGAGTCTGCCTGCCGATGCAGGGGACACGGGTTCGTGCCCTGGTCCGGGAGAATCCCGCATGCCGCGGAGCGGCTGGGCCCGTGAGCCATGGCAGCTGAGCCTGCACGTCCGGAGCCTGTGCTCCACAACGGGAGAGGCCACAACAGTGAGAGGCTCGCGTACCGCAAAAAAAAAAAACCCAAAAAACAAAAAAAAAAAAAAAAAGGGAGAAATAAAAAAAAAAAAAAAGTAGTATACTATTTTCCATTTTTTAAAAAAGTTTTTCACAAAAAAAAAAAAAAAAAAAAGAAAGGCTATTCTCAAAAAGACAATAAATAACAAATTTTGGATGTGGAGAAAAGGGAACCATAGTGCACTGTTGGTGAAACTGTAAATTGGTGCAGTCATTATGGAAAACAATATGGAGATTCCTCAAAAAATTAAGAATAGAATTATGACATGATCCAGCAATTCCACTTCTGGGTATTTATGCAAAGAAAATGAAAACACTAACTCCAAAGGTATGTGCACCCCTATGTTCACTGCATCATTATTTACAATAGCCATAATAACTATGTGAGATGATGACTGTGTTAATTAACTTCATTGTGGGAATCCTTTTGCAATTTATACATATATCATCACATTGTACACTTTAAATATACTACAAATTTATTTGTCATTTATACCTCAGTAAAGCTGAAAAAATGTATACCAGGATGGGCCCTGTTGTTTTGAGTAGGAAGAAGATATTATTGACTCTCTGTGAATGGGTTTGTATCTCAGCTATTTTTTTCTATTAGCGACGTTGTGCTTGAATAGAAGGTTAAGTTTGTTATTACATTCATCATCCCATTGATCAGTAAGATCAATCCTATCTCCCTCAGCCCTGTCTGATCCCAAAGTTGCTTTCAGTCAAAGAGTATGATTTTTCCAGAGAGGATAACTATCAAAGGTATCAAAATCGTTGTGTTCCTGTGCTAGAACTTTCAAATAAGTCCACATGGTCCATAGGAAGAGGCTGGTGTTTATCCATCTTTATCTCAATAGAAAGGCACTTATGGAATGTGCAATCAATGAGAGGTCAACATAAAACACAAGGGAGGACAAAAAGTATTGTGCAAGGTGAATGAATTATCAGGGTGTCCTACAAAGGTCACCAAAGCCATCATGTATTGTATGAAAAACTGAATGCTTTCAGTGATCTGGGGCGATATTGGAGGTAAACAGAGAGTATTTCCCTCTATTCTTAGCTGTGCTACACTCAGCTTCTCAGATGCTACCCAATGCCATTTTCCAGGATACAAGGTCCTTTGTTTGGAAAAATTCTGGAATTATAGATCTAACAAGAAAGTGTTATTACAACAGAACCAGAGGGAAAAAAAGGCAACCATCGGCTTTTATGTTTTAATATAGACTTTTGAAACTCAGAGCAGGTACAAATAGTTTGAAATAAAAAGGTTTGAGGTTTTATAAGCCTAGAACTAAGGGCATAGGATTTTATGTCATACACAATAATTTCAGAAGACTGCATGATAAGTTAGAGCCATTTTGTCCTATTTTAGAGGAGTTAAGGTGTCCGTTGACTGGCAGAAGAGGCGATTCAGAGAGGGGAAGAGGGGAGTTAGAAACTGGTAGGTTTCTGAGAAGAAGCCCTCTGTCCTGAACCCTGGTCCAAGTCCCAAGGAATAGGGATAATAAGATGTCCACATAGGTTTGAGTGATTTAAGCCCCATGCCATTTTCCAAGGGAAAATTCCCTCAGGCATGACATGGGAGGCATAGAGCAGAACTAACTACTTAGCCCATCTTGGCACAGATGAGATAATGTACTGGCAGAGTTATCCTGCACCTAACACGATACAGAAGCAGTAGAGTGGAAATGGCCTGTGATGTATTTTGTCAGAGAGACCTGTAGAGAGTCTCACAGCCTGATCTGTACCCTACTGTGACACAGAAGCAGAAAGCAAATCCTGGCACATTCCAGAGGGCTGCAGAAGTTATCTGAGGGAAAGCCAGACCTAAAGAGATGTTGTCATAAGAAGCAAGGGAAAGAGCAGCATGACCAGTGAAGACTGACAACCAAGGATGAGAGAAAATAATATACGTCTCAGTGGATGGAGAGTAGATAGGTGATAATCCAAGCCATATTTCCTCCCAGTCTGCCTCGGCTTTCCAAGATTTAGAAATGATTTTGGGTAAAGGGGTGGAAAAACGATGCCTGTATTTATATGTAACTTGTTGATTTTAGTCAGTCCAGGTTTGCAAGGCCAGAAGCTCAGTAGTGATTCTGCCTTGAAGATAATTAGGATCTTGGGGAATAGCTGATATTCCCCAAATTCACAAAAATACCCCAAATCTGAGATATAAAACATAATACCAATTTAAGTATTTATTTTTAAAATATAACTGTTTCATGGGCTGGAATACTCAGATTCAGTCAGTGCATTCTCTTCTCTATTGGAAAGTTTACATGGGATGGTAATCAGATTATAATCAGACGGTGATTAAATAAACCTGGGGAGTGAGCTGGATGATTTTCATGGCTACTGTCATCCATCTGGGAGAGTAATGCATCCATCGTCACAAGAGGGGTCAACCTGTTGAGCAAACATTGATGTCAGTTCGCCAGGACTTTTTCTCCCGCATTGTGTCTCTATAATAATCTTTCCCAATAATGCTATTTCAGAATTGACCACTCCCCTTCTATCATCGGAATCTTTAGGCTAGTCAATATCATTGATTAGGCTGCAATCTAGTACTCACTTCTACCTTTTGGCCTGAAAGAGACTCCTTCTTTTGTGATTTTTGCATATAACTGAGCTCATTCATTGTGTGTTGCCTTTATTAGTGTAATTTACAATTGTGAACGGGACTCACTGATACTTCTAAGACCACTTGCATTGTAGTATGTATAGTAGTTTATACCTAAGAATATATACATTTAAAATATTTAATATATATTTCAACATATGTATAGACCATAACATACTGCACAGCTTTTGATTCAGGAGTCTTTCTCTAACAATTTATATAAAGGTAATAACAGGATGGATAGAAAGATTTACTTAAGAAGATGTTCAGCACAGAGTTGTCTTTGTTAATGAAAATATACTAAATGTACAACAATGAGAAGGTTAAATGAATTATGGTACTTTCATATAATGGAGTACTATATACCTTAAAAGTAATAATGTAATCCTATATTTATTGACATGAGAAAATGTTCAAAATTTTGCATTAAGTGAAAAATTCAAGTTTAAATCAGAATATGAAGTTGGATATTATTTTTATTAAAAGGTTTACATATGAGTTGAAAAAACCCAGAAGGCTATGCATCAAAATGTAAATAGTGGTTATCTCTGGGTTTTAGGATTATGTGTCTTTATTATTTTTTGTCTTTCTGCTTTCTTGAAATGTATAGATTTCAATAGTGAAAATTCAGTTTTTATGATACAATCAAAAATTTTAGAATACTCAGATGCATTAAAATTTATATTAATAAACAAAAACACTTTTAAAATTATTTTCACATGAGTCTTCAATTGCATGGCACCACAAACCTTCAACTTTCATATTTCTTCCATTAATATCTCTAAACCTTCTCCTGAACATGCTTTCTCCATCAATTACATGAGCTAAGCCAGCTGAAATCTAAATGGGGAAGTGGATTTAGTTTAACCTCCAGCAACATTTTTCCTATGCCCTTTTCCTTCCCTTCAAGATTCTGAGGTCTTCTACACTATTGTGTTGTACTTCTTCTGTAAAAGAGAAGTATGATGATCATGATAATGTTGATGAATGCAACAATAGTTACAATAACAATCAAAGCAAAATTACAATTTTATCTAGTGCTGATAATGTATTAAGCACTTTAGCTACATAGTTGTTTTTGGACCCATACAATTCTTTCAGGTAGGTCTTATCATTGCTATTTTATAGTTGAAAAAACTGAGTTTCAAAACTTTACCCGAGGTACTACACAGATGGTAAGTAGCAGAAACATGATTCAAATCTAGTTTTGTGAGAAGCGAAATTCCATGATGATAAAATTTTTTTCTATATTGCCTTTATTGGACTATCATGATTCAATAAAAAGCAGACATCGTAAGGCCTTTGCAAGGAGATCACCCCTCCCCCAGATCACCTCACTACTTAGAGCTGCCTACATCTTTCTGTACTTCAATCACCATAGGAGGGCTAGGTTCCTAGGTCATCTCTCATTTGCCTCTTGCCTCCATCCTGCTCTCTACATCTCCTAGTTTGTACCAGTCTTATACCACTTCCCAAACTGAATCAATTCACCATATCTTCTGGCAACTCACAAGCTATCATTTAAATTTTTAAAATAAAAATATTTTTGCCCTCAAAATTTTACTTCTTGCTTTTTATTGTGGTAAAATATACATAACATAAAAGATACCATTTTAATCATTTTAATAGTATAATTCAGTGGCACTAAGTGCATTCATACTGTTGTATAACCATCACCATTATCCGTCTCCATAACTTTTTCATCTTCCCAACTAAAATTCTGTACCATTAAACAGTAAGTCCCCTTTCACCCTTCCCTAGCCCCTGGTAACCTGTAATCTATGTTGTGTCTGTGTGAATTTGATTATTCTAAATACCCCATATGACTGGACACATACAATATTTGACCGTGTTGAGGTTATTTCACCTATAATGTTTTCAAGATTTATCCTTATTATAACAGCTATAGGAATTTCCTTCCATTTTATATATATACCACACTTTATTTATCCATTCATCTGTGACATACATTTTGGCTACTGTGACTAATGCTGCTATGAACTATGGTATACAAATGTCTTCTCTTTTTTGTTTTCAAATCTTTTGACTATATACCTAGAAGTGCAATTGCTGGATCATATGCTAATCCTAAATTTAACTTTTTTAAGGAAACCCTGTACTGTTTTCAACAATGGCTGTACCATTTTTACATTCCCCTAGCAATGCACAGTGTTCCAACTTCTACACATCCTTAAAAACACTTATTATCTTCTGGCTTTTGTTTTTGTAGTAGTCATCCTAATGGATGTGAAGTGGTATCTCAATACGGTTTTGATTTGTATTGCCCTAATGATTAGTGATATTGAACATCTTTTCATGTGCTTATTGGCTATTTGTATATCTTCTTTAGAAAAATGTCTATTAAAGTATTCTATCCATTTTTATTTATGTATGTATTTATTTTTAACTTTTTATTTTATATTGGAGTATAGCTGATTAACAATGTTGTGATAGTTTCATGTGAACAGCAAAGTGACTCAGCCATACAAATACATGTATCCATTTTTAAATAGGTCATTTGATATTTTGTTGTTGATTTGTAAGCATTATTTATATATTTTGGATATTAATCCCTTATCAGATATAAGATTTGCAAATATTTTCTCCACTTCTGTGAGTTGCCCTTTCACTTTCTTGATAGTGTCCTTTGATGCACAAAAGTTTTAATTTTGATGAAGTCAATTTAATTTTTCTTTTGTTACATGTGCTTTTTATATATTCAAGAAACCATTGCCAAATCCAATGTCATGAATATTTTCCCCTATGCTTTCTTCTGAGTTTTATAGCAATAACATTTAGATATCCCATCAATTTTGAGTTAATTTTTATATATGCTATAAGTTAAGTGTCCAAACTTATTCTTTGCATTCAGATATCAGTTTTCCCAGAACAATTTGCTGAAAACATTATTCTTTCCTTTATTGAATGATATTGGCACCCTTGTTGAAAATTATTTAAATATATATGCAAAGGTTTAGTTTTTGATCTTTATTCCTTTTATCTACTTGTCTGTCGTTATGCCAGTACTGTACTATTTTGATTAATGTAATTTTGTAATAAGTTCTAAAATCAGGAAGTGTGAGTCTTCCAACTTTGTTTTTCTTTTCCAAGATTGTTTTGGCTTCAAAGGCCAAAGTCCCTTGAAATTTCATATGAATTTTAGGATTATTTTCCTATTTCTGAAAAACAAAACTGTTGGGATTTTGATAGGGATTGCATTGAATCTCTGGATTGTTTTGGGTACCGTTGTCATCCTAACAATACTAAGTCTTCCTATCCATGAATACAAGATGTCTTTTCACTTATTTGTCTCTTCTTTATTTTCTTTTGGCAACATTTCATAGTTTTCAGTACACAAGTCTTTCACCCTATATTAATCAGAGTTTTCCAGAGAAACAGAACCAATTGGATGTAGATGGATAGATAGACAGATGGATGGATGGATAGATAGATAGATAGATAGATAGATTTAATATAAGAAATTGGCTCATGCAATTATGGAGGCTAGAGAGTCCAAAATCTGTAACATGGGTTGGCAAGCTGGAAACCCAGGAGAACCAGTAGTGTAGTTCCAGTCCCAAGGCAAACAGGTGAAAGAGAGCCACTGATGCAGAAGTCTGAAGGCAGTCTAAGGGAAAATTCTCTCATACTTAAGGAGGCTGTTTTGTTTTTTTTTTTTTAATTCAGACATTCAACTGATTGAATGGGGCCCACCCACGTTATGGATAGCAATCTGCTTACTCAGAGTTTACCGATTTTAATGTTAATCTCATCCAGAAAAACAACCTCCAAGTTGACACATAAAATTAACCATCATACATTCCCTTGTTTAATATTATTCCTAAGTATTACAGTCTTTTATTGGTATTGTAAATGGAATTATTTTCTAATTTCATTTTTGGATTATTCATTGTTAGCTCATAGAAATGCAACTGATTTTTGTTTGCTGATTTTGTATCCTGAAACTTTGCTGAATTCATTTACTAGCTCTAACAGTTTTGTGTATGTGTGTGTAATCTCTAGAGTTTGCTACTTATAACATATCATCTGTGAATGGAGATCATTTTACTTCTACCTTTCCAATTAATATGCTCTTTTCTTAATCTTGTCTAATTGCTCTGGCTAGATCTTCCAATATTACATTGAATAGAAGTGGTGGAAGAATGCATCCTTGTCCTGCTTATGATCATGCTGGAAAAGCTTTAAGTCTTTTGCCACAAGTATAATGTTAATTGTGTCTTTTATATATGACCTTTATTATATTGAGGAAGTTATATTATTTCAGTCCTAATTTGTTGAATGTTTTTATCATGAAAGGATGTAGAATTTCATCAAGTCCTTTTTTGCATCAATTGAGATAATCACGTGTGTTTTTTTCCCTTCATTCTGTTAATGTGTTGTATTACACTGATTTTCATATGATGAGTCATGCTAGCATTATGGGAATAAATCTCACTTGATAATCATGTATAATCATATATATATATATATTTTGTATAACTTGATTTGCTAGTATTTTTGAGAATTTTTACATTGATATTCATAAGGGATATTGTTCTATAGCTTTCTTTTCTTGTAGTGTCTTGGTCTGGCTTTTGTAACAGGATAATACTGGTCTCATAGAATGAGTTGGGAAGTGTTCCCACTTCTTCAATATTTTGAAAGAATTTGAGAACAATTGGTGTTAATTCTTTACATTTTTGGTAGAGTTCACTTCTGAAGCCATCTGGTCCAGGGCTTTCCTTAGTAGGGTGGTTTGCTGATTTTAATCTCCTTACTATGTATAAGTCTATTCAGATTTTTTGCTTATCATGATTCAGTTTTGGTAAGTTGTGTGTTTCTAGAATTTTGTCCATTTCATAAAGCCTATTCAATTCATTAGTGTACAACTGTTTTAGTACTCTCATAATCCTTTCTATTTCTGTAAAATTGATAGTTATATCCCCATTTTCTTTTCTGATTTTAGTAATTTATTTCTCTCATTTTTTTCTTAATTAATCTAGCTAAAGGTTTGTCAATTTTGTTGATGTTCTTGAAGAAAAGTGGTCTATATATCTTGATTAGGTCCAATTGGTTTATGGTGTCCAAATCCTATACTTCCTTATTGATTTTTTGTTGTTGAATTTCTTTGATTATTGTATTCATATCTTTCATAAAATTTTGGAAGTTTTCAGCCATTATTTCTTCAAGTGATCCCTCCTCCTATTTCTCTCTCTTCTCCTTTTGAAACCATAATGCATATGTTTGTCTGTTTAATGTTATCCCATTAGTCCCTTAGGCTCAGTTCACTTTTTTCATTATTTTCTGTTCTTCAGACTCTCAATTTTCAAATATGTTACCTTTGACTTTACTTATTCTTTCTTTTGCCTCCTCAAGTGTGGTGCTGAACTCCTTTAAGTAAAATTTTCAACTCCATTATTGTAGTTTTAGATCCAGAATTTCTGTTTTGTTCCTTTTTATAATTACTATCTCTTTGAGATCCTAATTTTGTTCATGTATCATTTTCCTGATTTCCTTTATTTTTCTCTGTTTTCCTTTAGCTCTTTGAGCACATTTAAAACAGGTTTTTAATGTCTGTATACTGCTTCTTCAGGGATGGTTTCTGATATTTTATTTTCTTTTTTTGAATGGGCCATGTTTTCCTGTTTCTTTGTATGCCTTGTGATTTTTGTTGTTGTTGAAAGTTGGACATTTGGAAAAAGTCACATCTCCCATTTTTTACAGCCAGGTTCTGTGCCAAGGCAATCTTTCACTAATTAGCTGGGTGTGTTATAAACCTTGCAGTCAGCTTGAGGTTAAAGCTTAAGTTCTTCTCAGTTCTTTTATAAGTGTGCATCTGACCTGGGCTTGTGTGTGGTTTTTTTACTTCCCGCATGTACATGGCTGCTTTTCAGTGTCTTAATCTCCCAAAGAGTCTTACCCAAGCTTCTCCTCAGGGCTTTAATTGTTCCATTGTATGTCTCTACCCATATTCAATGACCTCATTTGTCTGTGGGTCTGTAGTCCCCTTGTATCTATCCCAACAGTGCCTGCTGCTTCTCCAGCTTGAGATCCAAGTAAGATGAAATAGAGACCAATCCTTCATGCAGCCACAGGACTGGTTAGAAGTTTGTGTATAAGGTCTGAAATGCTCCCTTCAGACAAGAAATGGAATTTGGAACTGAGATGTCTCCTCCTCCAGACCAAGACTGTGCCATGCTGGGGGTGAGGGGAGGGACTGTGCAAAAATTCTACAAATTTTCCTACCATTTTGAGTGTGGCTTTTTCTTCAGTGGGTGTTCACTTGGTTGCTATTGCTCTTTGACTGTTTTCCAAGGTGTGTATAAGTTCATTTTAGCTAGTCTCTCATTTTTTTTTAATGTTCCCATGAGAGAAAAATGGCCTAGAGCTTCCAAGTCTGCCATTTTGCTGACGTTGCTCCTCCCAAAATACTTTTAATTTCCTTTTTAAAAAATTCCTTTCCCTTTCTTTTCCTAACTGAAACCTAGATGTCCAATGAAGATACTACTTTCCCTGCAGTTCTTTCAAGTGGTGAAAATTTTCAGTTTCACATCCTATATAACCTAGAGGCTGGAATTGAAATAGACATCTTCTTTGCTCCATGTTGCTACTTCAGAACAATTTCTCCTATTCCTTCATATCCCAAGATCCTATGCCAACTGCCATGCCATTTGCTACACTTTCTTGTTATTGTTAACTACTAAAATGTTGTTCACTTTGCCTCATTCATTTCAATCTTTAGCGTCTGATCATTGTCTTGCCCTCTCTCTATCATGAATACTGTTAGCAATACTTATGATTAAAACATCTATTTAGATAACCGATACAAAACACTTGCTTTTCAATACCACTGTATTCTCAGATTTGAAGATTTCTTCCTCTATTCCACTTCATCCTTTCATTCCCATGGTTATACTCCACTCATCACCAATCATTGCATTCCCTCCAAAATCTTGAATTCAAGCATCCTACTGTAACCCATTTATTCGTCTCTTTCCAACTCAATTACTCAAGTACCTTTAGATCACTAATTCTTCAACCTCATCGAGTCCTCTTGTCTATGTATCTTACCATTCTTTCATTCATCCCTACTCACCCATCTTACTTACATTCACTGCTACCTCTATAGTCTCCCCTTTGTAAACATTCTTAACAACTCCCATGTAGCACCTGGGTAGAATAGGAAAGATCTCATTCAGACTACCCATAAATCATATACTGAGATTGCTCATACTGTAACAGAGCAAATGGTTTTATCTCAGACAATTAACGTTATTAATTAGGGCTTTTTATGTTGTATTTTGTTGCCTTGAAGCTTGGTTTATAAAGATCATATATGAACTCATCTAAGATACAGGATTTTTAAAAAGGGAGGAAGCCTTAAATTTTCTTTTTGGAGGAAGAGGAAAAGAAAGGGGCAGGAATGTCAAGGCAACATAGCAAATATTTAGAAGCCTTTCTCCCCTAACAAAACCTATCGGTGTAATGAGAGCGCAAAGGGACTTAAAAAAAAAAAAAAAGAAAGAAAAAGAATCTTGCTCAGTTTTGTGAATGCATTTCTTTTATCTGCAAAAGTGGGGAAGTTTGGCTTCTGTTTCCTTTACTTTGATTCCTTCAGTTATTATTGCCTCATTATACAGTCATCTGTACAATGTTTTGGCAGACATTTACTGTTGCATAAATTAAAGTTATGGAATTTCGTTTTGCCTACAGGTCTTTATGAAAATACTAGCAACATTTTTATTTGAATGTCAAAGTTTGTCAACCATTAAACTGATTGATTTTTCATTATACAATTCAATAGAAGAGGCAATCTTCAGTCTGTATGCAACATTACTCTGAGGAAAAAGACTAATTGTTGAAAAATCCTTCCTGCTTATACTTTAAAAATGATATTCCTTTCACAGGACAGCCTCATGTTTTAAAGCTATCTTTATACATGAATTGCTCCATTAATATGCTTGGTACAGGAATAGCATGGTAATTCACCTTACTGCAAAGAAAGAGATTTTCTATTTTGTAGTAGCAACACTAGCGTTTTAATTGAATTTTACTTTAATTTCTCTCAGAAAGAGCCTATTGCTCATGCAATGTTGATTGTGACTCTCAAGAAAATGATCAAATTAACTGTCTTGGAAAGAGAAGAACCTTTTTTGCAGGACAAACAGGTCTCAGCTGCTGTGTTGTATTTCCTACGCAAGCCCTTTAAAATGGATCATGAACATCTTTTGTAGGCACACCTGTCGTGGAAATAGTCTAGGCTAAATTGTAGGTTCATTTACCCTTTGCCTATGCCTCTAAAAATGTCAGCAAAGATGCCAATCCGTGACAACTACTGTTGGAGCAGCTGTTGGTTGGTTAGGAATGGGAGAGCAACCTTTATATTGATTTATTTGTTTGGAAAAAACAATGAAAGATGTAAATTTCCACAGTCACATCCTTGCTTCTTTAAGGCAGATGTGTGTTTGTTGTTTGTATGTCATATAATTCCAAAACAATACTAGAATGAAAACTGCCCATTGTTTAAAAACCTCATCACAAATGTCAAAATGACAGAACTGTCCAGCAGTAGGAAACTAAATGAGGTGGTAAAAAACTCCTTTCTCTAAATATTGGAGGTACACAACTTCTAAGAAGAAAAAGAAGTGGTCAATGATGAACAAAAAGTACCTCTATTGAAAAGGGAACACTGAAAGAAAAGTTAAGAGTTTAGTTTGTAGAATCAATATCATAAAGTGAGAAATAAGGAAGGGATGAAAGTGAGAATTGATGCCCCTACCTTGCTAGGTTAGTAGCCTTGAACGTCTAAAAATGGTGGTGAAGAGAGCTCAGAGAAACATTGAATTACTTGTAGATCTTGAAAAATCTATCAAGCTAATAAACATGGTACACTTTCAGATATTGTGGGTTGAAGTTCAATGGAAAACTCTAGAGTTAAGATCATGTCACATGCACTGAAGGGAACTTTCTGAAATGACTGTGACAAAAAGTGGAAAGTCTGGGCTTAAGATGCTCTTTCATGCTTCCAAAGAACACTGGGCTTGCTTACAAATGACAAAGACACAGTTCAGATCATTAAAATAAGATCAACAGTCACACAATTAAGAATATGAAAAGAAGGATTGTGATAAAAATTACTATAATTTCAGGTATCTATCATGTAGAATAAGCCAAATTGCAAAACTGTGAGTGGTATTTATTTTGAGTTATGGCCACCTCTCTGCTTCTCCAGGTTTACTCTGTGAAAAATTGCTCCCAAGATCTATAATTAGATGCTAATAAGTATTAATAATGACTTATTTAAGGGACTTCCCTGGAGGTCCAGTGGTTAAGACTTTGCTTTCCAGTGCAAGGGGTATAGGGTTCGATCCCTGGTTGGAGAGCTAAGATCCCACATGCCTCACAGCCAAAAAACCAAAAAAAAAACATAAAACAGAAGCAATATTGTAACAAATTCAATAAAAGATTTTATAAATTGTCCAAACCAAAAAAAAGTCTTAAAAAATAATAATTATTTATTTTAAAAGAAAATATAGTTTTAAAGTGTATTAAATGTATTTTAGGATAAAGATAAATACATATTTACCATATAGTAATTTTAAACTCAGTGAAGCAAGTAATGCACCTGTGAAAAATCAGTGGGAGAAGGAGACAGGATGGTGGAGTAGAAGAACTTGCGCTCAACTCCTTTCATGAAAACATCAAAATCACAACTAACTGCTGAACAACCATCAACAAAAGAAGTTTGGAACCTACCAAAAAAGATATTCTACATCAAAAGGCAAAGAAAAAGCCTCCTCCTGCGGTAGGAGGGACACTTTCATGATAAAATCAAATCTTATACCCACTGGGTGGGCAAGCCCCAAACTGGAAAATAAATATATCGCAGAGGTTTACCCACAGAAGTGAGAGGGCTGAGTCCCGCATCAGGCTCCCCAGCCTGATGGTCTGGCATTGGGAGCATCAGAGCTTTTGGCTTTGAAGATCAGTGGGACTTGAGTGCAGAAGCTCCACAGGACTGCTGGAAACGGAGACTCCACTCTTAGAGGGGGCACACCAGGTTTCATGTGCACTGGGACCCAGGGAAAAGCAGAGGCTTCATAGGATCCTGGACCAGACCTACCTGCAGATCTTGGAGGGTCTCCTGGGGAAGCGGGGATAAGATACGGCTCACTATGGGGGCAAAGACATGGGTGTCAAAGACCCCAGGGAATATTTGTTGGTGTCAACTCTCCCAGAGGTTGCCATTTTGGCACCAAGACTTGGCCCCACACAACAGTCTGCAGACTCCACTGCTATGATGCCTCAGAATTGAAAAAGGAGAAGTAACAACTGACACTGCAGAAACACAAAGGATCATGAGAGATTACTACAAGCAACTATATGCCAATAAAGTGGATGCCCTAGAAGAAATGGACAAATTCTTAGAAAGGTACAATGTTCCAAGAATGAACCAGGAAGAAAGAGAAAATACGAACAGACCAATCACAAGTATTGAAATTGAAACTGTGATTTAAAAACTTCCAACAAACAAAAGTCCAGGACCAGATGGCTTCACAGGTGAATTCTATCAAACATTTAGAGAAGAGTTAACACCTATCCTTCTCAAACTATTCCAAAAAATTGCAGAGGAAGGAACACTCCCAAACTCATTCTATGAGGCCACCATCACCCCGATACCAAAACCAGATGAAGATACCACAAAAAAAGAAAATCACAGGCCAATACCACTGATGAACAGAGATGCAAGAATCCTCAACAAAATACTAGCAAACTGAATCCACAATACATTAAAAGGATCATACACCATGATCAAGTGAGATTTATCCCAGGGATGCAAGGATTCTTCAAGATACACAAATCGATCAACGTGATACACCACATTAAAAAACTGAAGAATAAAAACCATATGATTATCTCATTAGATGCAGAAAAAGCTTTTGATAAAATTCAACACCCATTTATGATAAAAACTCTCCAGAAAGTGGGCATAGAGGGAACATACCTCAACATAATAAAGACCACATATGACAAACCCACAGCTAACATCATACTCAATGGTGAAAACCTGAAAGGATTTAATCTAAGATCAGGGACAAGACAAGGATGTCCACTCTCATCACTTTTATTCAACATCATTTTGGAAGTCCTAGCCATAGTAATCAGAGAAGAAAAAGAAATAAAAAGAATCCAAGTTGAAAAAGAAGAAACAAAACCATCACTGCTTGCAGATGACATGATACTATACATAGAAAATCCTAAAGATGCTACTGTAACACTACTAGAGCTCATCAATAAATTCAGTAAAGTTGCAGGATACAAAATTAATACAGAGAAATCTCCTGCATTGCTATACATTAACAATGAGAGATCAGAAAGAGAAATTAAGGAAACAATCCCATCCACCATCTCATCAAAAATAATAAAAGACCTAGGAAAAAACCTACCTGAGGAGGCAAAAGACCTGTACTCTGAAAACTATAAGATGCTGATGAAAGAAGTTGAAGATGACACGAACAGATAGAATGATATACCATGTTCTTGGATTGGAAGAATCAATATTGTCAAAATGAATATACTACCCAAGGCAATCTATAGATTCAGTGCAATCCCTATCAAATTACCAATGCCATTTTTCACAGAACTAGAACAAAAAATTTTAAACTTTGTATGGAAACACAAAAGACCCCGAATAGCCAAAGCAATCCTGAGAAAGAAAAATGGTGCTGGAGGAAGCAGGCTCCCTGTCTTCAGGCTATATTACAAAGCTACAGTAATCAAAATAGTATGTTACTGGCACAAAAACAGAAATATAGATTAATGGAACAGGATACAATGTCCAGAAATAAATTCGCAAGCCTATGGTCAATTAATCTATGACAAAGGAGGCAAGAATATACAATGGAGGAAAGACAGTATCTTCAATAAATGATGCTGGGAAAACAGGACAGCTACATGTAAAAGAATGAAACTAGAACATTCTCTAACACCATACACAAAAATAAATGCAAAATGGATTAAAGACCTAAATGTAAGGCCAGATACTGTAAAACTCTTAGAGGAAAACATAGGCAGAACACTCTGATATATATCGCAGCAATATCTTTTTGGATTCACCTCCTAGAGTAATGAAAATAAAAACAAAAATAAATGGGAGATAATTAAACTTAAAAGCTTTTGCATAGCAAAGGAAACCATAAACAAAATGAAAAGACAACCCACAGAATGGGAGAAAATATTTGCCAATGAAGCAACCAACAAGGGATTAATCTCCAAAATATAAAAACAGCTTACACAGCTCAATAAAAAAAACAAAGAAACCCAATCAAAAAATGAGCAGAAGATCTAAATATACATTTCTCCAAAGAAGACATGTAGATGGCCAACAGGCACATGAAAAGATGATCAATGTCGCTAATTATTAGAGAAATGCAAATCAAAACTACAATGAGGTGTTACCTCACAACGGTCAGAATAGTCATCATCAAAAAGTCTACAAACAATATATGCTGGAGAGGGTGTTGAGAAAAGGGTACCTTCCTACATTGTTGGTGGGAATGGAAATTGATTCAGCCACTATGGAGAACAGTATGGAGGTTCCTTAAAAAACTAAAAATACAACTACCATATGATCCAGCAATCCTACTCCTGGCCATATATCTGGAGAAAACCGTAATTTGAAAGGATGTATGCACCCCAGGGTTCATTTCAGCACTATTTACAGTAGCCAAGACATGGAAGCAACCTAAATGTCAAACGACAGAGGAGTTGATAAAGAAGATGTGGTACATGTATACAATGGAATATTACTCAGCCATAAAAAGGAATGAAATAATGCCATTTTCAGCAATATGGATGGACCTAGAGATTAGCATACTAAGTGAAGTAAGTCAGACAGAGAAAGAGAAACAGTGTATGATATCCCTTATATGTGGAATCTAAAAACATGATAAAGATGAACTTATTTATAAAATAGAAACAGACTCACAGACTTAGAGAAGAAACTTATGGTTACCAGAGGGGAAGGGTGGGGAGGAGGGATAGATTGGAAGTTTGGAATTGACACGTATGCACTACTATATTTAAAATAGATAACCAACAAGGACCTACTGTATAGCACAGGGAACACTGCTCAATATTCAGTAATAACCTAAATGGGAAAAGAATTTGAAAAAGAATAGATACATGTATATGTATAACTGAATCACTTTGCTGTACACCTGAAACTAACACAACATGGTTAATCAACTATGCTCCAATATAAAGTAAAAAATTTTTAAAGACAAATATATTTATCTCTTATATGTGGAATCTAAAAAAAATGATACCAATGAATTTATTTACAAAACAGAAAGACACTCACAGACTTCAAAAACAAACTTATGGTTACCAAAAGGGAAATATGGGGGGGAAGGATAAATTAGGGGTTTGGGATTAACATATAAACACTGCTATATATAAAATGGATAATCAACAAGGACCTACTGTATAGCACAGGGAACTCTACTCAATATGCTGTAATAACCTACACGGGAAAAGAGTCTGAAAAAGAATGGATATATGTGTATATATATAACTGAATCACTTTGCTATACACCTGAAACTAACACAGCATTGTAAATCAACTATACACCAATATAAAATAAAAAGTATATTCAGAAAAAAAGAATCAGTGGGACAAACAGGTCCCTTCTCCATTAAAGAAAAGACTATGAGAGCAACATAACAAATTACACAAAAGAGAGTATGACATCCGGGCAGTGATGTATCAAACATGGACATAAACTGCTATAAGTATGGATGACTGAATTTCCAAGTTCCTTTTTTGGGTAATATTCAGATTTATGGCATTCTGAATCATTTCCTATTAAGATAAGAAGAAACTTGTATTTTTCAGGAAGGCAAATTATTAAGTACTTATCCAAAAATATAAAAGATATTCAAAGTAATGTCTGTAAAAATAACATACAAAATGCATACTAGAATATTATTTACATTATCTACAAAGCTCAAACTAATTTGAAAAATTCATAGAAAAGTATACATTTCAGACTTTTCCTAATAGAAAAGCTGTTCACAACAAAAATGGAATTGATTTGTTTCTACCCCAAATCTACCTCCTACTCTTCCCGCCTCACCAATAAGCAGCTTGCTACATTGAAATTTCCATTACATTTTATGATTAAATATCATTACATTGTAAGATTATCACTAAATTTGCAGGAGAACACAGAAAGAAAGGTATAACATAAAATTTCTTCTTTAAAATATATCTGATAAAATCCAACAAAACTGCTTTGGGGGGCTTCCCTGGTGGCGCAGTGGTTGAGAGTCCGCCTGCCGATGCAGGGGACACGGGTTCGTGCCCCGGTCCGGGAGGATCGCACATGCCGCGGAGCGGCTGGGCCCGTGAGCCATGGCCCCTGAGCCTGCGCATCCGGAGCCTGTACTCCACAGCGGAAGAGACCACAACAGTGAGAGGCCTG
This sequence comes from Neophocaena asiaeorientalis asiaeorientalis, assembly GCF_003031525.2. Classification (NCBI taxonomy): domain Eukaryota; kingdom Metazoa; phylum Chordata; class Mammalia; order Artiodactyla; family Phocoenidae; genus Neophocaena; species Neophocaena asiaeorientalis. The sequence goes on along the minus strand of NW_020173492.1, from coordinate 12,450 downwards.
CATAACGAAAAAAACAAAACAAAACAAAAACTGCTTTGGGAAAAATCTACATATAGACATGTTGCACTCAGGTAAGAAGCAGTTTTGACATAGATGGGAAATAAAATATATTACATTTTTAGCTGAAATAGGATACTGATTTTGAGACCTAGTCAATTGACCTAAGATCTATGTTTTCATGAGCTCTGATTACTAAAGATAATTATATTCTGATATGCAAGGAGTTGTTTTATAGAGGTGGCATCCTGGAAGCCCATGAACTACCTCCAGCCCAGAGATGGGTTGTGCTTGGCCCAGACAGTGTTTTGTTTTTTTAAACTGAATTAGTTGTCAACAGTTAATCAGGAGATTTTGTATTAAAATTTAGATTTCTAACTACTCTTGCAAATTCAGAGGATTTATCAACTGTTACTCTGCCTCCTTGCATGGGAAAAACTATATTGCCACAAGTGGCAGTCGTTGAATAGGTGATATTTAATTTAGACAGAGTCTGTGCTCTCCAATTGTCCGTAGTCCACACCAGACCCTCTTTATTCATTTAGGTCATCAGTTTTGTGACCTCTGTTTAAGAGAACCAGTTCTGGTTTGTTTGTAACTTTACTGTATCTCACTGCCATAAAGATTACAGTTGGCTTTGAGTTAAATGCATTTTGATGTTTGAGTAACTCATTTTATTTTGCCAATACAACAAGTGGCGGCACATTATAACTCTGTGGGAGTGGCAATGGCAAGCTGGACATAAATTATGCACCCTAGCCATTTCCACACATTATCATGCGATAATAAATTGTCTCTTTCTTTTGTGTAACACAACAATGCTATGAAATAGGCACTTGTTCCTATTTTCTAGTTGAAGAAACTGAGGCCACAGGTCAATTACCTAACTTGCTAGTACATGGTGGATCTAGGGTTCTAAGCCAGATCTGTCTGACTCCATGGTCCCCTGTGCTTAATCAATACATTATTATAAAGTAGCCTACTGGGTTGTAGGGCACTATACAGTAGAGTCAATTTCACTTTTATCCTATTCTTTGGCAACATGAGACTCCTAAAGTGGGAGGGGACTGTTATGTGGAATATAGACACATGACTATTATGTCCTGCAAAATACAAATCCATCAAGAAAAGTTTTGGAATTTAGTTAAAGGAATATTAGCAGAACCTGACTAGGCTCAAAATAAATAGGAAGCTGCTAATAATAAACTTTCCTTGGAAGCAGTCAATGTATTTCTTGATAATTTTTTGTCATAGTAAAAGTATTTTAATTATGATCTCATATTCATAAAAGTATAAATATTTATAAGATTTTTTGTCAGACCAGAAAAGGATCATTCCCACTTTCCTTTTCTCACACATGCAAGACTCCATAACTCCTTTAAAGTCTTCATAGGAACAAAGGCTTTTTATCTCAATTCAAATTAACAATATTAATATAATTGTACTGGGAATTTAGATGGAAGGTAGATATTGGGATGGTACAAGTGAGCTTATAGCCTCATCTAGAATAAGAGAAAGTCAACAAAACGAAACACAATGTAGAGGTTAATGCATATAATTTAAACCCATGGAGGTAAATTCTAAAGAGCTAAAAACCAAAATGGTTAAAAGTATTGTGGCATCTGGGGAGCAAGAGTAGAAGTGGGAGGGGCCTATCTGGAAGCTCTTAATTTTCATTATAGCCTTTCTTATTTGGTTGTTTTTCTTTCTTTCTTTTTTTTTTTTCGGCAGGCGGACTCTCAACCACTGCGCCACCAGGGAAGCCCCTATCTGGTTATTTAACTTTGTGCTTGTGTTACTTATTAAAAATACTATAATGTTCTCAGATGCAGAGGCAGAAATGACACTTCATCTTAGCTAGTTCGAGAGAGATGAATAACCTTCAAAAATCGGTGTACAGGGTCGTACAAAATTTCAGCCTTGATATGCTGTTTAGTGACATTGTTTATTACATGTGTTTTAAAATAATTCTATATATTTCTGATAAACTTGTGGTAAACATGCTAGCAAAAGGGTGCTTCTGGCAAGTCCTGACATATTTTGAGCATTCTCAGCAGTGATGAGAGAAGGAAGCAGAATATGCCTGCAAAAGCAATATTCAACAATGATAATTTCCCAGGAACTAGGGGGATAAGCACTTATAGGATAGTTATGATAGTATTTGATAAGTGCTAGGAAATAAAAATAGTAGTAATATAGTCACTTCAAATTACTCATGGGAACAGACAAAATATTACATGAATAAATAGAAATTTTGGTAAATAGATAAATAGATAAATAAGAAAACCAATAGAGAAGTAAGTGTAATGCAATTGAGCAATTCCTAAAGATTATGCTTTAAAATACAGGTTGTACACCTAATAGCATATTTTCCCTTTCTTTTATTCATTTTAAAAGGGCAAAGGCCTTACATTTCAAAGCTAAAACTGGGAAAGTCTAAGAAGAATACATAGGGGAAAATATTCATGGCATTGGATATGACAATGAGTTTCTTGACTATGAAACCAAAAGCATGGGCAGAAAGAAAAAAATTAATTTGACTTCATCAATATTTAACCAAAAAATAGAAGAAAATGTTTGCAAATCATACACTTGATAAGGGATTAATACCCAGAACATAAAAACAAAAATCTTACACCTCAGCAACATCAAACAAGCAATTGAACTTAAAAATGGACAAAAGGCTTGAATAGACATATCTCCAAAGAAGTACACAAATGGCCAATAAGAACATGAAGAAATGCAAATCAAAACCACAGAGAGATAACACTTCAAACCTGCAAAGGACAGACATCCTTTACATCCTACCCCCACCTCCACCCCCCGCAAATTCATATGTTGAAATGTTAACTGCCAATGTGATGGTATTTGGAGGTGGGTCCTTAGGGAGGTGATTAGGTCATGAAGTGGAACACTCATAAATGGGATTAGTGTCCTTATATAAAAGGCCTACTTCTCTTTTAAAAGAGTTCTCTCACCTTTCCAACCAACTGAGGTTACAGTGAAAAGACAGCCATCTATGAACGAGGAAGTGGGCTCTCACCAGACACTGAACGTGTAGGAGCCTTGGTCTAGGACTTTCAACCCTTAGAACTATGAGAAATAAATTTCTGTTGTTATAAGCCACACAATTTATAGTACTTTTTTTCCAGCTTTATTGAGACACACTTGACATATAACATTAAGTTTAAGGTGTACAATGGGATGATGTAATACAAACATATCTTGTGAAATGATTACCACAGTAGGGTTAGTTAACACTTTCATCACTTCATATAATTACCATTTTATTTTTTGTGGTGAGAACATTTAAGGTCTACTCTCTTAGCACATTTCCAGTCTCTGATACAATCTCCTTAACTATAGTCACCATGCTGTACATCTGCAAAATTATTTATCTTATAACTGCAAGTTTGTAGCCTTTGAATAACATCTCCCCATTTAAGTTTTTGAGGAGCTTCCACACTGTTTTCCATAGTGACCGCACCAATTTACATTCCCCCCAAAAGTGCACAAGAATTCCTTTTTCTTCACATCCTGGCTAATACTTGTTATCTCTTTTTTTTTTTTTTTTTTTTGGGACGCGGGGCCC
>NW_020173492.1:0-7286 GCF_003031525.2 Neophocaena asiaeorientalis asiaeorientalis | reverse complement strand
TTTTTGCGGTACGCGGGCCTCTCACTGTTGTGCCCTCTCCCGTTGCAGAGCACAGGCTCTGGACACGCAGGCTCAGCGGCCATGGCTCACGGGCCCAGCTGCTCCACGGCATGTGGGATCTTCCCGGACCGGGGCACGAAACCGTGTCCCCTGCATCAGCAGGTGGACTCTCAACCACTGTGCCACCAGGGAAGCCCCTTGTTATCTCTTTTTTATGATAGCCATTCTGACAGGTGTGAGGTGATATCTCATTGTGTTTTTTAAAATTATTTTTTATTAGAGTATAGTTGATTTACAATGTTCTGTTAGTTTCTGCTGTACAGAAAAGTGAATCAGTTATACATATACATACATTCACTCTTTTTTAGATTCTATGCCCATATAGGTCATTACAGTGTATTGAGTAGGGTTCTCTGTGCTATACAGTAGATTCTTATTAGTTATCTATTTTATATATAGTAGTGTGTATATGTCAATCTCAATCTCCCAATTTATCCCTCACACCACCCTTTCCTCCTTGATAACCATAAGTTTGTTTTCTACATCTGTGACTCTGTTCATGTTTTGTAAATATGTTCATTTGTACCATTTTTTAGATTCCACATATAAGCAATATCACATGATATTTGTCTCATTGTGTTTTCCTTGTTTTTAATAGATCTTTATTGGAGTATAATTGCTTTACAACACTGTGTTAGTTTCTGTTGTACAACAAAGTGAATCAGCCATATGCATACATACATCCCCATATCCCCTCCCTCTGGAGCCTCCCTCCCGCCCTCCCTATACCACCCCTCTAGCTGGTCACAAAGCACCGGGCTGAGCTCCCTGTGCTATGCTGCTGCTTCCCACTAGCTAACTATTTTACATTTGGTAGTGTATATATGTTGATGCTATTCTCCCTCCCCCCCAGCTCCCCCCTCCCCCACCGTGTCCTCAAGTCCATTCTCTATGTCTGCATTGTTATTCCTGCCCTGCCACTAGGTTCATCAGTGCCATAACAAATACCATATGCTAACACATATATATGAAATCTAAAGAAAAAAAATGGAGAAAAGTCAGTCTCTCCAATAAGTGGTGCTGGGAAAACTGGACAGCTACATGTAAAAGAATGAAATTAGAATACTCCTTAACACCATACACAAAAATAAACTCAAAATGGATTAAAGACCTAAATGTAAGACTGGACACTATAAAACTCTTAGAGGAAAACATAGGAAGAACACTCTTTGACATGAATCACAGCAAGATCTTTTTTGACCCACCTCCTAGAGTAATAGAAGTAAAAACAAAAATAAACAAATGGGACCTAATGAAACGTAAAAGCTTTTGCACAGCAAAGGAAACTATAATCAAGACAAAAAGACAACCCTCAGAATGGGAGCAAACATTTGCAAACAAATCAATGGACAAAGTATCCAAAACATACAAACAGCTCATGCAGCTCAACATTAAAAAAAAAAAAACCCAATCAAAAAATGGGCAGAAGACCTAAATAGACATTTCTCCAAAGAAGACATACAGTTGGCCAAGAGGCACATAAAAAGCTGCTCAGCATCACGAATTATTAGGGAAATGCAAATCAAAACTATGAGGTATCACCTCACACTGGTTAGAATGGGCATCATCAGAAAATCTACAAATAACGAATGCTGGAGAGGGTGTGGAGAAAAGGGAACCCTCTTGTACTATTGGTGGAAATGTAAATTGATACAGCCACTATGGAGAACAGTATGGAAGTTCCTTAAAAAACTAAAAATTGAATTACCATATAACCCAGCAATCCCACTATTGGGCATATACCCAGAGAAATCCATAATTCAAAAAGACACATGCACCCCAATGTTCATTGCAGCACTATTTACAATAGCCAGGTCATGGAATGAACCTAAATGCCCATTGACAGACGAGTGGATAAAGAAGATGTGGTACATATATACAATGGAATATTACTCAGCCATAAAAAGGAATGAAATTGGGCCATTTGTAGAGACGTGGATGGACCTAGAAACTGTCATACATTATGAAGTAAGTCAGAAAGAGAAAAACAAATATCGTATATTAACGCATATATGTGGAATCTAGAAAAATGGTACAGATTAACTGGTTTGCAAGGCAGAAATAGAGACACAGATGTAGAGAACAAGCATATGGACACCAAGCGGGTAAAGTAGGGGGGATGTTGGTGGGATGAATTGGGAGATTGGGATTGACATATATATACTAATATGCATAAAATAGATAACTAATAAGAACCTGCTGTAGAAAAATAAATAAATAAATAAAAATTTAAAAGCATGGTACTCATCGTTGTTTTGATTTGCATTTCCCTGATGATTAGTGATCTTGAGCACCTTTTCATGTACTTCTTGGCCATTTAGATATCTTCTTTGGAAAAATGACCATTCAGGTCCTTCGCTCATTTTTAAATCAGATTGTATCTTTGCTATTGAGTTGTATGAGTTCCCTTTATAGTTTGGATATTAAGCTCGTATCAGATGGATGGTTTGAAAATATTTTCTCCCATTCAACTGTTTGCCTTTTCATTTTGTTAATTGTTTCTTTTGCTGGGAAGAGCTTTTTAGTATGATGTAGTCCCACCTGTTTATTCTTGCATTTGTTGCTGGTGCTTTTGGTGAATAGCCAAAAAATCATTGCCAAGACCAATGTCAAAGCGTCTGTTTTCTTCTAGAAATTTTATGGTTTCAGGTCTCATGTTTACATCTTTATTGCACTTTGAGTTAAGTTTTATGAGTGGTATAAAATAGAATTTCAGTTTCATTATTTTACATGTGATTATCTAGTTTTCTTTTTGAAGAGTCTTTTTCTTTTGAAGAGAATATCTTTTCTCCATTGAGTATTCTTGCCTTTTTTGCCAATATTAGATGATTGTATATGCGAGGATTTATTTCTGGGCACCCCATTATGTTCCATTAGTCTATGTGTCTGTTTTTATGCCAGCATCATACTGTTTTCATTGCTATAGCTTTCTAATATGGTTTGCAATCAGGAGGTGTGACGCCTCCAGCTTTGTTCTTCTTCAAGATTGCTTTGATTATCTGGGATGATTTGTGATTCCATACATATTTTAGGATTTTTTCTATTTCTGTGAAAAATGCCTTTGGAATTTTGATAGGTATTACATTGATGGCTCTGGGTAGTATAGATATTTTAACAACATTAACTGTTCTGACACATGAACATGGGATAATTTTCTATTTATTTTTGTCTTCCTCAATTTCTCTCATCAAAATATTATACTTTTCACTGTGCATATCTTTCACTTTCTTGGTTAAATTTATTCCTAAGTATTTTATTGGTTTTGATGCTATTATAAATGGGATTGTTCTTTTTATTTCTTTTTCAGACATTTTGTTGTTAGTGTATAGAAATGCAACTGATTTCTGTATGTTAATTTTGAGTTCAGCAGTTTGAATTTGTTGATTAGTTCTAACAGTTTTTTTTAGTGGAGCTTTATATATATTCATCTTCAAACAGAGCAATTTTACTTCTTACTTTCCAACTTTGACATATTTTCTTTCTTTTTCATGCCTAATTTCTCTGACTAGGACTTCCAGTACTATGTTGGATAGGAGTGGTTAAAATGGGCACCCTTATCTTATTCTCAATTTTAGAAGAAAAATTTTCAACATATCACTGTGGAGTATGTTAGCTATGGACTTGTTATATATAGCCTTTATAATTTTAAGGTACTTTCTCTCTATACCCACTTTGTTGAGAGTTTTTATCATGAAAGAATGTTGTATTTTGCCAATTTCTCTTTCTGCATCTACTGAAATGATCATATGATTTTAATCTTTCATTATATTAATGTGGTGTATCACATTTATTGATTTATTCTCTAGTTGCGGTGAGTGGGGGCTACTCTTCGTTGGGGTGCTTGGGCTCCTCATTGTAGTGGCTTCTCTTGTTGCAGAGCTTGGGCTTTCAGAGTGCAGGCTTCAGTAGTTGTGGTCTTATCATGAAAGAATGTTGTATTTTGCCAATTTCTCTTTCTGCATCTACTGAAATGATCATATGATTTTAATCTTTCATTATATTAATGTGGTGTATCACATTTATTGATTTACATATGTTGAAGCATCCTTGCATACCAAGGATAAATCTCAGTAACCATTGTGTATAATCACTTTAATGTGATTTGATTGGTTTGCTAATATTTGGTTGAGAATTCTTGCTTCTATATTCATCAAGGATGTAGTGTCCTTATCTGACTTCGGTATCATGGTAATGCTGGCCTTAAAAATGAATTTAGGAGTGTTCTCTCATCTTTGATATTTTGGAAGAGTTTAAGAGGAACTTGCACTAATTATTATTTAAATGTTTGGTAGAATTTACCAGTGAAACCATCTGGTCTTGGGCTTTACTTTGTTGGGTGGTTTTTGATTATTGATTCAATTTCCTTGCTCATTATTAGTCTGTTCAGATCTGCTATTTCTTTAGGATTCAGCTTGGTAGATTATATATTTCTAGAATTTATCCATTTTTTCTAAGTTATCCAATTTATTGGCATATAATTGTTTATAGTAGTCTCTTATAATCCTTTTTATTTCTGTGCTATCTGTTGTAATGTCTCCTCATTCATTTCTGATTTTATTTATTTGAGTGTTCTGTCTTTTTTCCCTTAGTCTAGCTAAAAGGTTTTACAATATTGTTTATCTTTAGGAAAAAAAAAAACAGCTCTTAGTTTCACTGATCTTCTCTACAGTTTTCCTAGCCTCTATTTCATTTACTTATGCTTTGATATTTATTGTTTCCTTTGTTCTGCTAACTTTGGGTTTTATTTGTCCTTTTTCTAGTTCCTTGAGTGGTAGAGTTAGGTTGTTTATTTGAGAGCTTTCCTTTTCCTTAATGTAGGTATTTCTTGCTATAAACTTCCCTCTGAGAACTGTTTTTGTTGTATCCCATAAGTTTTGGTATGTTGTGTTGCCATTTGCTTTTGTTTCAAGATGTTTTTCAATTTCCCTTTTGATTTCTCCTTTGGCCCATTAGTTGTTCAAGATTGTGTTGTTTAATTTTCATATATTTGTGAATTTTCCAGTTTTTCTCCTATTATCAATTTCTAGTTTCATACCATTGTGTTCAGAAAGGTTTTTGGTATGATTTCAATCTTCCTAAATTTGTTAAGACTTGTTTTGTTACCTAATATATGATATATCTTGGAGAATGTTCCATGTGTACTTGAGAAGAATGTGTGTTCGGATGCTGGTGCATGGAAAGTTCTGTGTATGTCTGTTAAGTCCATTTGGTCTAAGTATAGCTCAACTCCAGTTTTTCCTAATTGATTTTCTGTCTTGATGATCTATCCATTGTTGAAAGTGAGGTATTGAAGTGCCCTACCATTACTGTATTGTTGTCTATTTCTCCCTTTATATTTCTTAGTATTTCCTTAATATGTTTAGGTGCTGGTTTTGTGGGTGTATATATATTTACAATTGTTCTATCCTCTTAATGAATTGATTCTTTAATCATTATATAATGACCTTCTTTGTCACTTGTTACAGTTTTTGAGGTAAATCTACTGTGTCTTATGTACATATTGTTACCCTTTCTTTCTTTTGGTTTCCACTGCATGATATATATATTTCTATCCCTTCACTTTGAGCCTATGTGTATCCTTAAAGCTGAAGTGAGCCTCTTATAGGCAGCATATAGTTGGGTCTTGTTTTTATATCCACTCAGCCACTCAATGCATTTTAATTGGAAGATTGAATCCATTTACCTTTACAGTAGTTATTGGTAGGTGGGAAGTTACTAATGCCATTTTATTCATTGTTTTCTGACTGTTTTCTTGTTCCCTTATTCTCTTCTTCCTCTCTTGCTGTCTTTTTTTAAAATAAATTTATTTATTTATTTTTGGCTGCTTTGGTTCTTCATTGCTGTGCGTGGCTTTCTCTAGTTGCGGTGAGTGGGGGCTACTCTTCGTTGGGGTGCTTGGGCTCCTCATTGTAGTGGCTTCTCTTGTTGCAGAGCTTGGGCTTTCAGAGTGCAGGCTTCAGTAGTTGTGGTCTATGGGCTCTAGAGTGCAGGCTCAGTAGTTGTGGCGCAAGGGCTTAGTTGCTCCACAGCATGTGGGATCTTCCCGGACCAGGGCTCGAACCTGTGTCCCCTGCATTGGCAGGAGGATTCTTAACCACTCTGCCACTAGGGAAGCCCTCTTGATGTCTGCTTTTGTGAATGTGTTTTTCATAATGGTATGCTTTGATTCCCTTCTCTTTATCTTTTGTGTATCTACTGTAGGTGTTTGCTTTGTGGTTACCATGAGGATCGCGTAAAGCATCTTTTAGATATAACAGTCTAATTTTTCCTGATAACAACTTAATTTTGGGAATTCCCTGGTGGCCCCATGGTTAGGACTCCATGCTTCCACTGTAGGGGACCTGGGTTCAGTCTCTGGTTGGGGGACTAAGATCCTGTAAGTTGCGTGGTGTAGCCAAGAAAAAATAATTTCACTTGCATACAAAAACTCTACCCTTCTCCCCCCTTTTATGTTTTTGATGTTACAGTCTATATTTTTTGTATATTGTATCCATTAACTAATTATTGTAGCTATAGCTATTTTTATTTTATTTTATTTTATTTTTTTGCGGTACGCTGGCCTCTCACTGTTGTGGCCCCTCCCGTTGCGGAGCACAGGCTCCGGACGCGAAAGCTCGGCGGCCATAGCTCACGGGCCCAGCCACTCCGCGGCATGTGGGATCTTCCCAGACCGGGGCACGAACCCGTGTCCCCTGCATCGGCAGGTGGACTCTCAACCACTGTGCCACCAGGGAAGCCCTATAGTTAGTTTTAAATACTTCATGTCTTTGGAGTCAGTTACTGGAAATTTATTGTGTTTCTTTGGTGGTGTCGTTTTTTCTTGATTTTTTATGTTCTTTGAAGTCTTACCTTGCTATCTTCTCATTTGAAGTCTTTAGTGACTGACTTCAAGAGAGACATACTTTTCATCAGCCCTGCTAGGGATTCTCAGGCTTTCTCAGACCTTCTCTGGATAGGCTTTCTCCACACTCTTTGCTCCCCCTTGTGGCAGAATTCTTAAGCTGTGTGCCTTCTCTTGATCTTGCAAAGCCAGGCCTAGCACTTACAGCCTCTCTTTAGCTCTCCCAAGGTTGGTGTTAAATGCTCAAGTTTGTGATCTCTCTCTGTCCCCCAGATTCTGGACTGCTCTCTGAATGTGCAGTATTTGCCATCTATAACAGCTCACTCTTATTTCCATCAAGAGTGCACACGGGGGGGACCTTGAAGATGGCGGAAGAGTAAGACGC
>NW_020173491.1:8015675-8032325 GCF_003031525.2 Neophocaena asiaeorientalis asiaeorientalis | reverse complement strand
GGAAATTAAATGACAAAAGCCCAGTGGGAAACTACACACAGCGCGCCCAGGGTAGAGGCGGAGGGGCCCCATTGTTGGCCAGGTGGGATTATATCATCTTGGCCAAACCTGTTTCTCCCTGGGGCTTTCTCATCACGGTTCCGAGGCCACAAACCTGCACGTCGTCTTGGACCTGCACTTCTCTCCCTCCCCCACATTCAGTCGTCACCGCGTCCTCTGCTCCCTTCACTTCTTTCATCCCCTCGCTGGTCCAGGCAGCTCCGTCTGTCCCTGCATGATCGCAGCAGCCTCCCAAGAGGTCTCCCTGTTCCCAAAGGCCATCCCTCCCGGACCTGTCTGTTCCTAGTCTGTTTCTGCACAGCAGCCAGAATGGTCTCCGAGCTTTTAAAAAGATAACTGGGCTCAGTTTCTTCTCTGTTTCCTCGTCGCTTTTATAATAACTTTGTCCTGATCTCCAAGCTCCTGTAGGGTCTGGCCCTCACCAGCAGCTACAAACACTTCTCGCTTCCTTCCCTTCCACTGTGTTCCAGCCGCCCTGGCCTTTCTGTGCTGTTTCCTGCCCGGGGCCTCTGCTCTCGCTGCCTCTGTGAGCCTGGCTACTCCTTATACCCCCAGCCCTCTCGCAGTTTCTCCATCACATTAGTCTGCGTACCTGCTTCCTGGGCCTATGCTTGTCTGAAATCGTCATGTCTACTTGATTGCCAGTCTCCCCCACTAACCAGCACTATTCTAGGGCTTACCGTGGGTATGCATGGCTCCAAGCACTTTACAGACCACCCAGTCAGTTCTTTCAAGACCCTACAACACCAGTACAATCATGACACCCATTTTACAGATGAGCGAAGTGAGGCGCAGAGGTACCCCACTTGCCCCCAAGCTGGGCAACTCTAAAGTGGCCAACGTGGGCTTCGAACCCAGGTGGCTTCAGCCCAGGACCTGAGTCCTTCATTACTAAATGATCCTGCCTAAAACCACTAATGAGATGAAAACCGGCACCCTATTTACTTTTTGAAGATTGGAACTGGCTAGAGGAGCAGCCAATGAACTCCACTGGCCACAACGGTACCGGACATGCCACGCCCAAGCTTTTAACACCTGTGGTGATTTGAGGACATGATTTGACCTGTCTTTTCCTGGATAGAACAGGCCATAGATGAGAGAGTTCGCCAACTGCTTTTTGTGGACTTTCAAATTATTGACTCCATGAGCCCACTTCCCTTAGGTAATTCTCAGCAGGGTCTCACTGCATAAAGGGAGCCAGCCCTAACACCTGTGGAACTGCAACTCTGGCAGCACCCCTGGCTGCAAAAAAATAGGACTCAATGCCCATTTGGGTTCTATTTTCATTAAAACCCCATTAACCTGCTCTCTCAGGGCGATTAAAGTGTCCAGGACTGAGGCTCTGCAGCACTGTAGGAGGCAGCTTTTTAAAAGTGAGTGTTCTGTTCTGTTCTGTTCTGATCGCAGGCGGAAAACTTTCTTTTCAAAAGGACCCCCGGTGGGTTGACGTCTCAGGCTGGTTCCCAGCCCCAAGGTGGGTTTTCTTAACAGATAATATGGTAACACCCTCTGCAGCTGGTCTTGAGTTAGCTGAGGTTGAAGATTAGGTAATTTCTCTTCTACTTGGTGTTTTTGCCTTTGTTTTTTTTTTGTTTGTTTGTTTGTTTTTGGTCTGATTTTTGTAACTCAAAACCAGTTTAAAGTCTTCCAATGAATGTTCATTCCTTCCACACCTTGTAAAGGTCTAAGCACTGCCCCAGGGCACAGGGAGGCCAAGTGTGAAGTTTCACTTGGCAGAGCTGTAGAGATGCATTTCTGTCTCTACTTTTTTTTTTTTTTAACATCTTTATTGGAGTATAATTGCTTTACAATGGTGTGTTAGTTTCTGCTTTATAACAAAGTGAATCAGCTATAAGTATACATATATCCCCATATCCCCTCCCTCTTGTGTCTCCCTCCTACCCTCCCTATCCCACCTCTAGGTGGTCACAAAGCACTGAGCTGATCTCCCTGTGCTACGTGGCTGCTTCCCACTAGCTACCTATTTTACATTTGGTAGTGTATATATGTCCATGCCGCTCTCTCACTTTCTGTCTCTACTTTTGCACCTTGAAATCAGCCAAACCCACATGAGCCGGGCCCTGTCCTTCTTCCATGCCCGGGTGGGTGTGACCCGCTGGCCGCGGTGTGCCCCCATCACAGGACTCTGCGTTTTAACACTGCGGCACATTATGGAGCTGGGCAGCTTGCAACTCAACCATTCAGTACATGGAGCATCTACTGGGTACAGGCTTGGTCCTTTGTGCTCTGGGGGATGCAGTAGGTCTGGGGTGGGGCCTGAGAACCTGCATTTCTAACAAATTCATAAGTGATGCTTATGCTGTTGGCCTGGGGACCACACTTTGAGAATCACTGCTATAAGATTTTGCTTAAATATCACTCCCCTGGAGGCCCTCCCTTCCAGCCCCTCCGCCAACCTTGGGATGGCGCTTCAGCCATAGGCTCTCAGGCAATTTGTATGGCTTCTTGCTTGTGATGGCCTGGCCCCTGCTTCCCTCCCCCACTTCACTATCTGTCACTCTCATCCTTGCCCTCCATGCTCCTGCCACCCAGGCCTGCTTTCCCTTCCTCAGAATAGGCCAAGCCACAGACCCCACTTCTTCCTGCCCCAGGACCTTGGCACTTGCTACTCTCACTGCCTGGAATGTTCTTCTCTGGGCTCTTCACCTGGCCGACTGCATATCCTAACTTAGAGAGGCCTCCTATGAACCCAGTTTAAAGAAGGTCCCCTGAGCTGTTCCCCTTCACACGCCCTTTAATTCATATCACAGATCTTGTGTTAATCAGATCTAACCCCCCTTGAGAATGTAAACTCCACAAGGGCAGGGAGGAGTGACCATTCCACTCCCCACTGTAGACCCGGTGCCCAGCGCTTGCACAGGCTAGAGCATCACTGGAGAAGTGAAGGAATGGGATAGGTTTCTGCTCTCAGTGAAATCCACTTTGGAAGAGGCCGGAAAACCTGCCAGGCTTGCCCTGTGGGCTCTTCTTTCTGCAGACCTCCCTGCCATTAGGTCAACCATCAGCCTCTCAGCACTTTGTTTTGAGCGAGGGGGTGGGGTGGGGATGGAGGGAGGCAGGGGAGGTTTGGGAACAGCCAAAGTTGCAGCTTAGACACATAATCAAATCCAGAGGGCTGCACTGTGTTCTGCCAATTGAGATACCAGATTAAGCAGGCCAAGGCCCCTGGGGCAAGATGCCATGCAAAATAACTTTTCAGAAATAGCAACTTGTATCTCAGGAATGAGCACGAATTGTCAATGACATGAGCAGTGTTTTGAAACAGAAAGAGGAGTCCTATTTATATTGCAGATAACAGTTACGTGATATAGGCATAACTTGGGCCAATTTTCCCAAAGAAGATGTTTAGGAGTGATGGCGTGGTGATGCCTGGAGAAGCTGTGTTGGAAGGACCAAAGCTGAAGAGAAAGACGCCCAGTGGTGTGGTGGGAAGAGGATGTCCATGGCTCCTGGCCGGGCTCTGCTGCTTACTGGACAGTACAGTGGAGCAGCTAAGATCTCCCTTCAGGATCGGCTGGATCAGGGTTCCAACCCTGGGCTCAGCGCTTGTTGCTGTGTGACCTTGGGCAGTTGCTTAACCTCACTGAGCCTGTCTCTGTCTCTGGAAAATGGGGGGAAACAGTAATTTCTCTCTCAGGGTTGTAAAGAATAAACCAAAAAAGAAAAAGAATAAATGAAATAAAAAGATAATGTGTATAAGGTGGGTATCGTAGTGCCTGGCACAGAGTAAACAATAAATAATAGATGTCATTAGCTACAACACTTAAAAAATTTTAATTGTGATAAAAAAATAACCTAAAACTTACCATCTTAACCACTTTTAATGTCCAGTTCAACAATGTTATATACAGTCACATTGTTGTGCAACAGATCTCTAGAACTTTCTCATCTCACAAGACTGAAACTCTTACATCTAGGTTTTTAACCCATTTTGAGTTAATTTTTGTATATGGTGTTAGGTAAGGGTCCAACTTCATTCTTCTATAGTAATACTTTTATATTGAAAAATTCCTCTTACCTATTTGTGCCTATTTTCTCTTTTATTGAAAAAAGGTAGGGTCTTCCCTGGTGGTCCAGTGGCTAAGGCTCCGCACTCCCAATGAAGGGGGCCAGGGTTTGAACCCTGGTCAGGGAACTAGATCCCATGTGCCACAACTAAGACCCGGTGCAGCCAAATAAATAAATAAATAAATATTTAAAGAAAAAAAAAGGTAGGTTAAGAACTTTTCTATTCATCAAAAGATACTACAAAGAAAATTAAAAGACAAGCCACAAACTGGGAGACTTTTTACAACACAGATAACTGAAAAAGGATTAGCATCCAGAATACTCCTATAGGTCAGTAAGAAAAAGACAAATGTCCTCAGAGAAAAATGAGCAAGACACAAAAAGGAATTTCACAGAAGAGGAAGCATGAATGGCCAATGAACATATAATAAAATATTCAGCCTCATTAGTGCTCAGGAAAATGCAAATCTGCATCACCATGAGGTATTATTTTATACCCATTAACTGGGCAAAAATTAAGAAGTGTAATAATGACTCATACCGAGCGGATGGGAGAGTAAACTGGTACATTGTGGCAACATCTGGTGCAGTTGAGCACTCACAGACCCTACAAGCAATTTAACTTCTAGGTGAAACTCACCCGAGAGCAACTCTTAAATAAAAGATTCAGATGTGAGGGTGAATGTGCATAGTGACAATGTTTGTAAGAGAAAAAAGCACTGGAAACGAACCGAATGTCCAGTAATAAGAGGATGCTTATAGAAATCGTGGCATGTTCCCAGAATCGAGTAACATTCAGCAGTAAAAATGAACTGCAAAAACATGGTTGAAAGTTAAAACGTAAAATTGAGTGAAAGAAGCATGTGGGTGGCAGGGTATTATTTTGACAGAGTTCAAAACCAAATCAAAATAATATTCATTAGATATATAAAACAAGGCATAATAAACATAAAACCCAGGACTGTGGTAACTCTGGGGGCGGGGGCAGCAGGAAACCATGCAAAAGGAACCAGAAGTATTGATTATCTTCTAGAACTGAAGTGAGTGGAAGTTCCTGGGTATTCTTGTTATTATAACACTTCATAATCTAAAGATATGTTACTGGCATTCTTTTACATGTACTAAATGTAACATGATAAAGAGTTATTTTACCAGCCTGGAAAACAGTTAATTCTTACGGGCCCTTTCAGCTCTAAGCTACTGGGTAGCAGCTACCAATTGAGGGAGATTTGATAAGAAACTCTCCACTCCTCTACCATCTGTTTATTTTGGGAAGAATTTGGAAGGGGCAGGCGTGGCACTGCCTTTGAGGCCTCCAAAACAAATTCTGGGCACAAAACCCAGAGTAGAGGCTGGAGGTTTGTGAGAAGAGGCACAAAGAATGATCCTGTGGACAGGAGGGAGCGAGCTGGGTGAACTGTGGCTGACCCGGCTCCCAGGCCATCCTCAAACTGGGAAAACTGTTTGGCTTGCACCTTCCGACACTGTGGCCCAAATCTGACAGGGAATGAGTGGGCCATCAGGCAGACACCTACCGTCCATTACACTTCTAGAGGGGAACAGGTGTGGAATCACTGAACAAAGGGGTCCCACAGAGAATATTACTAAGAAGTCACCCCTACACTATTTCTCTGTCTTTGGCTTCCCTGGGTTAAAGGCCATCTTGGGGGCCTGAAGACATAAGCTCTTTCCTGAGAGATTTATTTCACAGTGTGGGTCCCCAAGGGAACTTGCCACATGGTGTGGATGACATCGAAGGAGGTGGGTATGCTTGAGCCATAATTAAGCAAGGCAATCCGTCCACCTCCGTGTAACTCAGCTAAGTAAACGCTATTCTCTCGACAGGTGCATCTACAATAAGCCAAGACATTTTTTTCCTATGGTATCTTTGTTTTACTTGCAGCAGCAGAAAAGCCTTTTTAAATCACAATGGTCTATGGATATAACAGTCTTTCGAAACGGAGTGAGGTTTTTCAAATTTTATTGATTTCTTTTAAAAATGCCTTAAAGAGTAGAGAGCTTGATTATCACTGCTGACTACACACGAACATGACGTATATATCATGTTATATGGTGAGCTCTCCCTAAAAATCTTTAAAACGATCTAGAAATTCAGCCAGTAGAAGCCTCTGAAATGTTGCTCAAGGGCTGAGCTGCCTCAAAACCTGAGAAAACACCTCCTGGACTGCTCAGTGACGGGAAGAGAAGCACTTCACTTAATTCTTATCTGGTCTCTTGGATGAAGAAATGCGTGAACATAAAATGCTAAATTAGAAAATGACAGTGTCTTTTGCAAAGTTTTTTAAATGTTTTCCTCTTGAACCTAAGAGATAGCCAAGCGCCAAGGCCTCTTGTTCCCATTAAGATAAAGCCACTCTCCGGGAACACCCTTTGTCAACTCTCCCTCCAGTGACCCCGCCAATGGCGGCTTTTAACACTGGTTTCTGACTTTCTTCAAGCATCAAAATGCCTCCTCACCACGCCTGAATCTATTCATTGCCCCTGAATCTATACTTTTTAGCTCCTCATCTGCTTTCCTGCATCCAAAGAAACTGTCTTCAGGGAAGAATTTTAGTTGCCAAAAGGGAGCCACGCAAATCATGTGAGGATCCAAGAAACTTCTCTCTCAAGGGTGATACAGGAGCAGAGAATGTCATAAAGATACAAACCTCTGGGCTTTTTTCTTTTTTTTAAGTTGGCCATAGGTGGGAGATGTTTGCAAAGATTAGCTGGTTCTTTGTGCTCCCTTTAGGGATTCTGAAACAGTAGCAGTTCCCAGGCACTATTTTCAGAGCTGAGCTGACATTTGTTAATAATGTTAGGGTAGAAAGCCCTGCTTATTTTAAACTCATTTAGATACAGAGAAAATTAGCTAGTATGTGCCAGAAGTGAAAGGCGAGAATATCAAGTTACTGCCCTCAGGGAGAGAAAGGAGAAGTTTTAAGTAAAATCAAAGAGGCCTTTTCCCATCAGATGCAAGTACTGGGGAAAAAGTGAAAATTTCAGGTGAAAAGCAAATACTCTGTCCCTTCTTAACTAGCTCACCAGCAGCTTGCTCCTGTGCAAGCCCTCCTAGGCCCCTAGTTGGCCCCAGTTATGCAGCCCAATGCAACGACGCCTATCCAATAAGCCTACCTTCTGAAATGAATATAGGGAAGAATCTAATGCTGTTTTGCTTCCCCAAATTGCTCTAAAAAATTATTGCTCCCTAAATGCAACGTAGAACTTTGGATTCTGGAACAATAAAAGGAACAAGAAAGTTCTGGAACAATAAAAGGACATTAGTGGAAAATCTGGTGAAATCTGACTAAAGCCTGTGGCTTAGTTAGTAATACTTGATAAATGTACCATGATTACGTAAGACATCAGGGAAAGCTGGGTGAAGGATATAGGGGAACTCTGTACTATCTGTACAACTATTCTATAAATCTGAAATTATTTCCAAATAAAAAAGTTTAACGAAATGATGCCCCTTGGGTGGACTTCACTCTGATCTCTGACAGATAGGAGGCCTCTGGCTTCTGGGCGTGGCCTCCTCGCTTTTGACCAGGGGTCCTCAACCCCTGGGCAGACCGGTACTGGTCCTGTTAGGAAGCGGGCCGCACAGCAGGAGGTGAGCGGCGGGCAAGAGAGCGAAGCTTCATCTGTATTTACAGCTGCTACCCATCGCTCGCATTACCGCCTGCAACCCTACCCCCACCCCGTCTGTGGAAAAATGGTCTTCCGTGAAACCGGTCCCTGGTGCCAAAAAGGTTGGGGACTGCTGCTTTAGACCACAACGCAGGCAACAGGAGAGCACACCCAGAAGGAGAATGCTTGTCTCCTGTCCTAGAGCAAGGCTGCTTGGAAAGCAAGGCGCGTCTGACTGTGTCTGATTGTACTGTGTCTCCTTTGATTAGCGAGGCAGAAAGGCAGAAGCCTGGAAAAATCAACAAAATGATCTCAAACAAAAGCACGCTGGGCCTGTCACATGTGTTAATCATTTGCTCTCGTAAGAGGGTAACTTTGTATTTTCTCAGACTTGCCCTTGATTCACTATATTTTATTCACTACTCATTAATGACGGGAGATTTATTGTTCATTCAAAATGCCGCTATCAAGAGTTAGCAAGAGAACTCCAAATTTTAGGCACTTTTCTTTAGGTTCAGGGCATTTAGTTGTCTTTTAAAAATTGTTTCTATGGTAAGACAGAAATAAAGACACAGACCTACTAGAGAATAGACTTGAGGATATGGGGAGGGGGAAGGGTAAGCTGTGACGAGGCGAGAGAGTGGCATGGACATATATACGCTACCGAACGTAAAATAGATAGCTAGTGGAAAGCAGCCGCATAGCACAGGGAGATCAGCTTGGTGCTTTGTGACCACCTGGAGGGGTGGGATAGGGAGGGTGGGAGGGAGGGAGATGCAGGAGGAGATACGTATATGTATAACTGATTCACTTTGTTATAAAGCAGAAACTAACCATTGTAAAGCAATTATACTCCAATAAAGATGTAAAAATAAATAAATAACTTTCTATGTGTAATCAATATTAAGATTTTCATTTTAACTATATAAGGACTGTTGAAATTAAGGTTCTTGGAGTAATTCTTATAGTTTAAGCATCTATCCTATATTTTGTGCCACAAGTTACTTCAAGTATAGATTTTTCTCTTGAACACAAAGGTACCTACTTTCAGAAATGTACGTACGGCCTCTGCAATTATTTTCTTTTGCCAAGATCAGTGTAAAATATTATATTTTCACTTAAGCACCATTGTCCCAGATGGTGTAAAGATGAAAAGCTCTCCTGGAATTTCTTGAAGGCTGGTGGAACCGAAAGACTCAGAACAGGACTTGACTTCTGTATGAACTTGAGTGAGCTGCTCAATATTTCTGCATTCCAATTTCACTACCTCAGACACAGTAGTCCAGAAACTTCTCAGGTCCAGTGGTGCTCAGAGATTAACAAGCTCTATAAAATGTTCAGAAACCTCTTAGGCTAGGTGAAATTTTTGCTTAAAATAAGGAACAAATTACTTCTGCTGTGGAAGCAGTAAGAAAATTCAAAACCAAATCACTGGGGTAAGGATGGACTTTTTAACAAATGGTGCTGGTATGGCAGAGGGGCCTTTTTCTGACAAGGGAGGGTTTTAAGCAGAGAAGTAATAAGATCTGATTTATTTTTGAACAAGACCACTGTGGCCGCTCTGGTGAGAAGAGTCTGAAGGCGGGGAAGGGTGAATGAATGCAGGCAAGGAGTTGGGAGGTGACCTCAACCATCCCGGACAGGAGTGGAGGTGGGGAAGAGGCAGGCATGTTCTGCCAATGACTTGAAGGTTGATTCTTTGGTTCTTTTGGTTGGTTCTTTTCTCATATCTTTCGGATATGAGAAAGACGGCCAAGGAGGACTCCTACGTTTCTGTCCTGAGCAGTAGGGAAGGATGTAGTTGTCAAAAACAGAGATGAGAAAGATGATAGGAGGAGACTGTGAGAGTAAGATTAGGGCCTCAGTTTCAGCCCCGTGGGGTCAGATGTTGAAGTGGAATGTCAAGCAGGTGGTTGGCTGCAAGTCTGGAGTTGAAGGGAGGTCTGGCTGGAGATGGAATTTGGGAGTCATCAACGTATAGATGGTGGTATTTAAAACTTGACACTGGAGGGAGTCAGAATGGCTAGAAGAGATCCGAGGACAGACCATGGAGCCATCCAAAACGCAGAGGTCAGGAGAGTGGAGGAAATGACCTGGGAAAGCAAAGCCTTGGCCCTTCCTCTCGGCAGCCCAACTTGTACCACAGGGAAAAAGCCTGAAGACAGTGAGGTCTTTTGTATGTAATTAAGACCAGAGTTACCTGGGAACAGAGCCTTTAAGGGGAAAGAGCACACATTCCCCCTTGTTTTTAAGAGTGATATGGTAGCTGAGCCAATTTGTTGACTTATTTTGAAAAATTCACTTCTTTGAAGGGACCAAGAGACTGATTTGGGGGAAGGTTGCTGGGGAGAGGGTTAGTAACTGACAGCCTCGAAGGCAAATCTGTAATTGGAGATGGGCTTCGGAAGCTCCCTGTAATATAATTTGTTCAAAATTTAAAATGGAATAAATTCTACACGTGCGTACCCACATATTCTTGGTATATGCCTCTGAGCCAAAATTTTTTTAATAAGAAAAAAAACCGGCAGCAGCCTTAGGATTGACTTTAAAAACAAAGCTGTCTGTGAATCCAAAAATTAAAAAATATGTTTTTCTCACTGACTATGAATTATCTCTGGGCCCCTGACTATATGTAAATGCTGTGACAGCAATGGAAGTCCCTCTTTTCAAGGACACAGCCCATCCCTATGGAGAATGTCCCCCATAGTTATAAGTATTGTGCAAACAAAAGAGCAGTTGCTAAAACATGGATTTATTGGGGCATTATTGTCAAATACTATCAAAGACAAAATTTTCTGTTAGCTTTGCCTGATCATCTGTAGTACTCGAGTTACAGAAATAGTACATGTACAGAATGTATTCATGTGCAAAGTGGATCATTTATTTAGCACCAAAATCAAATTATAAAAACATCAGCTCCATCTTAAAACAGGCATTTAAAAAATATTTCTGACATTCTAAGTTTGCATCAAGACGTCTGTACAATCTGGAGACCCAAATCCCACTGTAATTTCCAGTGACAAAGGCAATTTTCACTAGTTGTGGGAAGTTGGAAGGGGACCCATGGTGTGGTGATAACTGCCCTTCAAAAAGTCCAGTGGGTCCCAGGGATGCTGTTTCCTACTCTGCCTGAGGTTTCCTCCTTGATCTCCAGGGAAAGAGTTTCGTGGTTGCTTAAACAGAGTCTCAGTACCTGGTCAGGAATCTGTTATATAATAATATTGCAAAACTTACTGAAGAGTAGAAAACCATGACCGAGGTCTCTTGCCCACTCACATCTGCCATGCTAAGCTTCTCAAACAGGGCTCTTCATAACCAGCAACCCTGAAGCCCTGATTTCAATGTAATAAGGGCTGGTTAACACCCTCTAACAACTACTTTGCGATTCCAAACAACTCCCTGACAGCTTTCCTAGGGAGAGCATGGAATAACTGTGCGGGGGGGCTCTAAAGATCTAGAGGCAAAAACAAGCTCAGTTTAACCATTTCCCGCCTAGGCGTGAAGTCCAGTTCATGAAGCCCTCCTCACAGAAGAGGAAAGCAATGTCTTCTCTTTAGTAAAAGCCTTGCCACTCACGGGGCTTTCCATTTTCCTTCCTCTCACTGTTGTGGCCTCTCCCGCTGCGGAGCACAGGCTCCGGACGCGCAGGCTCAGCGGCCATGGCTCACAGGCCTAGCCGCTCCGTGGCATGTGGGATCTTCCCAGACCAGGGCATGAACCCGTGTCCCCTGCATCGGCAGGCGGACTCTCAACCACTGTGCCACCAGGGAAGCCCTCCTTCCTTATTCTTGGCAACTGTTTTTTGAAACTGGGTAACTCCCCATAGGCAGGTGGCAGGAGATATTTATAAGTCGAGTCAGCATCCTGGGAGTACTGTCCTTTGTGCAACCATGAGGATGATGAGGCAATTAAGCTCAAGAGGACATTTTGTGAACAGGTTAGGAAGGCCCATTTGTACCCGTCCTTTGGAGCTAGTGAAACTGGATATCTAAGGCTGTCCAAACTCCCAGGCATGAGGAATCCCAGTTCCAACTCTATTGCGATATATGCATTCATGATCCTTATTTATGAAGGACTTTGGTTTCTCTTTGGCTGTGGGTTCCTGGGCTAAGTAGGTCTGGTCTGTGGGTCAGCAGGTGGGATAGTCCTGGAAGACTTATAGGGCCAGGGACATCCTCCAGCATGCTGTTTCCCCACCAGATGGTAGCACTCCCGACAGTGCTGCTGGGAATAAGTCACAAGATGGGACATGATTCTGGCCCTATACAAGGTCAACTAGGCTCCTATCAAGGACACACAGAGGGATAAGTCTACAGGGAGCAATTCTGTGTTCTTCTGGCCTTCAGTCTTCCATGTCAGTGAATTTTCTCTTCGTGTAGTTCTGAACCAGGTTGGAAGCTGTGATCTGAGAGGCCTGCCCCTTCTCCCAATACTGAAAGTCATTGAGTCCTTTCTGCCCTGTTTGAAACAAGCCTCTCTCCATCTCATCTAGCCTGGCTACCAGCGCCGAAGTGTCTTCGTTGTAAGCATTCTGGGAGGAGTCCATGATGCGGCGGAAACGTCCAACAAACGTCTGAAGAAGCGAGAGACAGAGATCAGATACATTTTAATCCCTGAACATTTAAATGGCACGAAAGGCAAGAATCTGGTTTAGGACTTAGAAGGAGGTCTGCGTCTCCTCTGCCACCTGTAATCAAGTATCTTATTTCCAGGACTTCCTGTTGGTCCCAACTCTTAGCAAGCAAATATGAAGAGCGACAGACAAGCCATATTTACATGTATATATAATCAGCAAACACAGTCTAATTGTAGGCTGACCCGGAATAACAAGAAACTGATTGTATAAATCATACACTCCCCGGGTAAGAGTAACATCTGGTGGCTGCCACGGCTGGCTCCTGAGACATGTGCAATGCCATAGGTTTTCACGTCAATAACTTGCCTGCAGGAGAGACTGGGAGATGTCTGTGTTCTCTGGACTGTCAAAATGCAGGAGTTGGGAGCCGAACCCGTAGAAATGTGGCCCCATTTTGTGGAGGTCCACCACGTTGGCATCTGCACTGAACACGGTCCTCCAACCCTCCTGGTAGATTTTGGGAAGTTCCACAGAAAGGATCCGTCGCTTGTTGTCAAAAAGTCCTTTTGCCAGCCACAAGGGGAGTTCAAGCTTTGAGCCCTGTATCGCATAGGATTGTAGGTTTTAAAAACAAGTAACATAGCAGGAAATGTGTGTGACAAAAAGGAAATGCACATGGCCTGAGGGAATATCAATACTGCCTGTTCTCTTTAGGGGCATAACTGTCAAATACAGAAGATACAGCTGTGACTTGAAGAAGTGAACTGTGTGGGCTGAAGTTTTATGTCATGATGGAATGGAGAGAGAAAAAGGATTTATATACCAAAAACAAAGTCGAGAACAAAAATGTGGCACAAAGGGAAAGTTTTCTATCTAACATAAATAAAAACTGTCCAATTGCAGATACTTCAGAGATATAGTAAACATTTCTACTTCCTTTGAAGATTCAACATCTATTCCACATATGCACTGACTGACTACCTACTATGTGCCAAGCACCTCTCTAGGTGCTGGGGAATATAAAGAAAAATAGGGTCAGCCTGAGCTCAGGCTACAGCCCCTCCCCAGCCCACTACGCAGCTTTAAAGATGACAGAAAAGGTAAATGTCTCTATTTTTTAAAGCCTTAACAGAATTAGTAAATAGATGAGGTGGCCACGATGCAAGCAGTTTCTGCAGTGCAAGCTGCAGAAACATTAAAATGAACATAGATAAGAATAGCATATGCAAGGGCCTGTTTTTACCTCAAAGGTCTGCAAAAAAGTAACATTTATACTCCTAAAAACAGGCAGTTAAAAATTTGCAGAAGCTACAAATTGAAGCAATCAGCTCTATATAAAACAGCTAGAAATTTAGCTAGCATTTTAATATCCCAATGAGAATCTGAAAAACGTTCTCCATTAAGATCATATGGACTCCACTTTTTTTTTTTTTTTAATTTATTTTTATTTTTATTTTTGCGGTACGTGGGCCTCTCACTGTTGTGGCCTCTCCCGTTGCGGAGCACAGGCTCTGGACACGCAGGCTCAGCGGCCATGGCTCACAGGCGCAGCCGCTCTGCGGCACGTGGGATCCTCCCGGACCGGGGCACGAACCCGCGTCCCCTGCATCGGCAGGCGGACTCTCAACCACTGCGCCACCAGGGAAGCCCCTGGACTCCACTTTTAAAAAAAAAAAAAACAAACACTTTATCCCTGTGCCTCATTTATTTTGTAATTAAGTTTGTACCTTTTAATCTCCCTCACCTATTTCACTCCTCCTGCCCCTCCCTCCCCTCTAACAACCATCTACTGGTTTGTTCTCTGTATCTGCGAGGCTGTTTCCATTTTGTTATGTTTGTTCACCTGTTTTGTTTTTTAGACTCCATATATAAGTAAAATCATACAGTATTTGTCTTTCTCTGACTTTTTTTTAGAGATTTTCTTTTTATATATACAAGACACATTACTCCATTAAATTTGAGGACACAGTACAAAAAAAAAACTTCAACTAACTCATCTGACAGTGTTGTTCACACTCAAAATGCCACTTTTTGTTGGTGTTGTTTTGTTTCCTAATAATAAAGGAGGAGACTTAGGGCTGTTGGGCTGATATATATTTGTGGGTTCCCCGCCCCCCCGCACCTCACCCACACACCACCAGGGTGAACAGGAGGAGGAGAAGGGAGGGCAGGGCCCACAGCAAAGTTTCATAATCTTGAATGCAAGAAGTTAAGAGAAACATCCAAAAAAGAAAAAGGCAAGCGTAACTGGGTTAAGGAGGCAACAAAGGCACAAACTCTCACAGAGGAGAATTGCTGTTAAAGGTGGGGGTGGCTTTGAGGGGTGGGTGAGCAGAGCTTTTGGTAAACTTCACAGGGCTGGGGATAAAAATATTTGGTTCAAAGCTGCCCAAGCAGCCAGGACATGAGGGGTCAAGATCCAAGAAAGAAGAGAGAAAAGTAAAGTCCAATATTTGGAACTAAATATCAACAGTAATTAGGCTCTGACTTTAAAATAAATAAAAAATCAAATGGAAATTCCAGAGCTGAAAAATGCAATCATTGACCTGAAGAACTCACTAGATTAAGTCAAATTTAACAGTTTTACCAGATATAACATAGACAGAAGTGAGGATCATCAATTGGAAAAAAGATCAGTAGAAAATAACCAGACTAAAACATGGAGAGAAAATAGAAAAAAGAGCCTAAGAGGCATATGGAATATGGTTAAAAAAAAAAAAAAAAGTCTAACATACATGTAATTTGAATCCCAGAAGGGGAGGAGGGATAGATTGAGGCAAAAGAAATATCTGGAGATAATGGCCACGAATTTTCCAAAATCAAAAGGAATATAAAAATCACAGATTCAAGGAACATTATGAATACCAAGAAGAATAGTAATAAGACTTCAACGAGGCACATCTTACTCAAATTGCTGAAAAACAAAGACAGAGACAAAAGCAGCTATTAGTGGAGGTGAGGAATATATTGCCTTTAAAGAAGAAACAATAAGAGTTAAAGCCTACTACAAAGTGCTGGTAGAAAATAACTGCTTACTAAAATTCTATACCGAGTGAAAATATCCTTTAAAAGCAAAGGTGAAATAAAGGCATTTCCAGAGAGAAAGTGTGCACTAAAAAGTTAACACAGCAGCCTGAGACTGCTCTCCTTAGAAAGGCCTGCTTGTAAGGATGACCTTGGCTGGTATCTGGGAATTTGGGTTTCAGGAGAGTTCCCACCATTCCTGGGACTGATAAGAGTGCCTCAATATGCCTACACTGCCTTTGTTTTTTGTTTGCTTTTGCAGTACGAGGGCCTCTCACTGTTGTGGCCTCTCCCGTTGCGGAGCACAGGCTCTGGACACACAGGCTCAACGGTCATGGCTCATGGACCCAGCCGCTCCGCGGCACGTGGGATCTTCCCGGACCGGGGCACGAACCTGTGTCCCCTGCAACGGCAGGTGGACTCTCAACCACTACGCCACTAGGGAAGCCCACACCTACACTGTTTGTACAAACAATGTGGCTTATGCTGAACCCCTGCTTTCCTTCTTGGAGTCTGGAATCTTGGTATGTTCTAGGTAGAGAGTGCCTATGTAAACTTCCCCCAGTAAAAACTTGGGTACTGAGTCTCTAATGAGCTTCCCTGGTAGACAATATTTCACACATGTTGTCACAGTTCATTACTGGATTAAGTGTGTCCTACATGACTCCACTGGGACAGGACTCTTGGAAACTTGTGTCTAGTTTCCTGCAAACTTCATCTCATGCACCCTTTCCCTTTGCTGATTTTGCTCTCATCCTTTTACTGTATTAAAATTTAAACACAAGCATGACTATCTGATGAGTCCTGTGGGTCCTCTTAGTGAATCATCGAACCCAACGTTGGTCTTCAGGACCCCTTGTACAGACAGAAATGGAGAATCTATCACTAGAAGACCCAGAGTAAAGAAATCAAGAAGGAAGAATGAAAATGACCCCAGCAAGAAATATGGAAATGTAGGAAGGAAAAAAAAAAAGAGTAATGGAAAGAGTAAATAGGTGTGTAAATATAAAAATAACAATAAATGACAATAATGTTTTATAGGATTTAAAACGAGTCAAATTACAATACAACAATAACATAAAAGAAAAGAGGGAGAAAATGGAGTTAAAATGTTATTAGGGATTCCCTGGTGGCACAGTGGTTGAGAGTCTGCCTGCCAATACAGGGACATGGGTTCGTGCCCTGGTTTGGGAGGATCCCACATGCCGCAGAGCGGCTAAGCCCGTGAGCCACGGTCGCTGAGCCTGCGCGTCCGGAGCCTGTGCTCCGCAACGGGAGAGGCCACAACAGTGAGAGGCCCGTGTACTGCAAAAAAAAAAAAAAAAAAATGT
>NW_020173491.1:7910836-8015093 GCF_003031525.2 Neophocaena asiaeorientalis asiaeorientalis | reverse complement strand
AAAAAAAAAAAAAAAAAAAAAAATGTTCTTAGATTCTAGCACTGACTGTGAAGTGATGAAAGTAGTAATTCATATAACATTTTTGGTAGTCAAAAATGATTGTGTAATATTTAAGGTAGCCACTAAAATAACAGAAGAATAAATAATAAAAAGGAAAATGGATAACAAAAATTTGATTAATACACAAGAAGTCAAAAAAGAAAAAGGAAACTAAAACAGATGGAACATAAAGAAAATAGTAGGAAGGTAAAAATAAACACAAATAAATCAATAATTAAATGTAAATTCATTAAATATACCAATAAAAAAATTGTCAAACCAAACAAAAAAACCCCAACTATATGCCACTTAAAAGAGTCATACCATAAATATAAATATAAAGACATATAAAGGTTGAAAATAGAAGGATGGAAAAAAGTTATGCAAACAGTAATCAAAAGAAAGAAGCATTACTAGAGATAGAGGGACATGTGACAATAATAAAAGGGTCATTAAACCCACAAGAAGAATATAAATACTATCTAAATTAACAGAATTAAAAAGAGCAACTGACAAACCTATAATCATTGTGGGAGACATTAACATATCTCTTTAGATAAATGAGAAGTAGCAAACACAAAAAAACTGTAAGAATATAGACGATCTCAACAAAACAAATACAAACTTGACTTAATTTACAGATATAAATTATGTATTGCAGACCATTACTTCACAATATAGAGCTTTTCAAGCATATATAGAAGGGTTAAATTATCTTATGCTGGGGTTTAAAGCAAGCGTTAACCTTCAAATAACTGAAATCATTCAGACTATGTTCTCTGCCACTGTGTAACTAAGCCAGAAATCAAAACCCAAAAGTGTACATAGTAA
Organism: Neophocaena asiaeorientalis asiaeorientalis; assembly: GCF_003031525.2. Lineage (NCBI taxonomy): Eukaryota > Metazoa > Chordata > Mammalia > Artiodactyla > Phocoenidae > Neophocaena > Neophocaena asiaeorientalis. Next base: position 8,014,223 of record NW_020173491.1, on the reverse strand, counting down.
AATCCCCAAATGTTTGAACCTAAGCACCAGTCTTACAAATAATCCACGAGTCAAAGAAGAATTCACAACGGAAATCAGAAAATCAAATTAAAACTTGTGAAATCTAGTTAAAGCTAGAGGAAATGCACAGCTAAAAATGTAAAAAGGAAAGTTGAAAAATCAATGACCTAGGTACCCATCTCAAAATGTGACTGGGTGGAAGAGAACAAAGAAAATCAAGTCTGAAGAAAGTAGAAGGAAAGAACCAATTAAGATAAGAATTTAATGACCTAAAAATAAAAGTACAAATGAGAAGGTTGACAGAGCCATTACTTAGTTCTTTGAAAAGACTAACACAAGTGATAAACTCCTAGTAAGACTAATTAAGAAAGACATCATAATTTCTCCATATCAAGAATAAAAATCAGGGGACTTCCCTGGTGGCACAGTGGTTAAGAATCTGCCTGCCAATGCAGGGGAACATGGGATCGAGTCCTGGTCCGGTAAGATCCCACATGCCGCGAAGCAGCTAAGCCCGTGTGCCACAATTACTGAGCCAGCACACCACAACTACTGAAGCCCGCGCACCTAGAGCCTGTGCTCCTCAACAAGAGAAGCCACTGCAATAAGAAGCCCACGCACCACAATGAAGAGTAGCCTCCACTCGCCACAACTAGAGAAAGCTGGTGCGCAGCAACAAAAACCCAACACAGCCAAAATAAATAAATAAATTTATTTGTTTTTTTAAAAAGAATAAAAATCAGGACACAGCTATAACTGTACAGATGTTTAAAAGATAGTAAAAGGATATTTGAACATTATAACACTGTATTTGAAAATTTAGATGAAATAGTCAAATTCCTAGGGGGAAAAAACAAGGTACCAAGAGTAAAACAAGAAAAGAAAATCTGATAGTCCTGTGTCTATGAATGAAATTAAATGTCATTAAAAACCTTCCAACACAAATCTCCCATGCAGAAGAATCCCAAATAATTTACGCAGACACTGTGCCTCAAAGAAGTGGAGCACAACTCACCACTCCTTAAGTATGGCTGCACATAATGACTTCCTTCCAGAGAGAAAAAAGGTGGAAAAAAAGAGTAACTTTACAGAGAAGAAGCCTGACAAACCCCACCTCGATCAAGTGATCAAGGTATCTATCAACATAAGTCATGCTGATGGCATGTACCCTTGATACGATGTGGTAAAAACGGCACTTTTACCTCTGTGGTCTTCCTCCTCCGAACACAGTCTAATCGTAAGAAAACCATCAGACAAATCCCAAATGAGGAACATTCTCAACAAAATACCTGGCCAGCACTCCACAAAATTCATGGTCATTAAAAACAAGGAAAGTCTGATAAACTGTCAAAGCCAAGAGGAGCCTAAGGACACATGATTACTAAATGCAATGTGGTGTCCTGGATGGGATCCTGGAACAGAAAAAGGACATTAAGTAAAAACGAAGGAAATATGAATAAAATATGGACGATACATCTGTATATCAGTGTGTAAGAGAACTAAATCCTTAACTACTATAATGGAAAGTCAATAAATAATGTCTAAATTTTTTTTAAAAATTAAGATAAATTTAAGGGTCTTCCCTGGTGGCGCAGTGGTTGGGGGTCCGCCTGCCGATGCAGGGGACACGGGTTCGTGCCCATGTCCGGGAGGATCCCACATGCCGCGGAGCGTCTGGGCCCGTGAGCCATGGCCGCTGAGCCTGTGCGTCCGGAACCTGTGCTCCGCAACGGGAGAGGCCACAGCGGTGAGAGGCCCGCGTACCGCAAAAAAAAAAAAAAAATCAAGATAAATGTAAGAACATTATTTAGAAATACGGAGGTGAATTTTGAAGAAACTGAAAAAAGTAGAGAGATCCTGTGGAAATGGAAAGGGGCATGAGGGAAGCAAGGCAGAACCTGCTACTTTTTGTTATAAATCTTTCGGTACCATTTAACTTTTTAAACTCTGCATATGCCTTACTTTGACAAAAAATTAACTCAAAAGAGACCAAACAAAACCACCCTTCTAAACAAAACTTAGGTTAAATAGGAAATCAAAAATAACCATTACAAGCCATGTTCCTGGGACAAACTCGAATTTGAAGTCCTGCAGTCCTAGGTTCGAATCCCAGCTCACCACTTACAATGAGACGCTGGCCCAAACTTTCTGGGCTTCAATTTCCTTATATGTAACATCACATAACTATAGGGTTGTTGAAGGACTAAAGGGGTAATAGATGGAAAAGTATACTCCCCCCACCCCATCCATGCCTACACTAAAGCCCTCAGGAAATGGTTGCTGATACCGTCTTCATTACGCAGGAATGAATCTAGCAATCTGCGGTTCCCAGACATCATCTACTCTATACAACCCCAAACTGTTGTGTTCTAAGGCAAAAGTGATCAGAACCCTGGTCCTCAAGTATTCCGTAGGCGCCAATCCTTAAGCATCAACACACGTAGGGGTGAAAAGACACTGCTGAATATGGATAGTTTCAAAAATGAAATCCGTGCTGCAGGGAGCCTGACGACGCAGTATAAATTTACTTTCCGTAGGGGTGTTGAAGCCTAGGTCGGCGGGGGACCAGCGGACAAGACTCCTTAACGCACGGCCCTGCCTCCCCGTAAAACTACAGATCCCAGAGGCAGCGCGCCCGGCGACGCGGCGCCCCCCAAGCCCGCAAGGCCTATCGGGAGTTGTAGTCTTTCCGGACCGGATCGCTTACCTGAGGGATTGCGTTGTCAGCCTCGGACCCTCCGCTCCGGTCTAGGAAGAAAGTGCCGAGGCGCGGCATAGGGATCTCTGTGCGCACCGGGAGCTTCTCGTGGGACATCAGGATGTCGTCCAAGGAAAGAAAGTTCTCCTCAGGCCCCAGCGCACCCGACTCCACCCGGAAATAAGCCTCGGACATGGCGGCGGCTTGAGCTTCTCCGTTTCCACTCTTGTGATTCGGGAGAGTCAGGGATGTAAAAGAAAGAGGAGGCGGCTGAGGCCGGTCAGGATTGTGAGGGTTGAGGATGTCGCTGCGGCCACCAGGCTGGATTCAAACGCTTTTACCGCGCCCGGGGACGGGCCAGACAAGAGCAGTCGATCCAGGCGGATCTGCCCAGGCAGAAGCAATCGACAAAGTCTGCGGATTTGGTTCAGCGCTACCCAAGGGAGGGGAAGCAGTAGGTGGATCTGCCTGGAGATTTTTTGCAGCTCTGTAGCCCAGTGTGAGAACTTTAAAAAGCAGCTGGAAATGCCTCTGAAACTGCAAGATGCATTTGCACTGGATTGTCTTTATGTGGTCCTTTAAACGTTTATATGAAATTTAAAACACTTTGCAAAACGTTTGGGGGCTTAAAAAAAGATCACTGCACCCTCTCTCCCAGGCTTGATCCGTTCTGACCTGTTTACTACAGTTTGTCAATCTCTGTGAATATCTGTTAATCTTGGTACTTGAAAGAAACATTCAAAACAAAACAAAACTCTAGCACTAGCTCCAGATAGTTATTATGGACTATTTGTAGTATTTTGGAGGAGCTGTAGAGTGGCAGGAAGGGTGGAGCACAGCACACGTGGCTTGCAAAGGCCCTGAGTCTACTTCAGGGCCCCCCGGTTCACCTTAACATCAAGTGGCCATCTCCTTTTGTGGCTTTTATTTTAAATCCTTAAAAGAGGGAATCTGATCGGCCCAGTTCATCTCTTTGAGGCAGGCACATTGGTCATAGGTGGCCAGCCACTCTGTAGATTGGGTGCCTGTGTCAGTGCCACAGGGACAGGGAAGGGGTCATGTTACAGGTACCAGACTTGGGGGCTCAGGGGCGTGGGTGGTGGCAGAGTGTTGAGAGAGGCACTACAGAACTTATTTCATAAAGAAGGACATTTTCTGGGGCGACTAGAGCTGTGAGCAGAGGGTTCCTAGGAAAGGAATGTGTGTTCACCATGTTTTTTATGTTGTGTATTTTATGATGCTTTGACATCTTGGGGCCTTGCAGCCCCGAGGGAACTGTTCCTCCCAGGGTGAGCTAATTCCTAGAGTAACAAACAACTTGCCTATGAACCTGCCTGCCATGTACAAAGCAACTGATCCAAAGCCCATATCCCAACCACTTCCTTTATCCAACTCCCACATACCAAGCCAATATTTCCCCTGCCCTAAATCACCCCAGGGCCAAGAACTGGACAACTAAGAGACCAACCTTATTCAAACTATCCACTCCTAAGTTTGTTCAGACTTGCCTACTCTGCCTCACCCATTTCTTCCCACAGAAACCACAGTAAAGGTTCTGGGCCATATTCTCCCCTTGCTCCTTGTGCCTCCTGACTGACCCTGGTACTTCCCTGTGTGGCCCTGCATGGCATGATGTGCCCCCTTCCCTTGGGAGCAATAAAACGTCTTTCAGTGGCACTGACCACTCTGTGTCATCACTCAGTGACCAATATAAGTTAAATCCTGGGCATCGTCAAAACCAGAAGCAGTGGGGGAGTGGGCCACATTATGGAAAGCCTTGGGTGCTATCCTAGGGAGTTAGACTATTCCATAGGAAATGGGAGAAAAAGTGTAAGGTTCTTGAGCAAGTAGTAACATATATCTGAGCTTTAAGAAGAGAATTCTGGCAGTGGGGTGAAGAAGGGAGAGATTAGACGCAGGGAAGTCGGTCTGGAAGCTGTTCCGTGGGCAGTACCTGGCAAGCAGTTGGATATAGGAAGGAACGGACAGAGAGGGTCAGAGATGACTCAGGTTTTTAACTTGGTTGACTAGGTGGATGGAGGTGTCACTAATTGCTGTACAGAGCACGGGAATACGGGCGGTTTGAGGCAAAATACATGTTAAATTTGGCACTCATGGAGTCCAGGAGCCGCTGAACAGGCAGGTGTGCAGCCCAGTGGAGAAACCAGCCTTGAACTTTCAGTTATCTATTTTGTGGTAGTTACATGAGAGTCTTTTTCTTTATCTTTTTTTTCCCCTGCGATGCTCGACTTGCGGGATCTTAGTTCCCCGGCCAGAAATTGAACCCTCACCCTCGTAGTGAAAGCACAGAGTCCTAAGCACTGGATCGCCAGGGTTATCTATTTGTGGTAGTTACATGGGAGTCCTTTTCTTTATCATATTTTAAATGCTCAGTTTGCTACACAATCCAATACAAAAATAAACATAATTCATATCCAAAACTTATGATTTCTAGGATGAATGGATGTAGGGTACTGGATATAGTTTAGGCTAGAAATATAAGTTAATTTGTCTAATTGAAGGCAATGCAGGTTATTTGCTGACAAAGAGAGTAAGTTATTTTTTATGTTGAAACTGTTGAGATGGATGCTTAACGTGCCAAAGAAAGGCATTATTTTTGTACAGAGACTAGAATATTGGCTCTAAACTCAAATACCACAGTTATTTTGATACTAAGGTAACAGGCTAGTGTTTAAGATGAAATCAGAGTACCTTGGTTTTCTTATTTAACGTCCTGGCTCATCCATGAAACTATTATTCATTTCTTGTATGTTTTTTCTCTATTTAGTCTGTTTTCTCCTTGAACTAATAAGTGAATAAGCCAGAAAAAGTGAAATGAGTGAAAGTTTGAGCTTATGATGCTAAACAATTACATGAATTCATTGACAAAAGGGGCACATAGTTTATCAAGTATAGATCTGTTTATAGCCTAAAGAGCCAGCCATGCTTCTTTTTTTTAAGAAAGCTCGTGTCCCTTAGTCCCCAGCCAACCAATCTACATACCAGAATTACACTGAACAGAATTTCAGTATATTTATAATATTCAAAGTATATTCAATATATTTACAATATATGGAATTTCTGTCTTCTGAAAGGTATCTGCTGGATCCCTGAAAAATAGAATAATTTTCCCACTGTAATCATTTCAAGATTGCAGAATTGTAGAACTGTGTAGCATATACAGACTTTAGATAAAGCAAAACTACAAGCAGCATTAAATCTGTGTTTTTTTGAATACCCGTGCTTTCTAAATTTCTTCCATTGAGTGGGGAGGCTGTGATGCAAGTGACAGAAATCCAAATCCAGGGGTGGGGGCAGGGGAAGACCTACAGTGGGGCAGGGTAAGGAAAGAAACAAAGAAATATATTGGACACCATCCTTCAAGTTGCTTGCTCAGCCAGGAGTTTTAGGGTGTTCCTTGATCCCTCTTCCCTTACACCCTTAATTGGTCCATCAGCAAATGTTGGCTCTGCCTTCATACTATTTCCAGAATCTGACCATTGCTCATCACTCTGGTCCAGGCCACCATCATCCCTTGCCTGGATTTTTCAGTAGCTTCCTATGTAGTCTTGCTTCTGCCTATGACCTCCTTATTGTTCCTTGAAAACCCCGGGCACACTCATTCCTCAGGGCTTGGCACTGTCTGTTCCTGCTCCCTAGATTGCCTTTCTATTGGATTTCCACATGGCTGGTCCTGTTTAGTGTTTCCTCCAAAGTCACCTTGAGTAAATGAAGCTTTCTCAATGAGGCCTTCCCTAGCCCTTCTATCTACAGTTTTAACTCTCCCCCACTGGCACCAAGTATGCCCTCCCCTTTCCCCCTCAGCCCTGACTATTCTCTAATGTCCTATGTATCTTACTTATTTATCTTGCTGATTATCACCCCTACTGGAACATTAGCTCCGTGAGGGCAGGGATTCTTTTTGGTGTATCTTTCACTGCTGTATCCCCACTGCTTAGTGCATGGTAGGCACTTCATAAATATTTATTGAATGAATTTGTGGTTCTTTATTTATAGTAATTATATTATTTTCCTTTAAAACATGAAGTAAAAACAATGAATCAGTTTTAAGTAAATAATAGTACAAGTGATGTACAGATATTACAACAGGAGCAAAGGGTAGCAGTGAAACATTGAAAACACCGGACTTAAGTGATTAAAAATACTTTGCCAAGGTACGGGTTCCAGTCACATCTAACTTTCTACATCCATAAGCTCCAGTCAATAATAATGCCGTGATGAAAGCTCATTGACTGGACCCCGCTCAGTTAAATTTGTTAAAGTTTGGTGCAACAGTATTGAATTTGACTTTTATACCAACTGTGAAAATGGAATGCTTAAGAGTCGACAAGATTTAAAATGGCTTAGTCTCCTACCTATGAAACATTTCCAGCAGCCATTTATACTCAATCGCTGTGTTACTTCTGGGATCTGACAGGCCTGGGTAGAGTCCAACTTCCAACACTTCAAGTGGCTCTGAGAGCTCGGGTGAGTTATTGATTGGAAGCTTCTTTTCTTTTCTTTTTTTAAGTTTGTTTTTGGCTACGTTGGGTCTTCGTTGCTGCGCGTGGACTTTCTCTAGTTGCAGCGAGCAGGGTCTACTCTTCGTTGCGGTGCGTGGACTTCTCGTTGCGGTGGCTTCTCTTATTGCAGAGCACCGGCTCTAGGCGCACAGGTTTCAGTAGTTGTGGCACACAGGCTCAGTAGTTGTGGCTCACGGGCTTTCGAGCGCAGGCTCAGTAGTTGTGGCACACGGGCTTAGCTGCTCCGTGGCATGTGGGATCTTCCCAGACCAGGGCTTGAACCCGTGTCCCCTGCATTGGCAGGTGGATTCTTAACCAGTGTGCCAGCAGGGAAGTCCCAAGAAGCTTATTTTCTGCATCTGTAAAATGGGAATTATATGATAGTAGCTCAAGAGTTTTGGTGAAAGTGGAATGAATGAACCAGTCTACGCAGAGCGCTTAGCTCAGGGCCTGGCCTATAGTAAGGGCTCAGTAAACACCCTCAGTATCATCAATATTCATACGCATTTTTCACTGCTGTATCCTTAGCGTTCCAAATGATACTTGGCACGTAGCAAGCACTCAATAAACATTTGTTAAGTAACTATCGTCATTCATTACTGTCATCATTGATAAAGGCTTGGCTACACTTGCCCGCCCCCCCATTCAAGTTTCTAAATGTACTCGAAGATGATAAATGATTATTCTTCAACTTTTCCCTGAAAACATTGTTAGAATTTATCTCTTATGAGTTCAAACTCTTAAAATTTTTAATTTTGAAATTACAGTACTATGTTTGAAAAGTTATTATGTAAGGTTAATGGATTTAAATCACTGGAGTTCATTTTTACATAATTTAAATGTTCTTTTGGTTGAGCTATTTCTTGAGCACTGCTTCAAAACGCCTTCAATGAGATCGAAATAAACTGATGGGCATAATGCAACCTTATGTGTGGGTACTGCCGATTTTAGATTCTTCCCACAGTCTTCAGCAGAAATTGTAAATCCATCTTATATATTCAGAGACTTTGTGTGTCACCCTCATAACTTGGCAAAGGAGCAGATATCGCATCAGTATAACAGAGGTAACTCATTTAATCCAACTTTTCTTTTTCTGTGTTCCCAGCTCCATAAAAATACCCTTTCCTCCCATTCTTATATTTTTATCTTTTTCTGGTAATTTATTATATAATTGAATCCATGTTCTGAGAGCCAGAGTTTTTCTCAGTCCGAAAGAAGAGGAGTGGCAAGTAAATCCATTAGTTTGAAGAGAATATGGGGGAAGAACAAGCTGTCGTTTATTTATCAAGTTATTCAGATGCCTTAGACTTCCCTAGAGGTCCAGGGGTTAAGACTCCATGCTTCCACTGCAGGGGGCATGGGTTCAATCCCTGGTCAGGGAACTAAGATCCCACATGCTACATGGTGTGGCCAAAAAAAAAAAAAAGATGTTCAGACACCTATTAGACACCCTGGGGCTGCTGATGTGAATGCGTAGAACAATGTGACGTGTTCTGGGCTGTTGAGGAGATTGGTACCCAGTGAAGGAAACATTAACATGAGCCGTGTCTAAAATGTTGTGGAAGTTCAGGAAGAGTGGGGACTTCTGACTTGGACAGCAGAGGGGTTTACAAGGTCTTTACAGAGGAAGGGGCATCAGAATGGGGCCTTCAAGAGTGAGTAGGACTTTTCCAGCAGGCCCACGAATGCAAGGAGGGGTCATCCCAGACCCAAGGATCAACTTCAAGCAAAGATGTGGGATCATGGAAGTTCAGAACCAAACTTCTTGCCTTTCACACCAGTCCCTCCTTTTGCCTTGCATCTGCGGGTTAATGGCTTCACCATCTGCCTGATTACCTGTATCTTCATATGGCAAGTAACAGGAGAATCCAACTCAAACCAGTTTAAATGACAAGGGATTCTAGACTCCAAAACTTGAGTCCAAGACTTCATGGTTGGTTAGTGCAACAGCCACCCAAGACTGTCACTAGGAATCTAATCTTTGCTTTGCTCTGTACATAGTCATGTCCAGTTATGGCTCATTCCCCTGGGGGTCACAAGATGTTTGCCAATTAAGTCAGGTCTACAAGCATCTTTATTCTTGTCCAAAGAAGGAGATCATCCGGTCCCAATAGAGAGTTCTGACATTCATGCTGACAGGTTTAGTTCCCATGCTCACTCCTGAACCCAAAGCTAGAGCCAGAGCAATGGAATGAGCTAATTAGTGTAAGTCACTCAAGGCCCACCTTGAAAGCTGGGATGGGGTCAGTTTCCCTAAAGCACATGGGCTGCACAACAGGGGAGACTGGAAGCCAATTCCTGCATGACAACCTAGGTGCTTTTAGGAAAGCAGAAGCTGGGTAGAAAACAAATAAATGTCTACTGTAATCACTATCCAATTCAGGACCCTGGGAAGAATTCAATATTACTTCCTCTCTCACCTCCCCATATCCAACCTTTCAATAGGTTCTGCTAATTCTACCTTTTTTTCATTCTTTTGTCCATAAAATTGCCTTTGTTCAAGCCCTCATCACTTCTCACCTGTACTCTCAAAATGCCTCCTGACCGGTTTTTCTCTGCCTCTGCTCTCTCCATCTTCCAAAGTTCCCTTGCACTATTCCCATAGTGATCTTTCTGCCCCAAAGATCTGATCTTATTACTACCCTGCTTACAACCCAAATGGCTCCCCATGGGTTACAGAATAAATTCTAAACTCCTCGGTAAGTCATACATGTCTTCCATGATCTGTGTATTAGTTTGCTAAGGCCACCATAACAAAATACCACAGACTGGGTGACTTAAACAACAGACAAGTTCTCACAGTTCTGGAGGCTGAAAGTCCAAGATCAAGGTGTCGGCAGGGTTGGTTTCTCCTGAGGCCTCTCTCCTTGGTTGCAGATGGTGCCTTCTTGCTGTGTTGTCACATGGCCTTTCCTCTGTGTGTGCACATCTCTGGTATTTCTTTCTCATAAGGACACCAGTCATATTGGAGTAGGGTCTCACCCTTATGAACTCATTTTACCTTAATTACCTTTTTAAAGGCACTAATTCCAAATATAGTCATGTTAGAGGTTAGGGTTTCAATATATGAATTAGCGGGGGGTGTGGGGCACAATCCAGTCTGTAATAATCTGGTTTCTATCTTCAGCCTCTGATAGTTACTCATTGTTACCCAACAGTACGGTTTCCCAAAAGCAAAGATTAGCTGGAGATATCTGATTGAACACAACCACACACACCACCCTTCCTACTTCCTGCCTCACACGTCCTGAAACGAAACCTTCTGTCTCTCTGTAGGTATTTTTGTCTGTACATGAAACCCATAAAAACACAGGAAAGCAATAAAGAGTGCCACCAGAAGAGCAGATTATTCATGAATTCCTGTAAGATAGAAAGCAGGTGGGATCAGATTGACAGAAAAACTGGAGCAAAGAAAAACACATCTTAAACATGGATAGAAAAAAAAAAACAAAAACAACACTACTACCTAGGAAACTAGAACAGTTCGGGGATATTCTAAGCTCAGCCAACAGACACCTAGAGCAGGAGGAGGTGCTGGGGCAAGAGACGGGATATCTGTACACATGGGAGCCAGGTCAGCCACTCTGTGCTTCCATAGCACAGAGTAAAACTGGAAGAATGTCAGAAAAATTAGCATGGCCCCTGGCTCAAGGATGATGTGAACTTGTAAAGCATTCTGTATTTTTGATAGTATCGCCCCACAGGTTACATGCTAATCACAAAGAAGAAAGTGTACTTTTACAATGCAAGGATCTGATGGTCACCACCCAAAAGAAGTGATCCAACCTAACATATCAATGATGGGAAAACTTGATATTATGTGTCTATAGATGTCAGGCAGTATAATGTACGCTGAATCACCTATGAAGAATTCTTGCCAAAATAGTTAACCTGATTCCAATCAAGCCTCTTGACTCAACTCTATAAGAAATGTGGGAGTGAGTGAGGGGGTTTTAAGAAAACGTTAAACGACACCAAAAAGAAACAAGTAGAAGAAATCAGAACGTGGAGCCTCCTAAGAGGGCACCTAGTAAAATACTGTCTCAGGGAATCTGGTGTGCTGACTGTAAGACAGAAGTTTCTGACCTCAGGATGGCTTAACATGATGTGTCACAACCCTCTCGGTATACAAAAATCTCTCTAAGAATCAAGGGCCTGCCTCACTGCTCCTCTCAGCTAGACAGTAATGCTTCTAAGACTTCTAAGGGAGTGGTCTGATAGCAGCATCACAGGGAACTCAAGATAAAAAAAAAAAGACATCAGCTTGATCCTGATGTCATAATGGGATGAGACTTTGGAGGACTCTTGGAGATGGGGTGTGTATTTTGCATGTGAGAGAAAGGCGAATGCAGACGGTCTTCAACTTGTGATGGCTCTACTTACAACTTTTCAGCTTTACAATGGTGCAAAAGTGATAAGCGTTCAATAGAAACCACACTTCAAATTTTGAATTTTGACCTTTTCCTGGGCTGGTGGTATGTGGTACAATACTCTCTCGTGATGCTGGCCAGTGGCAGCAAGCCCGCGGCTCTTGGTCAGCCAGGTGATCATGAGGATAAACAATCAGTACACTTACAAACACCCTGTACCCAGACAACCACTCTGTTTTTCACTTTCAGTACAGTATTCAATAAATTACATGAGACATTCAACACTTTTTTATAAAATCGGCTTTGTGTTAGATCATTGTGTCCAACTGTAGGCTAACGTAAGTGTCCTGAGCACGTTTAAGGCAGGCAAGGGTAAGCTATGATGTTGGGTAGGTTAGGTGTATTTAATGCACTTTAAACTTGTGATATGATGATCACTTTATGATGGTTTATCAGGATGTACCCTCATCATCAATTGAGGAAGATCTGTAATTTGTGGCCAGAATGCAGACCACGGCAGTTTTTACAACATAGCTTCAAATTCTCCGAAACTGGGTGGGCTTTGTGACTACTTCAAACAATAGTGTATGATGGAAGGGATGCAGTGTGACTTCTGAGGCTAGGTCATAAAAGGAATGCAAGTCCTATTCACCAAAACATTCATTCTCAGGGCCATGAGCCATTATATAAGAAAACTGACTACTCTGAGGCCACCATGCTAGAGAAGCTACATGGATATGCCCTGGTGGGCATTTCTAGCTGAGCCAGCCTTTCAGCCATCACAACCAAGGTGTCATACATGAGAGCAAAGGCATCTTGGATGCTTCAGCCAGTCCATCTGCCAACTGAATATCACCACTGACTTTTTTCAACGTCATGTGAAACAAAGAATCACTTGAATTTGTGGTCCACAAAATTGTGAGATATAAGATAGTTGTTTTAAGCCACTGAAGTTAAAATGTTCTTTATATAGACAACCAGGGCATAATTTGGATCTTCAAAAAGTCAGTGTCATGGGGGTGGGGGAAGATGGTGTGTCAGTTTAAAGGGCTATGGCAACCAAATACAGTAAGTCAGCCTTGATTGGCTCCTGGTTCAAAAAACTAGATGACAAATACTTTGGGGACAAGTAGAGAGACTTGAACACAGACTAGTAGACAATTTTCAGGAAATTATTGTAAATTTTGTTAGATATGAACATAGTATTATGGTTGCACAGAAAAATGTCTATTTCTAGGAGATACTTCCTGAAGTAATTATAGAGCAAGTGTCATTGTGATCACAACTTACTTTACAATGGATCAGCAAAACGATCTCACACACACATGTGCACACAAAGTAAATATAGCAAAAGGTTACAGTTGTTTGAATCTAGGTACTAGGTATATGAGTGTCCATTATGCAATTCTTTTAACTTTCTGAATGTGAACATTTTTGTAATAAAGAGTTGAGGGGGAAAAAAGATCAGGGAAAATTATGAAAACGTTCCCAACTTCATTAGTCATCAAGGAAATGCAAATTAAACCCAAAATGCAATACCACCCACCAGAACGGCTAAAATGAAAAGGACAGAAAGTGTTGGCAAGACTGTGAAGCAAGTGGAATTCCTTCATAGACCACTGGTGGAAGCATAAATGGTACAGCCATTTTGGAACACTGTTGGCAGTATCTACTAAAGCCCACGTATATCTACCCTATGATTCAGCAACGCCTCTCCCAAAAGAAATCCATATTCATGTTCATCAAGAGATATGTACAAACACTATTGATAGAGGTCTCAAACTGAAAACTACCCAAATATACATCAACAGGAGAATGAGTAGATAAATATACATTCATAAACTGGAATGCTACACACCCACAAGAATGAAGAAACCACAACCACACATGATACTGTGGACAAATCACACAAACGTGCTAAGTAAAAGAAGACAGACACCAAAGAGTACACACTATATGATTCCATTGCTTTCATAAAGATTGATTCGAACATTTTAATAAAGATAACACAAATCTACAGCAGTAGAAGTCAGGATAGTTACCCTTGGAGGTGTAGTGACTGGAAGGGGACACAAGGGTCCAGGATGTTGGTAACATTCTCTTTCTTGATCTGGGTGCTGATTACAAGGGTGTGCTAACTTTGAGCAATTTCCTGTGTCCTCTGCCTGTCTCTCTAGAAATGCTGGGTTTCTGGTATGCTCCTCATCCTTCAAGTTCACTCATGCCTCAATGTCTTTGCCATGCTGTTCCCTCTGCTTTGCACTGCCTTTTCCACCTGTCTTCGCCTGGCTAGTCTCTACTCCTCCTTTACTTCTCAGCTCAGAAGTTCTCTCCTCCACAAAGCCTTCTCTAACCTCCAGATTCAGCTAAATTCCTTTTTTCCATCTGTCCTATACAGTAGCATCCACTCTAGACAGTGTATAGTAATACTGTATTACACTGAAATTCTTTGGACTCCTCTGCTTGACCACAAGCTCTTTGAAGGCAGTAGTTTCATTCACTGACATAAACCAGTATTTGGTGACTGTTTGCTAAAGTGCCTCAACTAAATCTCCCTCAATATACGTGAACGAAATGTGTCATGAGCCCTATATTGTTCTTATTTATTTATTTATAATAAATTTATTTATTTTTGGCCGCGTTGCGTCTTCGTCACTGCACGCGGGCTTTCTCTATTTCCTGCGAGCAGGGGCTAGTCTTCGTTGTGGTGCGTGGGTTTCTCACTGTGGTGGCTTCTCTTGTTGCGGAGCACAGGCTCTAGGTGCGCGGGCTTCAGTAGTTGTGGCACGTGGGCTCCGTAGTTGTGGCTCACGGGCTCTGGAGTGCAGGCTCAGTAGTTGTGGTGCATGGGCTTAGTTGCTCCGCGTCATGTGGGATCTTCCCGGACCAGGGCTTGAACCCGTATCCCCTGCACTGGTAGGCGGATTCTTAACCACTGCGCCACCAGGGAAGTCCCCCTGTATTGTTTTCAAATTACAGCCTGGAGACCCAGATTGAATAAAAAATAGTGATATTATCTAACTTTGATATATGAAAAGATAATGCAATACTTTTCTAATTTTTACAGAGTCACTTTTTAGTTTTATAAATTTGATTTCATTTTAAGTAAAGTTTAAACTCATCTTAAAACCAGCAACTGTAACAAAAATATACCCTTTTTTTCACCTATCAGATTGGCAAAGATTTTAAAAAATTGAGAAGACACTGTGTTAGACAGGACTATATATTGGTTTGACCTCTTTGGAGGGCTGACAGCTACTATCAAAATATAAAATGAACATATTTTTTATGTAGTAATTCTATTTCTAGAATTCTTCTATGATATCCTACACATGTGTGAAAAGATACATACAAGGACATTCGCTGAAGCATTGTTCCTCATAGCAAAAGATTAGAATCAACTAAAGGCCTATCAATAGGATGCCGGTAAAACAAGTCCATTTTACTATGGAACACTACAAACCCATTAAAAAGAAGGAGGCTGGACTTGCCTGGAGGCGCAGTGGTTGAGAATCTGCCTGCCAATGCAGGGGACACCAGTTCCAGCCCTAATCCGGGAAGATCTCACATGCTGCAAAGCAACTAAGCCAGTGCACCACAACTACTGAGCCTGTGCTCTAGAGCCCATGAGCCACAACTACTGAGCCCGCATGCTGCAACTACTGAAGCCTGTACACACAGAGCCCGTGCTCTGCAACAAGAGAAGCCACCTCAATGAGAAGCCCGCGCACAGCAACGAAGACTAGCCCCCGCTTGCTGCAACTAGAGAAAGCCTGCGCACAGCAACAGAGACCCAACACAGCCAAAAATAAATAGATAAATAAATTTCTTTTAAAAAAGAAAAGAGGCTGATTCATATTACTGATCAGATCTGATATCTGAGTTATATTCTTTTTTAAAAAAAACTGTTGATTTTATTGATAAAGATAATTGATAAAGAATGCAAGTCAAAGGTACACATCTGAAAATATCAACTTTAAATCTGATTTACTCAGTACTAATTTTAGGTGATAGATTAAGTAAAATTAATGATACGAGCCAAATGATGCCTGCATCAAATTCAATGTGCATAATGCTCTTGACAGCATCAAAGGAATTAAATTGTTTGAGGAAAACCAGTGATTATGTTTATCAAACATCTGTCACTGATGCTAAACAAATTGCAGAATCTCGTGATTTTGACACCAATTTTTTCACCCTTAAAAAGAAACATGAAAAAGAGGAAAAGATCTTCATTTGAAAATCTTATGATCAGAAACTTACATTCTTTTTTTTTTTACATCTTTTTTTTTTCTGATTTATATTTCTGTTTTTGTGCCAGTACCATACTGTCTTGATTACTGTAGCTTGGTAATATAGTCTGAAGTCAAGGAGCCTGATTCCTCCAGCTCCATTTTTCTTTCTCAGTATTCCTTTGGCTATTCGAGGTTTTTTGTGTTTCCATACAAATTCAGAAAGTTACATTCTTAAGTGGAAAAAAAACCCCCACTGCAATAGGCAAATAAATAAATAAAAGGAAATACAAGACATACAGCATGGAAAGGAAGGAATAAAATTCTTTCTATTTGCACAAAAAAAATAATGACAACACCTGATGCTGGAGAAAATGCAAAGAAACTGGATTGCTGGTAGGAATGTAAAATGGTAATTTTAAAAGACGCTTGGCAATTGCTTATAAAATTAAATTTAGGAGAGAAGAAAAATATTTCAGGAGGCCTGGTCTAAGGGGGAAAAAAGGCCTAAAAATGAGAAGTTTGAAAATCTTGACATTGCTGTGAATTTATGAATTGACATCTTCACTTTGGAACAATCTCTATTCAATCAAGCAAAAAATACTTATTAAACACCAACTTTGAGTAAAAGAGGGGATTGCAGAATTTATTTTTATTTTATTTTCATTTATTTATTTATTTATGGCTGTGTTGGGTCTTCGTTGCTGCGTGTGGGCTTTCTCTAGTTGTGGTGAGTGGGGGCTGCTACTTTTCCTTGTGGAGTACAGGCTCTAGGTGCGTGGGCTTCCGTAGTTGCGGCATGTGGGCTCAGTAGCTGTAGCGCACAGGCTTAGTTGCTCCGCAGCATGTGGGATCTTTCCAGACCAGGGATCAAACCCATGTCCCCTGCATTGGCAGGCAGATTGTTAACCACTGCGCCACCAGGGAAGTCCAGACTTTATTTTTTTAAAAGCTCTTTTAATAAAAAAAACAAACAAACCAGAATCTTCTGAAAACTCACCATTCCTTTGGTTTTCACATCATAAGAACTAAGTTCTATCAGTGGCCAAAAGAGAACTCTCTAGGGACTTGGTCATGAGACATTCCAAGGCAATTTCCGATGTGCACAGTCCCACGGAGTTGGTCTGAGTCATTTGGGATGCAATGGAAAAAACTCCTAACCGAACATCAGATCTGCTGCCTCTAGACCAGCTGTGCTACCCAAGGTGACTCAGGCAAGTAGCTAACTCCCGCTTCTGTAAATTGAGGGAGCTGGCAATCTGAGTTCTGTCCTTTCCAACTCCAGCATTACCCATCATGGTCCTTTACCATTTGTCATCAGGGATAGAATGAAGAGTTTGACTGTGGATTTCCTTGAGGCAACAACATGGAGCTCAATCAATGACTGAGGAAGACAGGGCAGGAGAGGAGGAGGCCCCCAGCAGTGGGGAGTTGCCCCACCCTGCCAGCCAGGTGAGAACAGACTCTCTCCCAGGAGAGAGGTCTGAATGAGACAAGCAGACCCTCCATCCACAAGTTTCCTCTTGCCCCTAACCTCATCGATGTTATACAATCCCATTTTCAGGTGTGCTCCTGGAAAATCTCCTCTGTGCTCTATGCAGGGATGCCCATTTCCATCTTCCCAAACAAAAGAGTTTAGAATACTTCTAACTTGTGCAAATCCAAAGGGATTATGTATTAGTTATCTTTTAAAAAATAATTTTGATTATAGCTTTCTGAAGCTTGAGTTTCTTGAACTTTCATTTACAATTCAAGCATATGAGCACTGATTTTTGAGAATCTGTTCAAACTGACCATAACAGAGTTTAAACATCATTTCTGTAGGGAGTTTTGTCTTTGCCAACCTCATTTATTTATTGAGTCAAGAGAGTCAGAATGTAATCCCCAGCTGTCTCCCCATGCCACTTGACACCCCTGGGCCTTTGGGAAATGGTGTGTTTTGAGGGTGTTTTGTTGGTTGGTTTGTTTTGACAGCAACAGGGAATTTCATCAAACAGAGTCTTACCTTTTATCTCCAACTCAAAAGAGGCGCTCCCATGAAGAGGTCCCTTCTCAGCTTCCTGGTTCATGGCGTGTCCCTAAGATGCTGCAAGGGAAATTGAGGAACAACTGGAACCCCAAGTTTCTTTTTTTAAGATTTATTTAATTTTGGCTGCGTTGGGTCTTTGTTGATGCACACGGGCTTTTCTCTGGTTGCGGTGAGCGGGAGCTACTCTTCGTTGTGGTGTGCAGGCTTCTCACTGCGGTGGCTTCTCTTGTTGTGGAGCACGGGCTCTAGGCACGCAGGCTTCAGTAGTTGTGGCACACGGGCTCAGTAGCTATGGTTCGTGAGCTCTAGAGCGCAGGCTCAGTAGTTGTGGCGCACGGACTTAGCTGTTCTGCTGCACGTGGGATCTTCCAGGACCAGGGCTCGAACCCGTGTCTCCTGCATTGGCAGGCGGATTCTTAACCACTGCGCCAGCAGGGGAGCCCCCTAAGTTTCTTCTGCTGCAGAAATAGCACTCTAACCGCTGCCACCCAGGGCTGCAGACACTTTCCTGCAGCGCCAGTCAGCCTGGTCAGCCTCTACTTCGAGTTCGTTTAAAACAAAGTCCAGGTCCTAAGCAGCCTTGAAAAATGAGGCAAATGAAAAAGCCACCTGACACCAATGAAGAAAAAGAAAACACCAAAATTTAATTACAGTTTTAACACTTTCAATAAGTTCTGAAAAGTAGGCAGCTTCCTTCCTTCCTTCCTTCCTCCCTCCCTCCCTTTTATTTTTCTTTTTAAAGCAGTTCTTTCTAAGACGATCGATTAGACACCAGGTTTCCCGGTTTGCTTTTGAGCACTTTTCTCTTGACGCTTGCAAAGAGCAGCTTCGCTGCCAAAGAATCCTCAGCATAGAAACCTTTTTACTCGTTAATTTTACTCGTTAATTTTCTTCCGTGCCACTTCTGGTTGCCCTTTTGAGAAACGTGAATGTATAATGTTGTGAGCAAGATCGCCCCCTGTGGGCCGGAATGATCATCGCCCGTAAGCGCGGGTGTGGCAATTGGCTGGCGGTGCCACTTGGGGAATGAACGCGAGTCCGCTGGTGGGCCTTTCTTGGACAACGGATGGATATAATGTTTATGTGAAAATAAATGTGAGCTCAAAACTTACCCAGTTGAGGAAAAAAAATGTTCCCATTTTTGTTGCAACTCTCCTGGAATCCACTAAGCCTCTGGTACAATTTGTGTTTTCCAAAATGAATGTTTTACAATTTTGTCAAAGAGAAGCTAAAAATATGGAATTTTATTGATTTATGAATTATTACATTTTCAAGATCGATCTAACCCATAAGTTCTTCACAAAATACGTTTGCTTTGAGGTCCATAGGAGTAACTAGAACCCTCATTATAAGTGGGGGGTAAGCAGTGACCAGTTTTTACCCAGCACTGCTGACACCCAGTACCGAAAAAGAATGTTCACCAGGTCCCTTGCCTCAGACTGCACAGCCTCGCAGCTCACATCATGTTCTGTTTTTTGAACATGCCCAGTGAATATCCTTTTTAGGTCCCTCTTATAACTCTGAGTGCAGGCAGCATCTGTGCAGATCAGTAGGTCATTCCTTTTCTGAAATGCGTTTTTCAAGCAAATATTTGTAATTTAGAGCACACACGTTGAAGTCAAACAGATCTGGGTTTGCATCCCAGCTCCACTACTTATACTGGCTGTGTGACCTTGGGCAAGTTGTGTAGCCTCTCTGGGCCTCAGTCACCTCACCTTTAAAATGTGGCTAAGAAATCATACCTCATATAGTTGTTGTAAAGATAAAATGAGATAATATGTGCTAACACCTTGAGGAGAGAGTTTGGCCTGTAGCAAAAATAAATGTTATCGGTATTTCTGTATGTAGATTAAATGTATTAAACTGGCTTTGCTCCTGACTTCTGGAGGCAAGAGTATTTCCAAAAGTTTTGCCTTTTACTGATTCAACTTTTTAGAGCTACTTCGACCCCTTGTACTGAGGCCAACAAGCCTTATGCTTCCCTGGTTTTCCAGTTCTCAGGTGAGGAAAGAGGCTGCTGCACCCCTGAAAGAGGTCACACCACGGTGTCCTTGACTTTGACACTGGTGCCAGAATCTATACAATTTTGGTTTATCTAAATAACTAGTGTTCATGAACTCTAATTGTTTTGAAACTGGAGAAGTGCCATTTGAAAATTGTTCGTGGTTTTCTGTCTCTGGGGTTGAGTGATCACTTTTGGAACAGTTTCCTTCGCTGGGGGAAAATCACCAGGATGGGCCTTTTAGTCACACAAATATAAAAAGTTCGTGGTGGCAACCATGTGGTCGTTTGTAACTGAAATACCAATGCTTTAGACCAGGACGTGCTGTGGAGCCATGTGAATGGTGAAGGCAGCTACAGCTCGACTATGCGCTTACAGAGTCAGAGAGCGCTGGGCCTTAAAGATCGATTCACACTGCACCATCTCAACGTGATTTGTTCTTGAGGGATATGAGAGCCCGAGAATCACCCACAGGAGATGGGGAGCAAAAGCCAGCCCAGGCAGGAAGATATCAGGAACATGTTGGCCTCCCCTAGGAGGCACTTATAACGTCAGGTTATGAGGGCACTGGGGGACCCTGAGCTGGGGGACTAAGGGACCTCTCTCGAGGGGAAGGGGCTGTTCCTGGGCTTGATGAGGGGTACACTGTCAGAGGCTCCTGAGGCTGACAGGTAGGCTGACCTGCCAACACAAAGGAAGCAGGCACCGAGACAGAGAGAGGGCCATGGAGAGAGAGATTCCTCGAGCCACTAAATTAGATTGTCCAGAACCAAGGCCCGAAAATCTATTAAGCCTGAACCACAGTTTGGGGACCACTGTTCCAGTTCAGTTGTTGGCAACCTTGGCTTCACGTTAGAATCACTGGGGGAGCTTTCAAAAAAATATATAGATGTCTAGTACATACCCAAAATAATTGAAAGCAGATGTTAAACAGACTACTAGTACTATTGTGACTATTGTACTAGTCATAGTAAGCAAAAGGTGGAAACAACCCACACGTCTATTGATGGGTGATGAATAAACAAATTGAGGTATATCCATGTCATGGAGTATCATTCAGCCTTAAAAAGGAGTGAAGTACTGATACAGGCTCCAACATGGATGGACCTTGAAAACATTATGCTAAGTGAAAGAAGGCAGACACAAAAGGTCTCATCTTGTGTGATTCCTTTTTATATGAAATATCCTTTTAAATGAAATATCTAGTTAAATCTATAGCGATAGAAAGTAGATTTGTGGTTGCCAGGGGCTGGGGTAAGGGGAGAATGGGAGTGACTGCTTAATGCACACCGGCTTTTACTCTAGGGCGATGAAGATGTTTTGGAACAAGAGGTGGTGGCTGCAAGACACTGTGAAGGTACTAAGTGCCACTTAATTGTTCACCCTAACATGGTTAATTTTATGTGATGTGCATTTCACCACAATAAAAAATAATGATATTTAAAAATATATATTATATGAATGCCCAGGTCCCATCGAAGACTAATTAAACCTGAGCCTTTGGCGTGTGACCAGACACGGACATGTTTAGACGCTCCCAGGCCATTCCAGGGTGCTGCCCAGGCTGAGAACCACATCCACAGGGTACTCACTGCTGATTTTTCAAGAGTGCAGCACTTACCTCACACCTGGTCCTGCTCCAGATCTCAAGCAGGTGTCCTCTCCTTAGGAAGATGTCTTCAAAGGTGCTTCCTCCTCCTGTCCCTTCCCCTGAATGCTCCGGGACACACAGGATGCGCTTCTTCCCAAGCACTTCCTGCTCTCAGCTGCCAGACCGCGAGCTTCCTGGGGGCGGGCACCAGGCCTTCCTTCCTGTTCAGTTTCCCCAGGGCCCAGCCCAGGGTCTGGCATGGAGGGGAGCCTCAGAAATGTTGAGTGAATGAGTGAGGGAGTGAGAAAAGGGAGGTGGGTGGGTGAGTGAATGAATGAACCATGGTTCACCTGTCCCTTGTGTGTCTTCCGTCCGCTCAGTTTGCCCCGAGCTTTCAGCAGAGAACCTCTGAAGGCTCCTTTGAGAGCGGGACTTTCATTCCTCCTACAGGCTTATTCCAGCAAAGTTGAGTAGCTTCAGCGCTGGCAGCTGGAAGGCCTTTCAAACTTCTTAACTGTCAAGCTTCTGACGCCATTACATCCAGCCTCCTCTGCAGGTTGTAATCACCTGGACAGCATTAAAGCACTGCTCGGGCTGGAGTCCCACACCCAGCATCTGATTCAATTGGTGTGGGGGTGGGAGCAGGGTATAGAGGTTTTTAAAAGGCCCCAGGTGATTCTAATGTGCCAGTATCACAAACTACTGGGTGCAGTATTCTTGACTCACTTGGTTTCTAAAAGTCCCTAACCATTCAGAAACTGACCTGAGTTTCCCTCACATGGAAGCAAAAGGACGTTTAGCACAAACATGGTAGATGCTTTGAATGTGCTCTAGAATTTGATGCCACTTCTTTGAGTGTGATCACCAGCTTGAGGATCAGATGGCCTCTGGGGGAGATGATCTGCTCCCCTGTCCACAGGCCGAACCAGGCAGTCCCGAGGGGAGAGGGAAGGGCTTGCGCAGCAGTCAATGAGGAAATGGTCTGGGGCCTTCCCTGGCGGTCCAGTGGTTAAGACTCCACGCTTCCACTGCAAGGGGCACGGGTTCGATCCCTGGTTGGGGAACTGAGATCCTGTATGCTGTGTGGCGCAGCCCCCAAAAAAGAAAAAACAGTTCTGTGGATGTAGCCTAATGCTGTTCAAGAGAGAAATCTTTAGGGACTTGAAAAAGCTGGTGGGTTACATCTTTCTTTCCTGGAAATAAAGAGAAAGAGCAAGGTGAAGCCAGCCTCACCCTGACACTCCAAGGCTTTCACATTTACATGCATCATATTATTATTAAAATGTAGCAACAGAGCATTTCATATTTTCAGTTAAAATGAAAGTCCATATATTTGTTTTGTTAAAATTATTATACCTTGCTGTTGAAGAAGCAAAATGCCTACACCCCTTGTTTTAATTAAATAAGCTTAAATATTGGTTGTGTTGGGTGATATCTCGCAATGTTTGTTGTTTTTCTTAATACAACATGACAAAAATATTCACTTAAATGTTCATGACTAATTCTTAAGTTAGATATGATCCTGTCCAATGACTTCACAAGTACTGGCTTCCCTTAGTTTGGATTTTTAAAAATTATTATGGTAAAGTACACCTAATACAAAAATGACCATTTTAACCATTTTAAAGTGTACACTGGCATTCAGTAGATTTACAAGGCTGTCAACCATCTAGTTCCAGAATTTCTTCATCACTGCCAAATCCATTAAGCAGTCATTCTCTGTTCCCTCTGTCCCCATATATTTATTGTATGATTCCATTTTACTGTAATATCCACAGAGACAGAAAGCAGATGTATTGGTTGCCTGGGGCTAGAGAGGAGTTGTTGGGGAGAAATAGGGAGTGATTGTCAATGGGTACGGATTTTTTTTTTTTTAGCGGTCATGAAAATGTTCTAAAATTGATTACAGTGGTGAGTGCATGAATTTGTGACTATACTAAAAGCCGCTGAATTTTAAACTTCAGGTGGGTGAGTTGTATGGTATGTGAATTATATCTCAATATATGTTTTTAAATAAACAACAAAACACTTAATATCTGAGCTCAGAATAAGCCTCAGAGTTGTGATAGTTACTGTTTAGAATTTTTTTAATTAAAAAAATTTTTTTAGCGATATGCAATTGATACATAACGTTGTGTAAGTTTGAAGTGTTCAACATGTTGGTTTGACCCTTGAACAACTCGGGGGTCAGTGGCTCCGATCCCGGCCCCACCACTCCCCACTTGCAATTGAAAATCCACAAATCCAAGTATAACTTTATAGTCGGCCCTTTGTATCCATGATTCTGTCCTTGGATTCAACCAACCTCGGATCATGTGGTAAGTATTTATTGAAAAAAATCCGCATATAAGTGGACCTGCGCAGTTCAAACTCGTGTTGTTCAAGGGTCACCTGTACTAAGTTTATTCTTACGCTAACGGTGGGGAGTGGATACAGCGTAGATACACTGGACAAAGGGATGATTCACGCCCCGGGTGGGACGAGATTTCATCACACTGCTCAGAATGGCGTCCAATTAAAAACTTAGGAATTGTTTATTTCCGGAATTTTCCATTTTCCAACCACGGCTGACCAAGGGTAACTGAAACCGTGGAAAGTAAAACTGCAGATAAAGGGGCGCAACTGTATTGTTTTCTTATTTAATCATTATTTTCATGATTAGGAAGAAAACAATTGTGTTTTTTTTAAAGATAATTCAAATGCCCAAGTAATCGCCTTCTTATGCTACCTTAGATCTCCAACTTTAGACCCATATATGAATGAAAAGCAATTGATTTGGGGGTGATCCTCTTCTTGCACAAGGCCCCAGAGGAGGCTGGGGCAGGTGACCTGGCTTCATTAACAGGCAGTTTTAACAGCCAGTTCTATTGCTTGTTTTCTCAGTAAATGGCTGAAATATCCCAAGAGGATGTGTAAAAGTCACCTACTTTCGCGAATATTTATTTGGGGCTGTTGCTGGGACTAATGCAGTAGTTCTAGTTTGATGTTTAATCACAGCTCAGAAATTCCGTTGCCACAGATACAGAGGGCCAGGATGATGTCATTGTTGCCATGTGCCTCATGAGCAGGTTAAAACTGACCTTTAAAACTTAAGCTTAATTATCTTCACTGTCAGAACAGGCCCGTAGGGAATATGCCTTAATGAATTCATATTTTGACAATCATTTCCTTCTTTCCTCATCATTGAGACTGATTTTCTGGGTCTGCCTCTGAATCCACATGGGGCCTCTCTGACTTGCACATTTTCCAAATCCACATTAAGGTAAAAATGCTTCTGTGTACCTGCCTTCTCCCTGGAGAGGAAGGACTGAAAGGAGATCCCAGGAAGGAAGGTGACCTAATTCCTTCTCTTGGTCCCTCCATCCTCTCCTTCGGTGGGATCACCCTTCAGGAGCAAAAGAATGGGGTGGGGTGGAGAGTGTGATGATCCAAGGCACACCCCCCTTCTTCCCGTCTCCCTCACTCAACACAGTGATATCTTGTTTTATAAATGCTCTGGAAAATCAATTCTATGTTGAAACTCACTGTGATGCGATTTAAAGAGAAGTATCCTCACAAATCGTGTGAAGCATCAGCTGTGCTCCCACGCTGCACGCCCATGTGCATGGCTGCAAAGCCCACAGCCCACGGCTTCAGCTGGTCCCATGCAGATGAACACACAGACATCTTCATTCATTCGTTCTTTGAACAAATGTCCTAGAAATTGAGGAACCAGCAGTGAACAAAAGAGACAAGGAAACAGCCTCATGGAGCTACTTTAGGTGGGGAAGACTGAAATGAAACAAATACTCTCAGAAGGCACTCTAAAATCCCCTGGTATCAGGTGCTGGGAGGGTGCTATGAGTGCCTATTTCTGATCTATGAGGTGGGGTGGGAGAGGGGAGGTTCAGGCAGAGTGTCCCTGAGGAAGTGACATTTAAACTAAGACCTAAACAACGGCACTCCAGATTTTCTGTATAGGGGATGATTCAGGACAGTATTCAGCTTAGTGAAAATGACAACTGCTCATGTCAGAGAAGGGGAGGTAATGGATAAGTCTCCTCTAAACACCCCTTTATCACCAATACTGGACATGATGAATGAGGGAGTCAGAGGGAGAAAGTGCAAAGGCCCTGAGGTCAGTCTCCTCATGGGATAATCAGGTAAAAGATCTAAATACAAATTATCATTGTAAACAAGTGGTTCTCAAACTTTTTGGTCTCAGAAACTCTTTACTCTATAAAAATTATTGGAGAGTCCAAAGAGCTTTTGTTTATGCAGAGTACAGCTACCAAAATAAATTATTAGAAATTAAAACATTTAAAACTATTATTCAATTTTTAATTCTTAAAAAAATAATAAACCAATTACATGTTGACACAATACATTTTTTGTGAAAAATAACTATTTTTCAGGACAAAAGACAATTAGAAGAAGAGTTGCATTATTGTACATATTTGTAAATATCTTTCCTCTCTGTCTTAACAGAAGGCAGCTGAATTCTCATGTCTGCTTCTGCATTCAATCTGTTGCAATATTATTCTGGTTGAAGTATATGAAGAAAATTTGGCCTCCTACAGATAGGTAGTTGAAAAAGTTAGGCTATTTTAATGGCCTTTTTAGATAGTTGTAGGTATCCTTCTTTGATACCATGCCAAAACTTGACAATTGATAGTTTTTCCTTAAAGGTTAGTTGCAGTGTGGAATCTGAAACCATAGCAATACATTTTTTGTATTCTGTTATATTGAAATTCATTGGTCTGCCTTTGAATGGATCTCTTACCCATGCATAGATTTTTTAACATCATGTTTTGGCCATTTGGAAAATATTGGTTCATTGAGTTGTGTAGATTTTCCACATGTTTTCATTATGTAAAAATTTAAAACCATGTTTGTTAATATCACCACCAATCCCATCAGAAAAATATGTAAGTGTTGGAAACCTCTCAAGTTCACAGTGGTTAATACAATTTTTCCAAATGCTAATTTTCACTTGAATGCTCAGATTTCATCATTGCCAACAAATATTTCAGTTGTTTTCATTGAAATGACAGTTTCACTTCATTTATTTTCGAGAAAATGCCTGCCAAATACTCAAGTCTGAATGACCATAGTTTGTAAGTCATACTTTCAAGTAAAAATGATGTTCCACAATAAATGGGGCTAGTTTGGCTGGCAACTCAATCACAAAGTGCTTTTCCTTGAGATAACCATTGTCCTTCAGTTTGCAGAAGAAATGTTTCATGCTTACTTCCTATTTCATTGTGCAGAATATTTTAAAAGTATGTACTCAAAGGTCATGGTTTAATATAATTACTGATTTTAATGGCTTCATCAAAGATGTTATTAAGTGAAAATGTTTTTTTTCCCCCTATGAGTGTGTGATAGTGAGGAACCAAGTCAAGTTCATTTCTAGGACTGTAAAGGCAAATGACACATACTCTCTCCCTTTGGAAATCCCACGTTTCCATGCAGATGACACACATGTCCACAAACAATTCTCATGTGGCTCAGTGGATAAGAGCCCAGGACTTGGAGTGACAGAGACCTGGGTTCAGAGCCTCAGTCTTAAGCTTTCTGAGCCTCAGTTTCCTCACCTGTAAAATGGCAATAATATTATCTACCGTCAAGTTTGTTGTGAGAATTAAATGAGCTAATAATACAATAATATGTCTCACATATTAATAGTAGCTGTTTTAAGTGGGGAAGGTGGACTTGAGTCTTAAGGACTATATGTATATAAAATGCAGAATCTATCAGAGTCAGGGACAGGGGGTGGGGGCAGGGGGGAGGGAGACCTTCCAGGAGGAGGGTAGATGGGACCATGCCTGGGGCACTGCTGACGTGGTGAGGTCTGGTGAGCTGGGTGCTCGACAAGAGGGGGTGAAGGGGTGAGGCTCAGGGGTTGGCAGTAGCCAGATGGCAAGGGGCTTGTGGCCATGCTGGGGCTTCTTGTCTGTGGGAGAAGAGATACAGGCAAAGCTGCCTGGAGTAAGGTGATTGGCAACAGGATGAGGTGGTGGACTAGAGGAGGCAGGGAGGGGGCAGGACTCATAGGAGGCAGGGGCCAGGGGGAGCAGCGGTGAGGAGCAGAGAAGGAGCCTGGGGAAAAGCCTGCCCTGGGGAGGACATCAAGGGCCATGCTGAGGACGTGGGCTACAGACATGACACTCTTCTCGCTTTTTTTCCCATCTCACGCAACTGTCAGTGGAGGTATTTTTTGCTCCAAATTTCCTGTCCCTCCTCTCTGTCTCAGTAAGCTCATGTGGATGAATCTAGGCTGTCTATTTCTGCAATGAGGCTGAATATCTTAACTGCCAGTCTGACAGACGGATCACCAGTCTCTTCAATTGTTATTTTATAGTGAGGGACACCTGGAATCCTTCCCTATGATTAGCTGGCTGATCTTATTTATTCACATTTTATTCTAAAAAAAGAACTTCTCATTTTAACTCTTGCTCAGCAAGTGCTTGTTGGCCGATAAATGTTAAAGATACGATGTATTTTTGAAGTACAATAATCTTTGTTAATAATTATTTATAACACAATGTTTTAAAGATTAACTCTGCACCTTTGAGCTCCACAGGAGCGCCAGGACTGCAGCCTGCATCTGGTAGATGTTCCTTCCTACGTAACAGTGACAGGTGCTTATTCAAGAGGAGGCATACAGAAGCCCAAAGCAAAAGATGCCCACCACTCCCCACCCTCCTCACACTCTTAATCTATTCCTCCGGGGTGTGGATATGGTCTGTCACATGCTTTCTATGTCTATCTTTTCATAATGTACTTCAAACAAAAACAAAAAACAAAGCCAGAAATGAACTCACAGTCCGTTTTATAGCTTGCTTTTCTCCTTCAATAATAGACGACCAAGGCCTTTTGGAGGTCCCGGCATTGAGTGGCACCCCCTTCTATGCACGGGCTGAAGAGTCCTGTCCATGCAGGATTTGTTCTTAAAGGCATCGGTAGCCTTGAGCACGGCCTTCTTTACTAGAAAAAGCAGACTTCGAAGCCTCCGATGCAATCTGCAAGGGGATCCTTGGAAAAAGGGCAGCTTTTGTCCTTGAATGGTGCCAGCCTGTGCTGGATGCCATGGCCTCAGAAACTCCAAACCTCCCAGACAGCAAGAGGGTCTTGGATGGAACCGGGCAACGGCCAGACCTACAGAGAGCAGAAGGCAGAGGCAGCACATGAGGTTTGCTGCTAGAGCAGATTCTTGCTTTAAGGGATCCCAGAGCCCCAACAAAACATGTTTAGGTCACATTTTCCATTTCCTTCAAGACTTTGGTCACTGACATTGAGAAGTACAATGAGCAGTTGGTCTGTTCTATGTCCAGGAAAAGTTCCAATTGTTACATTGACTCAGCACAGCCAAGCAATGATGTTTCTTTAGTGCAATGGGTTACAAAAAAGTCTTTTATGCTTCCATATGGAGGCCTGTACAAAAACACTTTCTGCAGGATTATTAATAATTTTAAAACTTGGAAACAATTCAAACGCCCATCAGCATGAGAATGAATAAATAGAGACATTCATAGATGAAATACTTGACAGCAATTAAACTGAATGGAGTAGATCTTAAAGTTGAGTGAAAAAGCAAGCAGCAGAATATTATATGTGAGACTGTTTTAAAAACACACAAAATGCTGTGTTTTGTTTATGGATATGTGTGTGATTTGTAGTAACATGGTAGTGATGACCTTGGGAGGGAGGGGAAGAGACTGCCCAGTTGGGCCACATCAGGGACTTCCCTGGCCCCTGTAATGTTAACTTCTTTCTTTTTTATTGTAAAAAACATAACAAAGTTTACCATCTTAACCACTTCTAAGTGTACAGCTCAGTAGTGTTGTGTTAACATATTCACAATGTTGTGAAATAGACCTCCAGAACTTTTTCCTTGTGCAAAACTGGAACTCACCATCCCCTCTCCCCAGCTCCTGGCAGCCACCCACTTTCTGCTTAGATGAATGTGACTACTCTAGACACCTCATACAAGTGGAATCACACAGTAATTATTATTTTTTTGTGACTGGCTTATTTCACTTAACATAATGTACTCAAGTTTCATCCATGTTGTACCATGGGACAGGATTTCTTTTTAAGGTTGAATAATATTCCATTGTGTGGGGCTTCCCTGGTGGTGCAGTGGTTAAGAATCCACCTGCCAATGCAGGGGACACGGGTTCAAGCCCTGGTCCGGGAACATCCCACATGCCGCAGAGCAACTAAGCCCGTGCGCCACAACTACTGACCCTGTGTGCCACAACTACTGAAGCCCGCACCCCTACAGCCCGTGCTCTGCAACAACAGAAGCCACCGCAATGAGAAGCCCGCGCGCTGCAACGAAGAGTAGCCCCTGCTTGCCGCAACTAAAGAAAGCCCGTGTGCAGCAACGAAGACCCAATGCAACCAAAAATAAATAAATAAATTTTAAAAAATACTTAAAAAAAAATAAAGCTTACTGTTTAAAAAAAAAAAGGTGGTGGGAGGCTTGAAAGTCAGACAGGTCTGGGCTAAAGTCTGGGCTCAAAGTACTCATCTCCTGAGTCTGTTTCCTCATTTATAAAATGGAGATAATAAAACTCACCTGGCAGGAGTGTTTCAAGAATTAAAATAATATAGGTAACCCCCAGAAAATACATATAGCCCTGCTGTCCAATAAATGGTGATCATGATTTCATCAGTCATGATGATGGTTGGCAGACAGAGGGAGTCTTCTTAAGTCACTTGCTACCCTCCTGTAAGACTGAAGCATCCATCCTACCTTACTCTTCTTTTCCTCTCTTCTCCTCTTCCTCTTCTGCTTCCAGCCTCTGCCCCCATCTTCTCTTCCTGTTCCCCTTTGCTCCAAGGTCTTCCCACGGGCCTACCATAACATGGCAGGCTGGTGTAAGGTAATAGGGAGTGGTGGGGCCTGTGGCAGTCTGAGAGCACAGCTGGTATGGAGGGGTCAGCCACCTCTGAGCTCTAAGTTGCCATGCTGGAATGTGGGCGCAATGTTACCAGATATTTTGGTTGGTTTTTTTTCTTTTGAGGGAAGTCAGAAATCCAATATTTTAAGGGAAATCTTTGGATTTTTTTAATTGTTGGAAATAATTCCAGTTTTATGCACTACTACGGGGTCCAAACTGAATTCTCAGATGGGCCAGTTCCAATCTGCAGAGTGGCAGCCAGTCACCTCTGAGTGACAAAAGGGCCGTGTGCATGGTGGGAGGTGGTAGGAATGGGAGCCCTTCACGTGTGTACAGATGTGCAGGCCTGCATGTATGTGTGTGCATGTGCTTTTTACGGTTGTCTCCAGTCCTAAGCAATGAGAGAAGAGTGGGTTTCCCTGGAACATTTGGTTTTCATCCTTCCCCTCCTCAGTGGCTGCTGAGGCACTGGTTGTACGGGATCTGGGCCACTAAAGATCTGTCACATGGGGTCACTGCCTCTGCTTTTGGATGCTCAGAGCTGCATCGGAGACCCTGGTCTGGGAGGTCTCTAGGCCCAAAATTCCAAGATGAAGTCCAAACCTCCTAGTTCCCTCTGCCCTACAAATCTTTAATGCCTGTGTGCACACAAACTCATGCCTCCCTGGGACTTTTCTATCCTTCTGAATAGTAGGCAAGATTTTCTTTCTCACACAGACTGCAAACTGGTGGTTGCTGATGGAATCTGGCCATGGCTACCCCCTTAAAATAGGGTCCCTGTTCTCCAGTCCCACAGTTCCCACTGCTCCCGATTCAACTCCACTACAACTACAATGCTGACAAATATCAGTGGTGTTTTAGCATCACACCTGTCTTGTTGTTTTCTCACAGTCGTATAAGGAGGAACATGAAATAGTTTTTGTACCTAAGTCTCTATCAAAAATTAGGAAATGCAAGATCAATGGACAAGGTTGCATGTTTCATGAAAAGTGTGAGGGTGTATTTCTTTGTGGAAGTGGTGAATATTCCTTTCTGTTTAATATGCAAATAAAATGTGTTTGTATCAGAAAAATGCAACTTATGATTGCATTGCGAAGTAGGCCATAGTAAGAACTACGATTGGCATCTATAGAAGATCAGTGATGAAGAATTGATGAACATAAAAGGGACTAAATTTCAAACAGGTTTGATGTTGAATGGAATGTGATACTGAATGGAAGGGAAGTGATGCTGCGGTGCAACTGTTTATAATGTGTGTCACCCAGTTATGGACTGCAGTGGGAGAATATCACTGCTTGTCAGTGACTGCTGTTGTTCTTATTGGGGTTTTTTGTTTGTTGTTTTGGCTGCGCTATGCAGCACATGGGATCTAGTTCCCCAACCAGGGATCAAACCTGCGCCCTGCATTGGAAGCAGAGTCTTAACCACTGGACCACCAGGGAACTCCTCTGTTGTTCTATTGTTAAAGAGACCTTGGGCGTCCCTGGTGGAGCAGTGGTTAAGAATCCGCCTGTCATTGCAGGGGACACGGGTTTGAGCCCTGGTCTGGGAAGATCCCACATGCCGCGGAGCAACTACTGAGCCTGCGTGCCTGGAGCCCGTGCTCTGCAACAAGAGAAGCCACCGCAAGAAGCCCATGCACCGCAACGAAGAGTAGCCCTCGCTCGCCGCAACTAGAGAAAGCCCACACACAGCAACAAAGACCCAACAAAGCCAAATAAATAAATTTATTTTTTAAAAAAATGGACTTCCCTGGTGGCGCAGTGGTTAAGAATCCACCTGCCAATGCAGGGGACACGGGTTCGAGCCCTGGTCTGGGAAGATCCCACATGCTGCGGAGCAACTAAGCCCGTGCGCCACAACTACTGAGCCTGTGCTCTAAGAGAGCCCATGAGCCACAACTACTGAATCCCACATGCCTAGAGCCCGTGCTCCGCAACAAGAGAAGCCACCACAGTGAGAAGCCCGCACACCACAACGAAGAGTAGCCCCCGCTCGCCACAACTAGAGAAAGCCCGTGTGCAGCAACAAAGACCCAAGGCAGCCAATTAATTAATTAATTTTAAAAAAAGAGAGAGACCTTATTAGGTAATAGTCATTTACCAGACATGTAATAAAAATTCTTAGGCATAAAAGATACTCCAAGCACAAGACCAGTGCATCAGTCAAGTTTTCTTTGGTCAGAAGCAACAGAAACTGCCTCTGATTCTTACTCAGTAAAGAAGATTGCTGGTGGGATCTGAGTTCGTTTACAGAAGATCCGGACGTCCAGGATGAACCCTCAGTGTGGCAGCCGAGCCAGCAGGGCCTGCCCTTGGCCTGGCCCAGTGGCTCCAGCTGTTTTGGTCTTCCTGCCCTTTGGCTCAAGACTTGAGTTCCAGGGAGGGGAGGATCTGATGGGCCTGCGTAGGGTCACAGATCCACCTCGGGCCTGTGAGGATACCAGGCCTGTGCGGTGTTATAGCCCTAATTCACAAAAATGAGGGGATGGCTAAAAGAGGTTCTGTGAAGTATAAAAACAGTGATGAAAAATAGAAGTGTAAATACTGTAATTCAGAAAAGGAGTGGCTGGGACCCAAGTGTGATTCACTTCTGCTGGGATAAATGAATCTGAGAACATGATGAGTTTGAGAAAGCAGCCAAAAATCGAAGTGAAGAAAACCAAACAACAGCAACGAAGAAATCCAAACGTGAAATAGGAAGTACCACGATGACTACCTGGAAGTTACATTTTGCTCTACTAGGAGTCCATGGGTCCAGTTTCTAACGTGTGGTCTGCGGTAAAGCTCAGGCCTTTTCGGTTTTGAGCATCACTGCAGATTGGGTGGTCTGAGGAGCCTCTCATTGCAAAACAGCACAGAGGACTCACCCTGTGACTGATCTTTGCTCCTACAAGCTTTAGGAGAAGATTTCAAGAGAAGTGAGCTGAGGCCTGAGCTGTTAACGCGGTTGCTTTAGAGGCAGGTGTTCTCAGCAGCACAGCTGTTAAAATACTTAACTGGCAGAGAGGGTGGGAAGCCAAGCCACAGTCCCTGGTAGTGGCGCCCTCTGGTGGCCAGAGGCAGAAACAAACTCTCTGGAAGAAAGTGTCTCCAGTTTAGATACAGAGGACACCCATAGATGATGAAGAAACTAACTCCCATCATTAGGAAGGCACTGGGAAGGCAAGCCACTTTGTCCAAGAGTTAGCAGATAACACAGAAAACACATTTAGAGTTTCTCCACCTCTCAAATAGCAGATCCTGGAATTGTCAGATACCAAATATAGAACAGATATATAAGAAATGATTAAAGAAATAAAGGATGCAAATGACAAACATGAGGACCAACAAGGTACAATGAGAAAAAGAGACCTTAAAAATGGGTATGCACAGAACTAGAACAAAAAATTTCACAATTTGTATGGAAACACAAAAGACCCCGAATAGCCAAAGCAATGTTGAGAAAGAAAAACGGAGCTGGAGGAATCAGGCTCCCTGACTTCAGACTATACTACAAAGCTACAGTGATCAAGACAATATGGTACTGGCACAAAAACAGAAATATAGATCAATTGAACAGGAAAGCCCAGAGATAAACCCACGCACATATGGTCACCTTACCTTTGATAAAGGAGGCAAGAATATACAATGGAGAAAAGACAGCCTCTTCAATAAGTGGTGCTGGGAAAACTGGACAGCTACATGTAAAAGTATGAAATTAGAACACTCCCTAACACCATACATAAAAATAAAGTCAAAATGGATTAAAGACCTAAATGTAAGGCCACACACTATCAAACTCTTAGAGGAAAACATAGGCAGAACACTCTATGACATAAATCACAGCAAGATCCTTTTTAACCCACCTCCTAGAGAAATAGAAATAAAAATAAACAAATGGGACCTAATGAAACTTAAAAGCTTTTGCACAGCAAACGAAACCATAAACAAGACGAAAAGACAACCCTCAGAATGGGAGAAAATATTTGCAAATGAAGCAACTGACAAAGTTATTTGTAGTGAGGTGGATGGACCTAGAGTCTGTCATACAGAGTGAAGTAAGTCAGAAAGAGAAAAACAAATACCGTATTCTAACACATATATGGAATCTAAGAAAAAAAAAGGTTATGAAGAACTTAGGGGTAAGATGGGAATAAAGACACAGACCTACTAGAGAATGGACTTGAGGATAAGGGGAGGGGGAAGGGTAAGCTGTGACAAAGTGAGAGAGTGGCATGGACATATATACACTACCAAACGTAAAATAGATAGCTAGTGGGAAGCAGCCGCATAGCACAGGGAGATCAGCTCGGTGGTTTGTGACCACCTAGAGGGGTGGGATAGGGAGGGTGGGAGGGAGGGAGACGTAAGAGGGAAGAGATATGGGAACATATGTATATGTATAACTGATTCACTTTGTTATAAAGCACAAACTAACACACCATTGTAAAGCAATTACACTCCAATAAAGATGTTTAAAAAAATGGGTATTCAAAAAATAAAAATGTTTCTTTGTTGAACTGCAAAAACCTCAAGAGGATGGTTGAATAGTAAATTAGACACAGGTGAAGAGGGAATTAGTAACTAGGATGTGTATCCACAGTAGTCACCCAGAATGCAGCACAGTGACCAAAAGATACAAATACAAACAAAGTGATAATAAGAGATGTGAAGCACAGAATAAGAAAGTCTAACATATGTCTGTTTGGAGTCCCAGCAGTAAAGAACAGAGAGCCTGAAGAAGAGGTAATATTTGAAAAGATAATAGCTGAGCTCATTCCAGAATCTGTAAGAAAACATAAAAACACAAAGCCAGGAAGTACAACATACGTCAAAAAGCATAAATAAAAAGAAATTCATGCTTCAACTCACCTTAGTGAAAGCATAGTACACTCAAAACAAGAAGGTCTTAAAAAGGGCCAGAGAGAAAGGACAGATAATTTACAAAGAAACAACAATTAGGTTGAGGGGACCCTTCTCAAAGCAATGAAATCTAGAAAACAGGGAAAAAACACCTTCTGAGGATCAAGGGAAATAACTCTCAACCTAGAATTGTGTGCCACCAAAACTGTTTTTCAAGAAAACAGATGTTTTCCTGAAATGCACATTAAGAGACATTTACAGACCAGCAAAACCTGATAAATTTTTGTCATTAATGAGAAGTCCATGCACCCCAACAAGGAGTAGCCCCCACTCACTGCAACTAGAGAAAGCCCACAAGCAGCAACGAAGACCCAATACAGCCAAAAATATATAAATAAAATACATTAAAAAAACCCCAAAAAACCCCCACATTTCTAAGTAGTTCAAGAGTCAAAAAAGAATCATAATGGAAATGTAAAAATACTTAGAGATGAATGATAAGGAAAGCACAAGGTATCAAAACTTAAACTTAAGAGATGCTAAGAAAGTAGAACTTAAAGGGAAACACGAAGTCTTAAGTGCTTATTTTAGAGAAGAGGGCAAAAAATTCATGAGCTGAATGTCCAGCCTGAAATTTTAGAAAAAGAAAACAAAATAAACCTAAAGAAGGTAGAAGAAAACAAATAATAAGTCTAAGGGTAGAGAATAATAAGCTAGAAAACAAAGATACAAAGTAATAAACCAGTGCTAGTACTAAAAAAAGATGTTAGCAATAAGCTAAAAAACCAAGATACAAAGATACCAAAAAAAAAAAAAAAACCTAAAAAAACTCCAAAAACAAAAGACAAAGAGATCAACAAAGACAAAAATTTAGTCTGAAAACACAGGTAAACTGGAACTCTGGAGAAACTGATAAAGAATAGACAGAGGCATGAATAAACAATATAAGGAATGAAAAAAGAATGTTAACTTTTACAATAGAGAGTTTAAAAGATAGTGAGTACTATAGTCCTTATTCCAATAATTTGAAAACTAACAAAGTGGAAAAGTTCCTAGAAAAACATAACTTACCAAAGCACGTCAAGAGGTATAGTCCTAGGAGCACTAAAAAAATTAATCAGCTTAAAAAATTTCCCTGCAAACACCAGACCAAGGTAGTTTTCAAACAAGTCCTGCAAAATTTCAGAGAACAGACCATTTCTATCTCCCAACTAATTCCACAGGGCCTTAAAACTGATACAACAACAAGAAAGGAAAATTATAAGCCAATCTAACTCTCAAACACAGATGCCAAAAGTCCTATATAAAACATTGGCAAATAGTAGTGTATAAAAAGATAACATTGGGCTTCCCTGGTGGCGCAGTGGTTGAGAGTCCGCCTGCCGATGCAGGGGACGCGGGTTCATGCCCCGGTCCGGGAAGATCCCACATGCCGCTGAGCGGCTGGGCCCATGAGCCATGGCTGCTGAGCCTGCGCGTCCGGAGCCTGTGCTCCGCAACGGGAGAGGCCACAACAGTGAGAGGCCCACATA
Source organism: Neophocaena asiaeorientalis asiaeorientalis (assembly GCF_003031525.2). Taxonomy (NCBI): domain Eukaryota; kingdom Metazoa; phylum Chordata; class Mammalia; order Artiodactyla; family Phocoenidae; genus Neophocaena; species Neophocaena asiaeorientalis. The sequence continues at coordinate 7,977,511 of NW_020173491.1, read as the reverse complement.
CCGCAAAAAAAAAAAAAAAAAAAAGATAACATTAATCCTTGAAATTCAAGGGTGGTTTAATTTGAGAAATTCTATACGCTTTATTAATCACACTAACCAATTCAAGAAGAAAAACCATATGATTATCTCAACTGACACCAAAAAATTATTTGACAAAATTCAATCCCAGATTTTGATTAAAACAAAACAAAACCTAGAAATAAAAGGGGAGTTCCTTAACCTAATTAAGTAAATCTATTTAGCGATCTATTATCATATATTATTCTAAATGACCTTCCGTTTGACCAAGACAAGGATGCCCGCTATTACTGATTCTATTCAATTTTGTACTGGAGGTCTGAGGCTGTAAGACAAGAAATGAAAGGCATAACAACTGTAAAGGGAGAAACAAAACTGTCACTATTTGCAGGTGATATAATTCTTTACATGGAAAATCCGAAAGAATCTAAAGGTAAATTATTAGAAATAATCATGGTTTAGAGGGAAATGGTTAAAAAGAATAATAAAAGAAGACATCATTTAATTGCAACCAAAAAGTGTAAGATACCTAGGAATAAATTCCGTCAAAAGATGTGCAAGACCTTTTTGCAGAAAATCATAAAATTGTACCTAAAAATCTTAAAGGAGATCTAATTAGATTGAGTGATACATTGTGCTCATGGATAAGAAGACTCAATGTTGTAAAGATGTTATATTAGCCACAGATTGATCTATTGATGGAATGCAATTCTAATCCAAATCTTAGAAGGTGTTTTTTGTTTTCGTTTTTGCTTTTTTGTGTGTGTGGAAGTTGCCAAATTGATTCTAAAAAGTACATTGAACATTTACAGCTAGGGCTCTTTTGTCTTGTTTAAGAAACCCTTCCGTAGGTCAACATCAGAGATCTGTTCTACTATATCATCTTCTCAAATCTTACAAGTTTTGTCCTTCACACTTAAGTCCTCAGTCTGTCTGGAATTTTTTTGTTCATGGTATAGATTCACTTTTTCTCACATGGATACTCAGTTGTGCCAGCATTAGAGTCAAGAAAAAAAAAAAAAAAGCCAAGAATAGTCAGGGCATTCCTAAAGGAAAAGAATTAGGTGAGAGCACTTGCCTTACTAGATATAGGGCTTGTAGAAAGCTATATGTATAGCTTTGTACAAAAATATATAATATATATTTTTTGGTCACGCCGCGAGGCTTGCAGGACCTTAGTTCCCTGATCAGTGATCGAACCCAGGTCCTCGGCAGTGAGAGCTCAGAGTCCCAACCACTGAACCGCCAGGGAATTCCCTATAATATTTCAATACTATAATACTATAATAAAATTGTGTGGAATTGACACAGGGATATAGACAAAACGACCAGTGTAACAACAGAGAGAGCTCAGAAACAGACCCAGGCACAAATGAAACGGTGATATATGTCTGAGGTCACATTGGAGACCTGTGGAGAAATAATGCTGGCACAACTGAGTATCCACGTGAGAAAAAGTGAATCTATACCATGCACAAAAAAATTCCAGACAGACTGAAGACTTACGTGTGAAGAACAAAACTCGAAAGATTTGAGAAGATGATATAGTAGAATAGATCTCTGATGTTGACCTACGGAAGGGTTTCTTAAACAAGACAAAAGAGCCCTAGCTGTAAATGTTCATACATTTGACTTTATTAAAACTAAAATTGAGACCTCTGTTTTTTCAAAACACCATAAAGAAATCAAAAGTGAAAACAAAGGCCACAACTGGTAGAAGATATTCACCATACATACAGTGAACAATATTCAGAATGTATTAAGAATTCTTACATAGCAATAAGAACCCAACAGAAGGCAACCCAGCAGAAAAAAAAGGGCAGAAGACACAAGCATTAACTTGTAGAGGCAATAAACATGTGGGAAAGTAGCCTCAACATTATAATTAGGGAAGTGCAAATTAGCAATGAGATATCATTTATACCTATTGGATTGGCCAAAAATTAAGGCTGACAGTGGCAAGTGTTGGAAAGGACATGGACCAGCAAGGACCCATATACGCTGCTTGTATGAGTATAAATTGGTACAACCACCCTGGAAAACAGTCTAGCATTGTCTTCTAAAATCAGGTATATCCTTTGACCTAGCAACCCTACATCCAGTATACACAGCCTAGAGAAACTCTTGCCCATGTACTCAATATATAGTTTAAGCATATATACACATGGATAAACTTATTATAAAACAAAGAACAAGAGAATGAGAGAGAGGGCAAATACAAGATAATGGTAATGTCCTAGCTCTTGTGTTGTGTGGTAAGTTCGACTTAAAGAAATATATCTGTTAAATGTTCCTTTTAAATTAAATGACTTAAAATTGAAGGTTTTCATTAGGGAAATTTACACTGACACAGCTACATGTGGTACAAATGTTCATTATCAGCCTGTTTCAAAGATTGTTGATTGGGTAATTTGATTTTTGGGGGCCAGTGGCTAATGAAATGCGTTTCATTTTGATAAGAACTGAAAAAGTCTTGCATACAAGTTCTTTATTTAGGGGTTAAGGACATGGTAAACCTGATATTCTATTTTAAACCTTTCTAGGAAGATTTAAAACATTCTATGGATGATCTCTTTCATGAAAAACTTGCAAATCCAATACAGATATCTGAAAATAAAATTTCCAAATCATGGCATGACACCATTAAAATATTTTTGTCATTTTCAAAGAAGCACAATGATCTCTTTGGTATGTAAGTTATAGATTTTTTTTTTTCTGGAATGAGGGCATTATAATGCTTTCTTGAATTTAAAATTCTTGCTTTTTTTTTTTTCCCCTAAGCAGAAAAGATATCTAAATGGCAAAAGCCTGATTCAAAGTTGTGCTCTTCATAGCAGACATCATACCATGATTGGGAAGCATTCAGTGAGCGACATTAATGAAAAATAACTCAAAAAGAAGGCAGCATGAGCTAGAGACACAATTTCTGTTCAAGAGACTTTGTAGGATGTCGTCTCAGTATAGTAGAAAAGTCACCCCGAGCAGGTGAGCAATGACTATGACATATTTGGGTGAGCAGATATTTTGCTTAACAATTCAACAAACCAGGGATGAGTAGGAAGCAATACTTGGAAAACAGGTGGTACATAAATGAAGAAATGCTTGATATTTTTTGTCCTGTTAATTTCACAAGAGATTTCTGAAGTGTGGTAAAGCTCTTATTGCCATGTTGAAAAAACATTTTCCAAAGCTGCAATGGGACATGAAGAAATATTTTCCAGAGGGAAAAGAAACCAAGCGGACTAGAAATCCAGCCATCACTATCTCTCAGAATCAAACTTTCAACTTTCCAGAAGAAAATTTCAACTCCCCAGGTTTTGAGCATGGTGGGCAGGCCCCTGAGCATCAGAGAACAGTCATCAGTGAAAAAACTCTCTCCGTGATTTTAGACTCCACGTTCAATCTGAATACACTGAACTGAATATCTGATGGAGCTCCCAGAACATGCTGCAATTTCAGACGTCCTTTGAGAGTTAGGATTTTCTAACTTAATGTAAATAAAAGAGTAAAAATAGAAAGTGACAGGTTGAAAAACTACATATGTTTCATGCTGTCACTGTCCTGGATATGAAGCCCTTGGTGTAAGATTGAAAATGAATTTCCTCTCAAAGATATAAAATAAAAATTTTATTATTATTAACCTTAAAGAATTAAATAATTATTTAAAACGTTGTGATGAATTTTTTTTTAATTTACCTAAAGTTGGCAATCTGTAATAAGTGGCCCAGAGAGAATGAAAATTTGAGGCCCACTGTCTATAAGGTCTGCTGGGCCCCTGCAGGATTCTGAGCCTTTCTTATCGTGGGTTATGCTAGATCCTTCCTTTGAGGAGACAGAGTGTTTCTGGTGGTTTGCGCATGACCTCTTTTCATGAAGAAATTTAAAGAGGAATCTGGAGAGAGTCAGGGTCTTGGGCACTAACCTCAGCATCTCCATTCTTAAACAGCAGACTTCGACTTTGCCCCAATCACTGTTGCTACTTCCGTCCCCTATAAAGGTAGCACGTGGTCCAGGCTGAGAAATGCAGACTTGGAGATCGTTGACCCTGGAGTTGGAAGGATCTGGGTTGGAATCCTGCCCACGTTTTCCAGGTGTTCGGCTTTAGGGAAGTGACTTTCCCACCCTGAGGCACTGTGTTTCCATCTGGAAACTTGGGTAATTCCCTCATCCTGGCATGGTGATTGTGAATCCTGAATGAGAAAATGTGAAAGCTCTCTGAGACCTGCAATGTGGAGCATACTGAAGTATCAACAGCTCCCATCTCTCCCACTGCCAAAAATCTTACCGATTGCATTCTCCCAGCAGAAGCCAAGCCCTGCTTGGTGCTGGAGGTGATAGAGGCTGGCGAGGCACACACGGGATGGGCGTCAGGGAAACCGTGAGGGGAAGGAGATAGTGGCTCCTCTCTAGTCAGGCTTCGCTCTCTAACCAGCCATCCTTTCCCCATCAGCCATTCATCTGTCTGTCCAACGAGTGCCATTTACGCACCTGCGCCAGCAGCCTGCAAGCCCTCTGGTTCCGTGGAGTTACATCTCATCACAACGTTCTCGACACTTTCCTAAAGTCCTGGCATTTGTGCTGAAGCCAGAGCTGTTTGTAGCGGCCAGAGTGCAGATCCATCTGGCCCGGTGGTCTGGCAGGGCCCTTCTGGTAGCTCCACGTGGACCCACAAGCCGTGGGAGCTAAAGAAAACTGGGCTGAGCCTCCAGGAAACCACAGAGGGAGTGTAAGAAATGTTGTCAGGGATTGGAAAAACCAAACCCACCCAAGTCGTGGGCTTCCTCCATCCAGTCAGACAGACTCATGTAGACACAGGGCAGGTGCTGAGGAGGCAGACAGACCACGGCCACGACTGGACCGGACTCTGTGATCTAGCAAAAGGGATGCCATCTCAGTCAGACTTAGGGAGAGGCAGGTTTCCAGAATAGCCCTGCCAAGTTTAGGAAACAGGCAGACTTTTCATCCTGGCTCCTCCTGCATCCCCATGTCCAGACGTTTGCTTGGTGACACCATGGTAACTATGATGCCACAATGGAACATTCTTCCCAACGTGGTAGCAGGAATCCCTCTGTTGAGCTCTGGTGTAAGGTCAGGGTGAGTTCATTTCTCCTTTAGCAGGAGCAGTTCACGGAAGAACTCTGAGAACCACTCTGACGACAAGAAACACTTGGTGTCACGAGCAGAACATGGTGACTGAGGACGGCATGCACGGGTTCCTTGGGCTCTTGTGCATTGTCTGAGGTGAGGGTAGGCCTGGTGGTGGGGCTGATGGAGGAGCACGCCTGGGCTTTGAATTCCAGCTCCACCACTTGGCAGCTGTGTGACCTTGGGTGGGATTCTCAATGTCTCTGAGTATCAGTTTCTGAATCTGTAAAATAGGAATGATGATAGTGTCCACCTCACAGGGTGATTGTGTGAATGAACTGAGTGACATGCTGGGGCAGTTACTATGTAAAAGGATAAGCTGTCACCAATTAGAAGAAATTCCAGTAGAGTTTAGTAGGAGGGGCAAAATCAGGGTAGGCTTTCACGGAACACCTGCTTTTTGCTTTCAGCAGCATTTTACAGCTACAGAGTTAAGGCTAGGGTTGAATTCCACGCGTCAAAAGATGACCCTGGGCTTCCCTGGTGGCGCAGCGGTTGAGAGTCCACTTGCCGATGCAGGGGACACGGGTTCATGCTCCGGTCTGGGAGGATCCCACCTGCTGCGGAGTGGCTGGGCCCGTGAGCCATGGCCGCTGAGCCTGTGCGTCCGGAGCCTGTGCTCTGCAACGGGAGAGGCCACGGCAGTGAGAGGCCCGCGTACCGCAAAAAAAAAAAAAAAAAAAGAAATATGACCCTTTTCTGAGACCCAGCTCTGTGGGAAAGCCGGAGGCCCTGGATTGCGGATTGTGGAGAAAACTGACCGGCATGGCCACCTTCTCTTGCTGAGCCGTCTTACGCGTCGCCGGCTGAAGAGCGGGGCTGGGCAGCTGGTTCCTGCCTCTTTACGGCACGGACCCAAAAAATAGGGATGTTTCCCATGTCTTGTAAGTTTTGTCAGTGGAAAGGAATAGAGGCAGGGACTCTGACGCTGGGGGAAAATCACCACCTTGGGGAGGAGAGGAAAAGCCCATGCGTTTGGCTGTTCTGTGTTCACAGCTGCCCGTGGTGTCTGCTGCGGCTCTCTCTGGGGATGGAAGTGACGAGAGGGACGCTCTTGGTGCTGCTCTACGTTTCCCATGCTTCGGCCAGTAAGTGTGCTTCTCTGTTCCTTCCCCACTTTAGCTGATCGTGTGACATGGCAGGGGGAATCATCCCGGAAGAGAAAACGGTCCTTAATGTCCAGAGAGGGACTCAGGGGGTAGGTGATTCATGGCATTTTGCTCTGGGCAGCTTGCGTTGGTGGTGGGAACCAGGGACAGAGTGGGATGTGTGGCGTGGATATAGGAAACTGTGGCTTCAGCAGCCTGATGTCGGGCCTAGTCCTTGGTGAGAGTACAGTTAGGGAGACAAGCCTTAGGCTATGGAGAGGCCCCCTGTGCAGAGGGGATTGGCGTGAGGCCTGCCTCCCCACTCACAGCCCTGCCCTGCTCTTCCGGAGGCATATTCCCTGCGCTCCGTCAGGTGGCAGACATCCGTTCTGGGCCGGGGTGGGGGCCCAAGGTGCATCTTATGCACTTGGCAACCGGTCCTTCCCTGTGTTTCTACTTCAGTATTGTTCCGATGAAGCCCTTTATCCTCAAACCTTATTGTTACCTCTAAACTGACCCCCGATTGCAGGGCCCCGCCCGGGAATAGGGAGGTGGCTGAGAGGCTGCCTGGCCTCGGTTGGCAGAAGTGGCAGCTACAGTCCCCTCCCCGACCCCCAGGTTGTCCAGGACTAAAATTCCGGCCAGGAAAGGGGAGATGGAGTGGGGCACCTGACTAAAGCAGGCTCTGCCCCACCTTCTGCCACCCCAGCTGGCTCTCTCCTGTCTTCCTGGAGTTAGATGGGGGAGAGGAGAGGCTTCCCGTGCACGCACACGCACGCATACACACGCCAGGAGGACCGTCCCACCTTCCAGGCCTCCTCCGTCTCCTTGCAGCCCAAGGAGACAAAACACAGACAGGGCCTCTCTCCTCTCTTAAAAAGCCTTAGGCAAGGGACCCGGGGCAAACATTTCATCTCTGAGGCAGATTTCCTCATTATATCCTGGCTGTTCAAGAGTTTTATAAGGACAAGTGAATCAGCCAGCTAGAGCTTTGAAAAAGCAAAAGTTATCACAAACCTGTAGGTTCTTCGTGCATTAGGAAAAGTTGGTTAGTGCCTCGTTCACTACAGATTGCCAATGTCCTGTGGAAAAAAAAACGGAATTCTTGTCTCTGGTGATCCTGAAGCACTTGGTGGCCTTACAGACATCATGTTGCTAACAACCAGCTCTTGTCACTGTTTCTGCAAAGACTCCAAGTGTCAACTCATAGAGATGTTTGATCACATGATGCCCTAGAATGGAGAGGTCTGCTGTGGTCTTTTAAAGACTATACTGAATGTTCAGTCAACTTCAGCGTCATGGTTTGGAAACTCTCTGTCATTGATGTGCACCTCAGAGGTCACCTCCTGGGGGAAGCCCTCCCAGACTTCATGTTCTGGGCAGAATTCATGCCCCTTCCTCTGTATACTCCGGGCACTGTCCCTTGTGTCACAAGTCTCTCTGAATGCTGCCACTCTCCAATGTGTCTGTCTCCCTTGTGCACTGTGACCTTCCCTGGGGCGGGGACAGGATCCCGAAATCCTTCCCTGCCGGCCCAGCCCCTAACTCAGCAGGGCTGCATGTGCGGTTGGATGAATGGCTGAAAAAGAAGCCACCAATGACCTGACTTTTTCAGCTGGTGCTACCCACCATGTGACACACAGAACCCAGGGCCACCGATTTAGAGGAAAAGCACTGGGTACTCATGCAGTGGCTACCAGAGCAGTGGTTTACATGGGGAAAAGATGGAATTGTCCCCTGGGCTTAGCATTATCAGTCATGGGGACACAACACTCCTCTTGCGAGAGGCGTGTGTTACCCCACCTCTCATAAAAGGAAACTGAGGCCCAGACAGAGGAGTGGCTCTCCCCAAGTCTCAACACATAGGGGCCAACTGCACTTGGGACACTGTGTCCAGGGACTTCCTGAAACACTAGTGGTTCTCAACCCCAAGTACACATTCGAATATACCCTGGGGAGCTTTTGGAAAACATTAATGCCCGGGCCTCATCTCCAGGGGTCCGGGAGGGGCCGGGCAGCAGGCGGATGAAATGTTCAGTCAGCTTGAGAATCCCTATACTCCACTCTGCATAGGCGAGGATGAGATGGGCACCCCTGGTCCACTAAGGAGGCCAGGCATGGGGACTCATCGGGACAGGGCACATGGACTAGGGAGGGAGACCCACCAAGGGCCTTTTATGGGGAAGAAGACCCACTAGGAAAATAAAAATGGGTGGTAGAGTTAGTGGTGACCAGGACAGAGAGCCAGAAAAAGTGGGGAACCAGCGGAAGTGCGAGCGGGTCCTGGGGTCTGGTGCGGGGGCGGCAGCCCCAGGCCTCCAGCTCTTTGCCCCAGCAGTGAGGCCCCCGCACAACCCCCTGCAGCTTGCGGCATCCAGAAAAGCAACACTGTGGAAACTTCCGAGGAGGGTTTGGTCGAAGACGAGGAGTTCCCATGGGTGGTGTCGCTGCAGGATGTCCAGTACACCCACCTGGCTTTCGGCAGCATCCTCAGTGAGTTCTGGATCCTCAGCATCGCATCCGCCTTTCAAAACAGGCCAGTACCCCTCCTTTGGAGTCTACACAGCCCACCGAGGTGGAGTGGGGGGGCTCTGTTTCCTGCTCAGCTTGGGGAGGCCTGGAAGGTGGATGCCCAGTGACAGGGCAACAGGGCTTTTTACCAGCGCAGTGCTCACTGTGAGTTTGGGGCTCCTGAAGTCACCAGTTGCCAAGGTTGGCGCAGTCTGTGTCTCCTCTGCTGTGAGGACTGCCAGCTGCACAACTGCAAAGTGAAACGATTGTGTCTCCATCTTCTACAGGAAGGATATTTGTTCCCATTTTATTACAATCACAAAGGCACTGACTCTTTTATTTTTAGACACTTAAAAAAAAATTTTTTTTAAACAGCTCTATTGGAGAGGCACTGACTCTTGATACTAGAGGTTCCTATTGCTTATCTTGTTAACTGAATTGATAGGAGCCCTTACCTTAACACACTTACCTCAGGCCTTAACAATGTGACTGCCACAAACACAGGCACGTAGAGAAAAGACTTGAAGGAAATACGCAAACACTGGACGAGTGCCCATCTCTGGATGCTCAGAATGCATGTAATTTGTTTTCTTCTTTGAACTTCTCTGTAGTCTCCAAATTTTTTTACAGTAAATGGGCATTCTCTTAAACCAGAAAAAGAAAAAAAGCCTATACATGCTATTAAAGGAATAACTTTTTTTGATAAAACGTCTCACTTTCTGACCCAATGATTTCACTTCTGGGTGCCAACACTAAGGAAGTCATTTCAGCCACCGGAAAAGTTCTATGCACAAGTTGTTCATAGGATGATTAATTACATACAAAACACTGGAAGTGTGATGTCTGATTATCATGGATAAGTAAATTATGATATAGTTACTATTTTATAGTTTATAATACATTATCTATGATACATAGTATATAACTTCTATATATAATTACATATAGATCCATCTATTCAATATATTATATAGATATATATGTGATATATACTATATATAGTATATATTATACAGTATATAATATATATAGTATACATACTATATTATATTATAATTTATAATATATAGTATATTATATAATTTATAGTATATATACTATATATTATATACTATTTATACATTATATATTATATATACACATATAGAGTGTGGGGAGAGAGAATATAATTACTATAACTGGCCAAATACATTATAGTGTAAACCCTTGATGAGATATTATACAATTGCTGAATTTTTTAACATATGATTTGTATTATTAAATTAAAAATACATGTATTTAAATGAAAATACATGTAATACTGTGATGTTCATGAGGAATCAAAGGGTGTATAATGAAAATCAGCTCCTCCCCTTCCCTGCCCTTCAGTCATCATTTCCCTCCCTTGAGCCACTTCTGTCACCAGTTTCTTGGGTGTTCTTCCTGAAACACTCCATGCACTCATGGATATCTACATACCTATAGGTCTATCTATATTGACTCATATCTATTGACAGAGAGAAAATTTTCTTTCTCCCCTGTATTAATCTGCTGGGGCTGCCACAATGAAATACTACAGACAGGGTGGCTTAGACAATAGAAATTTATTTCTTACCGTTCCAGAGGCCTGGAAGTCCAAGATCAAGGTGTCAGCAGGGTTGGTTTCTCCCAAGGACACTCCTTGGCGTGTGGACGGCCACCTTCTCCTTGTGTTCTCCTGTGGCCTTTCCTCTGTGTGCACACATTCTTGCTGTCTCTTCTTCTTATAAGGACACCAGTCCTGTTGGATTAGGGCCCCACCCTATGGGCTCATTTAACCTTAATTACATCCTTAAAGGCCCTATCTCCCAACACATTCACACTGGGGGTTAGGGCTTCACCTATGAATATGGGGGGACACAATTCAGTCCATAACACCCACCAACACAATTAGTAACACACCATATACATTATTCCACTCTTAGCTTTTTTCACTCTGTCATGAATGTTGGGTGATCCTTTCTTATCAATACATAGAAAGTTACCTCATTATATGCACCAGTTAGCTGCCCAGTATCCCATATGGATGTACCATAACTACACAGTCCTCTAATAATGGAAATTTGGGTTGTTTCCAATCTTTCACTAGTAGCAAAAAATGCTGCAGTAGATATACTTGCACACACATTATTTCACATACATGGAAGTATACTGTTGCACGAATAACCTAAGAGTGGAAAAACTGGACTAAATCTTGATAGCTGTTGCCAACCAGCCTTCCAGAGAGGTTCTGTTTTCTATGTAGTGTTTTCATTACTGCTATTTTCTCTTTGGTCTGCTGTTTTGTTTTTGATTTCCTCTCTGACTCTGGGTTTTATTAAAGACCATTTAAAAATATCCAGGTAATAGGGTGTTTTGTTTTGTATTTTAACATGATTTAAGTTTGAGTTAGACTGCATGGTGATCTATTAAGGAATTTGTTGATGTTATCTTTGGGGTCTACTATGTGGTCCGTACGAACATTTTCCACAGGTAAATTAAAGAGCTCATTTTCTGTCCTTGGAGTACAATTTAATATATAAAATTAGGGCAGGGAGTCTACTTGACCTATCCTAGGCTGACTGAGGTGAATTACAAATTTCTGGCTTTTCCTCCTCCCATTTCCTGGAATTTAATTCATGAACATTGTATCACTTGCTGCAGGTATTTATAAATGAACTCTTCACTGTAGACTGAATTCCTTATCATCATGAAAGGCCTTTCTTTGTCTTGTTGCATGCTCTTCTGCTCTGGTGTTCAGAATGAAGCTCCTGCTTTTTGTTTTTATTTTGGACTCTTCTGTTTTTATTGCTTGCTGTTTTTCTCTTCATTATATGGCTTTGTTTTGTACGTCTCTTCTGACAAATTTGGAAAGTTTGAAGTTGTGTTCTCGTGGTCATCTTAGAATTATAATTTCATGGAAGACACACAAATCTTCTGTTTCTCTCTGGATAGTCCTCTCTAGATTCTACTGTGGCTGATGCCAGAATTCCTGTCTTTTCACTTCTTCCCTCATTCTTCATGACCACACAATTTTAATAGCTTATTTATGTACTTTAATGTTTACCTTGATTCATACATATATATATTTGTACACCCATTATTTCATATATTAGCTATAAATAAATAATAGTTTAGACTTCCATAAAAGATGGGAAAATTGGTGTATATACCTACCTCTGCCGGTTTACATCACTACTCCTATCTATCACTTTAAAAGTTTCTCTTTTAATTTTAGACCCATATTATAACGAATTCCACACTTACTGACCATCACTTTGCTGGATTTTTTCCATTCAACACTAGAATTGGTTAAAATTTGTCTTCAAGTAGTTTTTTTTTTTTTTCTTGGCCACGTTGCACAGCATGTGGGATCTTAGTTCCCTGACCAGGAATTGAACGTGTGCCCCCTGCAGTGGAAGTGCAGAGTCCTAACTACTGGACTGCCAGGGAAGTCCCTCCAAGTAGTTTCTTAAAGGGCTCCCAAGAACCATATTTCCTCGAGTTTTACATATTCAGAAATGTGCTGCCCTGCTTCCGTTTGAAGACTTAACAGGCTTCTCACCCCCACCGCACCTCAGCTTCTCGTATTAATCTTGCTGTGGAGGAGTCTGAAGCCATTCTGATTTCTTCCTCTGTAGGTGGGAGATCACACATCCCAGTATTCCCCGGGAGAGGCCTGGTTTACACCTGTTATCCTATTGTTAGCATCCCCTTTCACTCCCACAAGTCCCCCAGCTTAGACAATAAATCAGAGGACAAACTTAAGATGACTTAATCTGTTTTGTGTGGATGCCCAAGGATTCCTTCTTTGTCACTGAAGTCCAGCAACTTTACTAGCCATGCTGGATCTCTCCCATTTGCCCCTCCAGACCCATTCTCTACTCTTTTCCATTCTGCTGGGTGCCAGGAGGCTGACCTGTGTGGGTTACACCAATGGGTGCTCTTGCCTTCTGGGCTCCAGTTGGGTTTGGCCAAAGGGAGCACTGGGAAGAGGTCAGAGGGAGGAAGGAAGTGACGTCAGGTATTCCCCTGATAGGTACTGCAGACTGGATGCCTCCTCCAGCCAAGGGACCCACTCCCCATAGCTCTGTCTGACCACTCCCTCCCACCAACACCCTGTTGTTACCTCAGCAGAAAGCTGCATATGCCACCCGGAACCCAGCATACTGCACTAGTCTCTGTGATTTCCCTACGTCCTGCGAGACCTTTGTAAAGAGTCCCTTTATTAAACTTTCCTCAGTTTACCTTATTTGAGTGTGTCATCTGTTTCCGGCCGGGAGCTGACAAGGGTATGTCTCAGTGTTGAGCATTCTGTATTGAGTTTTCCCTAGGATATGCAGTACGCTTCCACACTGTAGACACAAGTCTTATTTCTGGAAAACTTTCTTGGCTTCTCAAGATTACCTTGCTCTCTCTCCAGGAAGGACGCTGTTGCTATAGTTGGTATAGCTAAGATGGATGCAAAACTGATCGCTCACAAAGAATATCCAGTGAACACCATCATCATCCATGAGGACTTTGATAATAAAACAATGAAAAATAACATAGCCCTCCTAAAGACAGACACGGCGATGCAGTTCAACAACCTGGTCCGGCCCATCTGCTTCCTCGGCAGAAAGTTGCATATGCTACCAGCCTTGCAGAACTGCTGGGTGGCAGGATGGAATCCCACATCTGCAGTTAATGCCTTTCTTCTCCTAGAGAAGGCTGTGTGTGTGCTAGCAGTGGGGGTGACTGGGATGAACCATTCTGGGGCTTAGCTCAATAACTCAGGTGGCCTGAGGTTCTAGAGTTGGGCTGGAACCCTCACTTAATCCGTCAAGATTCCCAGCGCTTGCCCTCTTGAGGCCATTCTTATGTCTGGTCCTTTTTCTTCTATTCCTACACCAAAATTGGAAGTACTTGGGCAGCAAGCAGCCTGAAATAAGTGCAAGGTTACCAAAGGGCCAGGGGACATTATTCCCTGAACCAGAGCTGACAGTCCTCTTGTATGAGCCATCCTTGTTTTCTTTTATTTTTGGGAAACAAACAAGGAAATGCATTCATTCTCTGTAGATGTGGAGGAAGGGTGAACATTTTCTCTGCCTATTTTCAAATTCAAGTTCAAAGCAAAGGTAGTTTTCAGTAAAAACTGAGACACAGGTTCGGATTTCTGTGAGGAAAAGGGGGTTTATCAGAACATTTCCTACTCACTCCCATCTGGATATGTGAGTTGTAGTTGCGTTGACTCGGGGGATGTCTTCTTGTGAATAATTCTCGGGCCCTCTGTTGTCCAGACAGGAAATCACATGACGATGAGTATCCTGAGGAAAATCTCCGTGAAGGACATCGACTTGTGTCCCTTAAACAAAACCGAGAAAACAGGATGTGGCAATCACATAGAGATGGAAACTGATGCCGTCTGCTTGGTAAGAACGTGGTGGAACAGAAGCTACAGGCTGAGAGTAAGCAGTGGTCACTTCATGGGGAGCCTCAGGACTCCCCCTCGCTGGACTGTGAGTTCCGTGAGGGCAGGGACCGTCACCTGGGATTCATGGGCGTCTCCAGGGTGAACAGCACTTGGCAGGTAGCAAGTGCTCAATAACAATCTGCCGAATGGACTAACCAGTCACCGTTTTCAGTGTGACATGACAAAGCATGGCTAAGCCACATGTTTTTTCATTAGCTAAAAGTTTGAAAGAGTGAGTCCAAACCACACGTGCAGATATACGCTGAGCACGCCTACAACGCGGGCTCGCTGTATTCGGCTTCTTTGGAACCCAGCCTGATGCTATTGTTCATCAATTACTGGGTTTCTTTTTCCCTGTAAGAAGCCCTGCCCTCTAGCTGAATGTGGGCTGTCCAGGTGTGGCTGTCCTACTGCCTCAGGAAATTGTGCAGAATTCACAAACACCTGTCCAGGCCCCCTCATATCTGTATCTGGAAAAAGTGTGGCTTACCAGGGCCACACAGTTAATAGATCTTAAAGGCGAGAACTCAGGTCTGCCAGATTTCCAGGCAGAGTTTCCCTCCTCTACTCTAAAATTGTTGAAGACACTGATCAACCACTTTTCTTGAAGTAACCTTCAGGATTCCCTGATGGGGAAATTTTTTTTTCCAGAGGATCTAGGGAAAGTTTTTTTAGAGAAAAAGGAAAAAATACATATGTGTGGACAGTTCTTTCTCAAAGTCATTTTATTGCAAAAGCATGAGGGACTGCCTTTCATCAGGAAATAAGTTTGCCCTTCTAAAGTTGGCTCAACATTTATCAAGTGCCTACATTGTCCTGGGCCCTCTTCCAGGCGGAGGACTGTAGAAGCTTCTTAAATTAGAGAATGTGTTAAAATACAGTAGAAGACGTAGCTACTTAACAAAATCCTGCCATCAGCCACTCCATCAACCTAGTACCACACTTCATCAAATCCAGGATGCTGTCAGGTACAGAATGCACCATTATTTTATGTAACACTGAGAAAGTAAAAACGCTGCCACTGAAACTCTGGAATCTACTGATTAAAAGACACATCCCATTTCAAAGATGCTAACTTTTAAGAGCATCTTAAATTCACTGGAATATGGTAAGCTGCTTACCCTCTAAATGATCACCTCTTTAAACCATCCACAAAGGTCAGATTGGTTTTTAACTGTAGCACACCTGTAGACAGTCCTTTGTTTTTTAAGAGAATTGTGCTTGCAAAAAAAAAAAAAGTTGCCTTGTCTACCTAGGATCCTTCCTAGGAAATGTGTTCTAGTGTCCAGAGGTCCTCAAAGCCACACTTCTCACATGTAGAATAAGTTACCCAGGTTCAGTGTCTGCCCTAACGGGTCCTCAGAAACCCAGCAAAAGTAGAATAGCTCTGAACTCACCCCTCCTTTGTTCCCACAACTGTTAGGGCTCTTGCTGGATGTCAAGGTTGAGGATCACGCAATGAAAGGGGGTTGCTCCCCTGGGAGATGAGGTGGGGCTGGAGCGCCTGGTGCTTTTTGTCTCCATTGCTTGAGCTTCAGAAGTCTCGGCCTTACACGTCACGGGGAATAGAAACAGCAGCTTATTCTACACCCGAGTGGAACAGCAACTTGCAAAACCACACAATAGCCAGGGATGTTGACCGCACAGTCATTTGTCAAAACTATTTGTCCTGAATGGCATTCTTTTTCTTCCTCAAGCTGTAAAAGCACAGTTAAAGCAAATTGGGAGTGGGACTGGTGAACGGTGGGGAGACCACTCCATCCTTGGCCAGAGAGCCTCTGGGCCCCAGGAAGACACAATGAGGTGCAGATGAGAGCCAGTTCACCAGTCCTAGGAGGACCAGCCAGAGCTTAGGGATGAAATCTCCACCCTCTGCTGTTTGGCAGCATGGGATGCAAACAGTAGAATGTGAAAAACTGAAAAAAATCAAAGAGTTCCACAATCAAGCACCCCCTTCCATCTAATGAGAAGCACAGAGCAAAGTCTGGAATGTCATCCTCGTGTGTGTGCAGCTGTGGGACAACCAGGGCATTATGGCAGCCTTGCAGAGCATGCCTCCCATGGCCCTGCTTGCAGAAGTGTTTTTTGCTTCTCCCATTTGCCTGCATTTCTGTTCTGGTGTGGCCTCCTCAGAAAAAGGAGGGTTTAGTGAAAGAGGCTGCATGTGTGTAGGAACCCAAGAAAGCTCAAACACCCAGGGCTGGGAATGGGCAGGGGCTGAGGTGACCACTGTTTTGCCTCTTGAATTCTCACTGTTGAGTCTGTTCAGATTGTTTCCCATTGTCAGCTGCAAGCCCCCTCCCTCCATGCCTCAGTCCACACAGTGAGAGCAAACTGTGATCACCCAACCTGTCTTGCCTGGCAGGTCACATAGGTCAAAGGTGGCTGGCCAGCCTTTGATGATAAACTCCCTCTTGGATCAAGATGGACCACAGGCTGGTGCTGGGGGACAGGTATTCCTTTAAGAGGAGGCCTGGGGGCAGGGGGTAGGGTGGAGGACAGGTAAGGTAAATTATACCTAGTAGCTGTCCTGTTGCTTTTCCCACATTTCTCAGTTTTTCACATTAAAAATGATGGCCTTTTCTGCACAGCAGGGTAATAGCAGCTAATTGTTAACTGAGTGCATCCCGTATGTCAGGCACTGTGCCAGCTGCTCTGCCGGTGTTACAGGCACTAACCGTGTCCGCACTTTAGCTCAGAGAATTAGCTAACCTGTTAGGGTCACATGTCCAGCCAAGTGTGCTGGGCTTCTACCCACTCACCTGAAGGGAGATAAGGTCTGTGTGGCAGAACTCCCGGGGCCCAGAGGACTGCTCCTGAGAGGTGCACTGGCAGGCAGCTGCCAGGTTGGAAAAGCTGTGAACCCAGCCCGGCAACGTGTGCTTCCTGCAAGTCTGACTGACCCTAGCAGGACTGTGGGTAGGTGCAAGCAGCTTAAACGAAGGATGGAAACAAAATAGGGAAGAGAAGGAAAAACGGGAGCATTCCAGGCCAGAAAGGAACAAAATAACATTTGAGGAGTGAGAAACCAAAAGAGAGGGAGGATTTATTCAAAGTACTGGAAAGGGGCAAGAAAATGAAATGGGATCCAGGAAGCTTACAGGCAAACTGCGGGAGCCTACAGATAATTTGTATAACGAAAGGAGAAGTCATCTTGGAATTTGTGGTGGAGGTGGCCTAGATTGGAGATATTATCCTATAACTTGCCCCGTTTCCAGTGAGAACCAGTGAGAACCAGTGAGAACCAGTGTAAAACTTTCCTAGAACAGATAGTAAATTGCACAGGGACATATTAAAAAAGAAAACAAGCTTTTCTAAGACCTGAAGCTTTCTGTCCTTTGTCACAGGGGGACCCAGGAAACCCAATGATGTGTGAGCTGAAGGAATTGAATCTGTGGGTGCTGAGAGGAATCCTGTCTCAAGGTGGTGAGAAATGCCCTGGCCTGTTCCTGTACATCAAGGTGGAAGACTACAGCAACTGGATCACATCCAAGACCAAGAAGACCAGCCCTCCCCTGTCTTCCTTCCACCACTGGAAAAACCTGATTCCTTTCCCCAGCCATTCATCATGTGATGCTATGACACAGAAAAAACATGCTGGGCTGAGCCAGGTTGGACGGTCCCAACCACACTTCCACGGACATAAAAGGGCCACCATGCATTCATGGTCACAAATGGCAAATGGCACTCCAGTGAGTCTAGACTTTAGGGAAAAGGATCTGAGGGAGTCAGACAAGTCTGAGGTGGCCATCCAACCCACGTACTATGATGACTACGGTGGGGAGGTCGGGGAGGGCAGGTCTCTATCGGGCCAGAACAGGTTACATCAGCCCCAAGAAATTATCTTATTTTTCTTTGTGCTTGTTTTCTTTGGTAATGGTATCTTAGTCTAGGAGCTAACCTTCCAAATGGAAGAGTAAGCTCAGAATGCTGAGTGCCAGGCATCACCACGCTGCTTTGGTGTCTCTTTTTGAGAGTTGCACAGCTGGGCTGCCACGGACAGGCCCACAGTATAGACTGCGGGGGGGGGGTCTCCCCCCTCTGTCCCACTCCCACATGCAGGAAGGTCATTTTCATGTGTGCTTGTGAACTAAACGTGGGCTAACAAGTGTCAAACCATTAGAGTGCCCTGTGGTTCTTTCAGTGTTTATGGTTCCCGGAGTCAGGCTGTGAAAACACTCCCCGGGGGCCGATGTGGCCTGGGAGGTGACCAGCAACCTGGCTGGAGAATTGGGGACACCAGCCAGCACAGGGAACAGTGAGAGGACCCCATGACTAGAGAGGAGCTGATTACTTTAATGGATCACTTTTTGGTCGGCAGCCGTCGCCTCCCTCTGGCTATTTCCCAGGGGGCAAATTGCCCGCAACTGCTCATTGGTGATTTTCATTTTATTCCAAGCCTTGCGGTAGCCTTTTAAGGACATCTGCAAAAGGGAGAAAGAGGGAGGAGGGAGAAGGTCATTTGGGACAAACAGATTGTGCCTATTCTACCTGCATCCAGCCCTGTGATGGTATGGATGACCTCGTATATGGGGCAGTGTCTGCTTGCGTGCGGCGGACGCAGGCCACCTTGGGGCATCTGGAGGACTTTTCTAGAGCTTGTCTCTGTTCCATGAAGTGAGAAGTTGCAGGTTCCTTCTGTACTTCTTTGCTACTTCTTAGCCCCAGATGTGATGGGCCCAAGCATGGATCCTAATTTACTTTCCTGCTGCCAAGTGACCACTATAAGGGCAGGTAAACGCTCTGTGGAAAATGGAGCTGGGGTCTAGATGTGAGAATGCCAAGCTTCCCAAGTGACCTGACTGGGTTTTTAAGCTACCCTAAGGATGTCTTAAGTGCCCTCAGTGTGCAACCTGGTCTGTGGCAGTCTTGGTGCTTTCCTTTTTTTTGATGCCAGCATATCATTTGCACTTTTCCTTTTTCTCTTCCATGGCTTACAAGGGGCAAGGGTGCTTCTGTGCACACTGTACCATATGAAAACGCTATGGGGTTAGTCAACATCAAAAACCCATGGCAAATATGTAAATGCATGGAATCGGGTTCTGAGTGATATTAAAATCCATTATTGGGCTTCCCTGGTGGCACAGTGGTTGAGAATCTGCCTGCTAATGCAGGGGACACGGGTTCGAGCCCTGGTCTGGGAGGATCCCACATGCCACGGAGCAACTAGGCCCATGAGCCACAACTACTGAGCCTGCGCGTCCGGAGCCTGTGCTCCGCAACAAGAGAGGCCGCGATAGTGAGAGGCCCGCGCACCGCGATGAAGAGTGGCTCCTGCTTGCCACAGCTAGAGAAAGCCCTCGCAGAGAAACCAAGACCCAACACAGCAAAAATAAATTAATTAATGAATAAACTCCTACCCCCAACATCTTAAAAAAAAATCCATTATTATCTCAATTTTTAAAAACTGGCTTCTCCATGTATAAAATAGCAATCACTGAATTATCAATGGTTGGGAGAGGGATTCAGAAGCTTCCAGAGATCAATAAGAAAACAAGCAACTAAAAACACACCATTACTAGAGTCTCTTCCTGATAACCTGAAAAGACTGTCCCTAACAAGAAAAAGAAACTTTAAGGAAAAAAAAAAAAAAAGCCATCTTTATTTTGGTGTAAGAGTCGAAGCAACGGCTGAGATTTCTCACAGGTATTACGTGTCTAAAATCCTGTATTCTTACCTCAGCAAACAAAATCCTAAACAAAAATGTGAGGGCCATAAGATATCGCGGGTCTTGGGACTTCCTGTAACTCACCTCTGCAATCTCCACTTTCCTCTCCCACATCCCGATGGCCTTCTCCAGGTCCCTGTTTCGGATCTTCTCCCGGACGTACATCATCACCTGTGGCACTCGGAACTCAGACAGCTGCTTCCGGAGCTGCTTGTTCAGAGCCATGGCCTTGGCCCGGTCCTGGGTTGGGAAGGACCAATTAAATGTGGGGCTCCCTCGCAGTTCTAGCCTCCTGGGACTTACTGGCCCTGGCATCTCTCCCCAGTTTCAATGTAGTTCTAAAAATAATGTTTACATTTTCAAAGGAGTGGGTGAAATCACAAGATTCTTTTTCTTTACAGATCGTGACATTTTCGTCCAGTTTAGAAACATTAAGTAAAGTCTAAAACAGTCTTTTTCCCTCCCTTCCTTCCTTTCTTCCTTCCTCCCTTCCTTCCTCTATTAAGGAATATGCTTTAGTTTTGATTGCTTAGGGGCTTTTTTTGCTTTTTAAGTATACTTTGATTAGATCAATTTCAATTCATTTTCCTGTCTTTTTTTTTTGGCAGAATACACCTAACATAAATTTTCCCATTTTAACCGTTTTTAAGTGTACAGTTCTGTGGCATTCACAGAACAATTCACATTGTTTTGCAACCTTTATCACCAGCCATCTCCAGAATTTTTTCACCTGCCCCAACTGAACCTCTGTACCCATTAAACACTAACTCCTCAAACCCCTCCCCATAGGCCCCGGCAACTACCATTCTATTTTCTGTCTCCATGAATGTGACTACTCTAGGTACCTCATATAAGTGGAATCATACAATATTTGCCCTTTTGTGACTGGCTAATTTCACTTAGCATAAATGTCTTCAGGGTTCATCCATGTTGTAGCATGTCAAAATTTCTTTCCTTTTTAAGGATGAATAATATTCATCCTTAAAAGAATATAAATAAAACAATATATTCTATTATATGCATATACAACTCACTTTGGTTATTCACTCATCTGTCGATGGACACTTGAGTTGCTTCTACATTTTGGCTATTGTAAGTAATGCTGCTACAAACATGGGTGTACAAATACCTGTTGTTCAAGTTCATGCTTTCAATTATTTTGGGTATATACCTGGAAGACAACTTGCTGGATCATATGATTATTCAATTTTTTGAGGACTCTGTCTTTTTACATTTCGTTTTCAAAAATTATTATACAGTAAAATTAACTAGTCTTTTTCTTCCGAGTGGCTTTTTGAATTAGCATTGTCCTTTTAACAATTGTTTTGAATAGGCAATACGTTCAATTCAAATGGTATAAAAGTACATAGTGACAAGCTCCCAACCCACCCTTGTCCCCAGCCACACAAGTCCCCTTCCAAGAAGCATACACTGTTTTTAGGTTTCATGCATCCTTCTAGAAATCTATATCCATACAAACATATATGTTTACCTTTCTGACCCAAAGAGTAGCCAATTCTATTCACTTTCATTCATCCAAATTTTTCCTTCCACTCAATACATATTGAAGATTCTTCTGTATCAACACATAAAGAATTTACTCATTCTTTTTAACAGCTTCCTAATTTTCCATTGTATGGATGTACCATACTTTAACAGGTCCCCACCAACAGTCACTTAGCTTCTCCATCTCTTGCTATTACAACGAGCAGTGCTGTGCTTACAAATTTTCTGGGTATACATCATTTTGTAAAAATGCAAGTACAATATATCAGTAGGATAAGCTACTGAAAGTGAAATTGCTTATTCTAAGGCAGTGGTTCTCAACCAGAAGCTATTTTGCCCCCAGGAGACATTTGGCAATGTCTGGAGACATTTTTGTGTGTCACAATTAGGGGAGTGCTACTGGCATAGGGTAGGTCGAGGCCAGGGATGCTGCTAAACACCCTGCAATGCACAGGATGGCCCCCACAACGAAGAATTATCTGACCCGAAATGTCAGTAGGGTCTAGGTTGAGACACCCTGCCCTAAGCATATGTGTATGTACGGTAAATGGTGCTAACGTGCCTTCTATTATAATGATGAAGCCAATTATACTTCTGCAGCAATGTTTGAGACTGCCTGTTTTCTCCATTCTCGCAACACAATCTTACTTTTTCATCTTTGTCAATCTAACAGAGGGAAAATGGTACCTCATTATAGCTTTTATTTTCTGTTCCTTATGAGCAAAGAGGAACATTTTTCATATGTTTAAGATTTTTTAGCTTTTCTGTTTAAATCTTTGGCCCAGTTTTTTCCTATTTTTTGTTAGATTTTTCTTGTTAATTTATAAGACATTTATCTTTTAAGAAAATTAGCTCCTTCTGATATTAATACAATATTTTTCCAGTTACTTATCTTTGGGCTTCGCTTATGATGGTTTTTGCCATGCAGAAAATTTTTTATTTTTATATAGCTGACTTTATTGATTTCATGGTTTATAGCTTTCACATTTTAAAAGTCTTCCATATTCCAAGATTACGATAAAAATGTTCCCATTATATAAGTTCAGGACTTGAATGGTTCTATTGTTAACATTTAAATCTCTGATACGCCTGGATTAATTTTGCTATTACATATAGTTCCAAATTAATTTTTTCCTAAATGGCTACCCAGTCATTGCAAATCATTTATTGAATAATCTGTTGTCTCTCATTGCAATGCTACCTTTATCACAAACTAAATGTATCAATATCAAAACTATCAGAAACTTGATCATATACATATCATATATGGTCTGTATTAGAGTTCATCATATGGCTTACGTTTTTTTCTTTTATCTTCCCATCTATTCATGGACTTGTTTTAAATACTGTAACTTCATAACACGTTTCAGTATCTAGTAAGGCTAGTCTCCTCCTTATTAAGAATTTTGGGGATATTCTTATTTATTCTTCCAAAAGAATTTTTGAGTCAGTTTACTTAAGCCTTTAAAAAAATCTCCTTGTGGGACTTCCCTGTTGGTCCAGTGGGTAGGACTCCACGCTCCCAATGCAGGAGGCCTGGGTTCAATCCCTGGTCAGGGAACTAGATCCTGCGTGCATTCTGCAACTAGGTGTTTGCGTGCCGCAACTGAGAGTCCACGTGCCGCAACCAAGAAGTCTGCATGCCGCAGCTAAGAAGCCCGTGTGCCATGACTTAAAAAGATCCTGCATGCCATGACTGAGGATCTCAAATGCTGCAATTAAGACCCAGTGCAGCCAAAATAAATAAATAAAAATTTAAAAAAATCTCCTTGTTATTTTAATTGGAATACTATTATTTCACAGATCAACTTAAACAGAACTAACATTTTTTATGATGTTGAATCTTCCTAACCTAGTATTGTATTTTGATTCCTTGCTGTGACACTGGCATCACCTGGGAATTGGGTGAACATGCAAAGTCTCAGGCCACCCATACCTATCCAATCAGAATCTGCTTTTAACAAGATCCCCAGGTGACTGTTTGTCACCTTCTCGTTTGAGAAATGCTGTTTTAACCCAATAAAATTATTTTTTTATCAACTTTTTTTCAGAATGCAACAAAAATTTGTCAGGAAGTGTTCAGTGCATATCTATTATCGGTCTAGCATGACATACAACAGTGGGGAGACCTAAAAATGTACCCAGAACCATCAGTGGACACTCCTGTGAGAATGATGATTACAGAATACCTAAGATAAAATATAATGAAGTAGCAAGAATTAAAGCATTAAAAAATAGGTACTAGCTATGAGGGATACACTGAGAAGACCCGGGACTGCAGTCCCTATGCAGCACCCCACTTGTAGAGCAGGGGTGAAACTACAGGAAAGACAGGCCACTGTTTCCACACCCAGCTCCAGTGCAATGGTACAGAAATTTTGCCCAAGGGGAGAGGCTGTAAAATATAAAGCTCTGGAACGCTGCCTAAGAAGGTGAACTTTATTTGGATCAGAGTGTGGGGAGTTCATGTTAAAGACTTTGTGGAAAACAATGGAGATCTTTGGGGTGAGCAATTAAGATCAATCTGATAGTTCCATATTAGTAGCAACAAGCAAAAAGTAGATTAGCTAGATGTTTAACTTAACCAGAGAAAGAGACAATTAAGAGCCTTATGGGGTTAGAGCAAGCCTCAATGACTGGCAACACTTTGCCCCTGTGACAGGGCCTGACTGTAATTAGATCAGAATGTGGAACAATTCACGTCTCAGGGTGTTAAAGCAATAGAGCAATTAGCTAGTAATTAATAGAGGCTAACAGCTAGGTGTGACACCAATAGAGGTAGACTGGCAAGAAGTTTAGCTAGAAGATGGAGGAGTTAAAGAGAACTAAGCTGAAATCACCCTGGTTGTCAGGGAGATTGTATCCATGATCAAGGCTGTACCCTCTGGGGAGCCACATCAGAGGCTACTAACAGCAGGAGAAATAGACCTTACTGAATTAGTCCAGCCAAATTAGTACACAACAAACAAAAACAATGACAAGACCAAGATCAGTATCTGGTGATGCTAAAGTATATTATCTAAAAAGTCCAGTATTCAACAAAAATTATGAAATAGGAAAGAAACAAGGAAGTGTGACCCACACCCGGAAAAAAGCAGGCAACATAAACTGCCTTTCGGAGAATCCAGATGGTGGACTTAGCAAAGTCTTTGAAGCAACTATTATAAAGATGTTCAAAAAACGAAAGGAAACCATGTTTAAAGAATTAAAAGAATATATGATGATAGTGTCTTATCAGAGAATATCAATAAAGAGGTAGAAATTATTTAAAAAATAAAAAGAAGAACCAAATAGAAAATCTGGAGTCTTTCCAAACAGAATGAAAAATTCACTAGAGAGGATCAACAGTACATTTAAGCCAAGAGAAGAAATAATCAGTTAACTTAAGGTAAGTTGATAGAGATTATGCAATATGAAGAGCACAGAGAAAAAAGAAGAAAGAAGTCTTGGAGAAATGTGGAACACCCCTAAGCGCACCAACACACATGAAAACTTCTCACATCCACAAACTTCAACAAACTCCAAGTAGGATTAGTGCAAAGAAATCCATGCCCAGATACTTTGTACCCAAAATGTTGACTGACAAGGCAAAGAGAATATATTGAAAGCAGCAAGAGAAAACAATTCATCACATACAAGGGAAGCCCAATAAGATTAATAGCTGACTTCTCATCAGAAACAAAATGGAGGCCCAAAGGCAGTGGGATGACATATTCTAAGTGCTGAAAGGAAAAAAAAAAAACTGTCGACAAAGAATCTTACATCCAGCAAAACTATCTTTCAAAAATGCAAGAAAGCAATGAGCAAGCAGACCCAGATCTTGGTTTCCAATATTAATCAAATAAAAAGACCCAAAACTTCTTGGAGAAATGGCTAATTCTAGGACTGGGGCAGGAAATATACAAGAAGAGCCTGGAGCATCTTCCAGTTCCAGAAGGGAAAGAGGTGCTCAAAACAAAACACACACACATACAACAACAACAATAACGACCCACAAAAATGGGGATAAACCAGAGGAACACAGAACCTGACTGAAAGAGCTCTCAATAGCCAACTGGAACAATGGGAGCAACAAAATAAATAATGTTAGATTATAAACCAATATATATAATTAATATTCATGAATTGATGCTGATATAAATAAATAATTTTTAAAATAAACAAATGGGGTAGAATTGATAAATCTCTCACAGAGAAGAATTCCAAAAAATTTATAACCCCTACTTCTTAAGCGTGGCCTGCACACAGGACCTTCCTTCCAAAGAGTAAAGTCTGAAAAGTGGGAAAGAGTAACTTTGCAGTCGAGAAACCTGTGGAACACCATCTCAGCCAGATGATCAAGGTTAACATCAGCAATGAAAAGTCTTGTTGACAGGATGCTCCCTTGATATGATGTGATGAAAATAGCACTTTACTTCTGTAGAACAAGGCTACATCCAAGAAAACAAATAGCACAAACACAGGTAATTATGGAGGTAATTATTAAAAAAACAGCATAATTGCATATTTTCCTTCTTTTAACTGACTTTAAAAGCATTTTCATAAAACAATATGTATAGAATTTTATATTGGACCTATAACATATAAAATGTAATATATTTGACAATAATAGCACAAAACCAGGCTGAAATGAATCTGTATTTGAGTAGGAAGATAACACCAGATGGTAACTCAAATCTACAGTAAGAAGTGAAGAGAACCACACAAGTGGTAAAGGAAGGTTAATGTAACAAATTCTATGAACATACTGCATCTCCTTTCTTCTTTCAGCTTTTGGATCCCTTCCTCACACCATTTATAAAGTAACTCACAATGCATTGTAACCTAAATTTAAGACCTATAAAAGTCTTAAGAAGAGACATAGGAGGGACTTCCCTGGTGGCACAGTGGTTAAGAATCCACCTGCCAATGGAGGGGACACGGGTTTGAGCCCTGGGCTGGGAAGATCCCACAGGATGTGCAGCAACTAAGCCCGTGCGCCACAGCTACTGAGCCTGTGCTCTACAGCCTGTGAGCCACAACTACTGAGCCTGTGCACCACAACTACTGAAGCCTGTGTACCTAGAGCCTGTGCTCCTCAACAAAGGAAGCCACTGCAACAAGAAGCCCGCACACCACAACGAACAGTATACCCCGCTCGCCACAACTAGAGAAAGTCCTCATGCAGCAACAAAAACCCAACTCAGCCAAAAATAAATAAATAAAATAAATAAATTTATTTTAAAAAAATACTGGGCAAAGGCCTTGAATAGACATTTCGGCAAAAATGACAGACATGTGGCCAAAAAGCATATGAAAAGATGCTTCATGTCATCAGTAATCAAGGAAATTCAAATCAAAACCACAATGAAATACCACTTCACACCCACTAGGACAGCATTAAAAAAAACACCTGAAAATAACAAGTGTTGGTGAACACGAACAGAAATTGGAACACTCACACGTACATTTTCTTTCTTTTTTTTTTCTTTTTGCGGTATGCAGGCCTCTCACTGTTCTGGCCTCTCCCGTTGCAGAGCACAGGCTCCAGACGCGCAGGCTCAGCGGCCATGGCTCATGGGCCCAGCTGCTCCGCGGCATGTGGGATCCTCCCAGACCGGGGCACGAACCTGTGTCCCCTGCATCGGCAGGCGGACTCTCAACCACTGCACCACCCGGGAAGCCCCACTTTCTTTTTTTAAGTTATAGGAATTTTCTTTATATTTCCACTCAACTTTCATGTATTTCTTTTTCTTATTAGTCATCCATTTTCTACACATCAGTATATACATGTCAATCTCAATTGCCCAATTCATCACACCACAATCCCCACCCCCTGCCACTTTCCCCCCTTGGTGTCCATGCATTTTTTCTCTACTTCTGTGTCTCAATTTATGCTCTGCAAACCAATTCATCTGTACCATTTTCTAGGCTCCACATATATGCGTTAATATACGATATTTGTTTTTCTCCTTCTGACTTACTTCACTCTGTATGACAGTCTCTAGATCCATCCACCTCTCTACAAATGACCCAATTTCATTCCTTTTCTGGCTGAGTAATATTCCATTGTATATATGTACCACAACTTCTTTATCCATTCGTCTGTCAATGGGCATTTAGGTTGCTTCCATGACCTGGCTATTGTAAATAGTGCTGCAATGAACACTGGGGTGCATGTGTCTTTTTAAATTATGTTTTTCTCTGGGTATATGCCCAGTAGTGGGATTGCTGGGTCATATGATAATTCTATCTTTAGTTCTTTAAGGAACCCCCATACTGTTCTCCATAGTGGCTGTATCAATTTACACTCCCACCAACAGTGCAAGACACTTCTCTTTTCTCCACACTCTCTCCTGCATTTGTTGTTTGTAGATTTTCTAAGAATGCCCATTCTGACTGGTGTGAGGTGATACCTCACTGTAGTTTTGATTTGCATTTCTCTAATGATTAGTGATGTCGAGCATCCTTTCATGTGTTTGCTGGCAATCTGTATATCTTCTTTGGAGACATGTCTATTTAGGTCTTCTGCCCATTTTTGGATTGGGTTGTTTGATTTTTTGATATTGAGCTGCATGAGTTGCTTGTATATTTTGGAGATTAATCCTTTGTCAGTTGCTTCATTTACAAATATTTTCTCCCATTCTGAGGGTTGTCTTTTCATCTAGTTTATGGTTTCCTTTGCTGTACAAAAGCTTTTAAGTTTCATTAGGTCCCATTTGTTTATTTTTGGTTTTATTTCCATTACTCTGGGAGGTGGATCAAAAATATCTTGCTGTGATTTATGTCAAAGACTGTTCTTCCTATGTTTTCCGCTAAGAGTTTTATAGTGCCCGGTTACACTTACATCTCTAATCCATTTTGAGTTAATTTTGTGTATGGTGTTAGGGAGTGTTCTAATTTCGATCTTTTACATGGAGCTGTCCAGTTTTCCCAGAACCACTTATTGAAGAGACTGTCTTTACTCCACTGTATGCTGTAGGTTCCCTCTATGCCCACTTTCTGGAGAGTTTTTATCATAAATGGGTGTTGCATTTTGTCCAATGCTTTTTCTGCATCCATTGAGATGACCATATGTTTTTTCTTTTTCAATCTCCCATAGGTTTTGGATCGTCGTGTTTTCATTGTCATTTGTGTGTAGGTATTTTTTGATCTCCTCTTTGATTTCTTTTGCTTGTCTGTAAAGCTTTTGATTTCTCCATCGAATCTGAATGAGATCCTTGCCAGGTAGAGTAATCTGGTTTGTACATTATTCCCTTTCCTCTCTTTAAGTATATCATGCCACTCCCTTCTGGCTTGTAGAGTTTCTGCTGACAAATCAGCTGTTAACCTTATGGGAGTTCCCTCGTATGTTATTTGTCATTTTTCTGTTACTGCTTTCAATAATTTTTCTTTGTCTTTAATTTTTGCCAATTTGATTACTATTTGTCTCGGCGTGTTTCTCCTTGGGTTTATCCTGTATGGGACTCTCTGTGCTTCCTGGACTTGGGTGGCTATTTCCTTTTCCAAGCTGGGGAAGTTTTCGACTATAATCTCTTCAAATATTTTCTACGGTCCTTTCTCTCTCTCTTCTCCTTCTGGGACCCCTATAATGCGAATGTTGTTACATTTAATGTTGTCCCAGAGGTCTCTTAGGCTGTCTTCATTTCTTTCCATTCTTTTTTCTTTATTCTGTTCCACAGCAGTGAATTCCACCACTCTGTCTTCCAGGTCACTTATCTGTTCTTCTGCCTCAGTTATTCTGCTATTGATTCCTTCTAGTGTATTTTTCATTTCAGTTATTGTATTGTTCATCTCTGTTTGTTTGTTCTTTCATTCTTCTAGATCTTTGTTAAACATTTCTTGCATCTTCTCGATCTTTGCCTCTGTTTTTTTTCCGAGGTCCTGGATCATCTTCACTATCATTATTCTGAATTCTTTTTCTGGAAGGTTGCCTATCTCCATTTCATTTAGTTGTTTTTCTGGGGTTTTATCTTGTTCCTTCATCTGGTACATAACCCTCTGCCTTTTCATCTTGTCTATCTTTCTGTGAATGTCACATGTGTGCATTTTTTAAAATCTTAATCATTTTATTCAGAGCAATTCCTGGCACATAAGTATTGTTGAAGGGTTGCATGTATGACTACAGGATAGCAGATTCATGGCTGTGAATAAATCAAGTGATTAAGATCTAAGAGTCTGAGCCTGGGCTTGAATTGCTGATCTGCACGTAATAGAGGTGAGACTTGGAAAAAGTAAACTTAATATTTCTGTGTCTGAAGTTATATATACAATGAAATGGGGATAAAAATGTTACTTGCATCAAGTTTATTATAAGGATTAAATAAAATAAATAACTTTGTGACACATGTACATTTTTGATGGGAATGTAAAATGGTGCAGCCACTTTGCAAAAGAATTTGGCAGTTCTGTAAATGTTAAACCTAGAGGTACCATATATACACCCCACAATTCCACTGTTAGCTATATGTCCAAGAGAAAAGAAAACATATATTCACACAAAAACTTGTACATGAATGTTCACAGCAGCATTATTCAAAATAGCCAAAAAACGAAAACAACACAACTATCGATCAAACTGATGAATGGTTTAAACAAAATGTGGTACATGCAAGGAAACATTATTCAGCCATGAAAAGAAACAAGTACTGATACATGCTATAACATGAATCTTGAAAATATTATTAAAGTTAAAGGGTCACACTGTATGATTCCTTTTATATGAAAGGTTGACAAAAGGCAAATTCACAGAGACAGAAAGCTGATTAGTAGTCACCCATGGCTGCAGGGTGGGAATGAGGTGAGGTGAAATGGAGGATTTCTAATTGGTCCGGGGTTTCTTTCTGAGGTGACGAAAATGTTCTAAAATAATTATGCTGATTGTTACACAACTCTGTAAATATACTATAAACCACTCAAATGTACACTTTAAATTGGTAAGTTATTTGATATATGAATTATATCCCAACAGAGCTGTTTTTTAAAAAGTTAAGAAAATGAAAATATACTAAGTAGTGAATGCTGGGCTTTAAAAAATTGATTTCATGTTTTACTTGTAATCTAAAAAATATCATCCCAAACAAAGAAGTACCACAGGAATTCTGCATGGAAAGAGCACACAGACTTTTGCTTCACCTTTGTTACCAGCCACTGCAGTGAGACCGACTTTTTTGCAAAGGATACTGGTTCTCCTTCAAGGATACGATGTGGATGCCATGGCAAAACTGAGTCGGATGTAGTAATCCTGTGGCTTTTTGGCCATTGTAGGCAGGTTTGGGGCTACACATGCTGCTGGGGACACTTCAGACTCATTCAAGGCAATGATAGTAATAACTGAAATAATGGCTTTAAGAGGTTGACAAAGCATCGTCCTATCTGATTACCGCAACAAGGGCTGTGACGTCTTTTTCACAGACGTGGAAACAGTTCTAATTCAAAGGCTTGCTCAAGGCTAGAGACTGGCAACACAAACCTGATGCCAGGCCTTCTGAATACAAGTCCAGGGCTCATTTTCCGTCACCTTGCCCCCAAAGTCTCCTTTGAGTCATATCCTAGGTGCGTGTAACTGGTGGAAATTCAACTCTATGTGTTCAACAAAATAATGAGAGCACTCAATCCCAATGCAGATATCGGGAGCTCAGATGACACCACACATTTTCACATGGTGACCACAGGCCCTGGAGTGGGCCTGGGACAGAGGTCACAGGTCTGCCATCTGAGCATCTGCCGTACCAAGTGAGAGCTCCATGTTTAAAGAGCTTTCTCTCCTTTACACAGAAAGTTATATTTTGCTATGTGTTCTTTTTCTCATATCAGTTACATTATTACATGCATCATACATTTTTTTTGCCAGATTGAATACACTACACTTTGAATGTGGTACCTTATGGGTCACTTATGGAATTCTTGAGAGTCATCTGGACTCTGTAGTTCCTAGATGATTTCATGATTTCTGACACTAGATTCTAACCCGGCAGTAAAATGCAACACCATGGACTGGAGCCTCCAGGGGCCACTTTCTCATTTGATGGCCCAGAGCTATTTTGGTTTTTATGATCTAGGCTTTTCTACACAAAAACCAAGGTGGCCTAGATCGTGGTGAACGCTGACCCGAGCCCTTGCAGACAGAAGGAGAAAAACACCAGAAACAGTATGTTTTACCCTCTCCTACCTCCTCTACTTGCAGGGTTTCTTTTTCAACTTTTTCGAGTAACTCTTTTCTCAACAAGAACTCTTTGTCCAGATTGACGGACATTTCCATGGCTCGGTGTAGCTTGCTCTGAAATATAACAACACAGCAAGTCTTGAGCAAAGATGATTGCTTAAAACTATAGGAAGGATAGACAGACAAACAGCTCTTTATTAAGCAGGAGACTAGAAGCACCAACCAGGAACTTGGGCCTGCCCTTCTCATGGCTGCCCAGATTTTCAGAATCCTGGTGTCTAAGTGGCAGGGGAGGAGAGGACCTCGGGAGGCTTGTCCTCACCTGCAAAGTAGCCAGATACACCTGGGCCCAAATCCCACCCCACCACTTACTAAAAGAACCTCTCTTAACTAGGGCTAGTTGCCTTGCAGGGTTGTAGAAAGGCTTAAGGGAGACAAACCTGGTAAAGTGTTGAGCACAGTGCCTGACACACGGAGAACCCATGGCAGACGGCCGCCATCACTACCTCACTTGGATGAAGAGGTGGATGCTACTGTGAGGCCACTGTACAGGTGAGGGAGCTGACTTTTAGGGAGGTGAAACAACTTCCCCAGGGTCACAGAGACAAGGGGGAGCCAGGTTTGATCCCAGGCAGCGTGACTTCACAGCCCATGGACTCCACCACTGTCTCCAAAGCCTATGAGGACTGGGCATGCTGGTGCTGGAGAGTTTCTGCAGGAGCTGCTCCACAGCTTCCTGTTGCATCTTTTGCTGCCGCCCCTCATCAGCTCCTCCCTGGCCCCTGCTTCTTAGGTTTGCCCCCTTTGGACCTCCATCTACTAATGGTGAAGAGTCAACCTGGAGGAGTTGGGATGTGCTCTGCTTGGCTGAGGAGGAGGGGGCTGAGGGAGAGAAGCCAGTTACTCCAGGGGGCTGGCCAACAAACCCTGAGAACCCACGCAGGCACTGGTCGGCAAAACAACCTAGGCCCAGCCACCAAGAGGCCGGCTCACAGCCCTGACGGAGGTACAAGAAGAAATGCCAAACTGCAACTGTGCCAAGCACCAAGAGTGCATGGGCACTGGTCCCGAAGGTTTCCCTGGGGGAAGGGATGCTGGAAAAAGAGAGGTCAAGTCAAGTATGTCTAGGTAAGAGGGGTGGGAAGAACGTTTCAAGCTAAGGAAAGAGCCTTGGGAGAGGAGGGTCCAAAAGGAGCCGGGGAAAGGAGGGTACTGGGGCAATGCCTGAAGGTATCAAATCTCAGACCTGGCAGAAAAGCCTGGAGCCACCTGCCTGGGGGAACTTAGAGCACCTGGAGCCACCTCCCTCCCCATTCCTCTCCTCTCCAATCCCTTCTTTAAGGCTCATTTCCTGTTCCACATCTTGCATGAAGTTGCTCTTCTGAGGAAAGCAAAAGTGGGTAAGAGGTCAGGCTGAGGGAGTCAGCTGTGGGGAAGGGAAGGCAGGACAGGTCTTCACTGCACACCAGCCAGTCAGGTGGGAGAAAAGGAGAGCAGAGGGAAAACAGTCATTCACCCAACAACTTAGAGAGACAGTTAGAGACACAGGGCAGGAAAGAACGGAAGCTCGAGGCAGCCCCTGGCTCTGCTGGGGCGGGGCCTTCAAGGAGGTGTAATGAGAGTAATTTGGGATCCTGAGCCGGATGATGGTCATTGAGGCAGCTACTTCTGAAAAGGCATGTTAGCTTTCTGTTGCTGTGTAACGAATTATCACAAATTTTGTGGCTTAAAGTAACACACGTTTATTATCTCACAGTTTCTATAGATCAGAAGTCCAAGCACAGTGTGGCCGGATTCTCTGCCCAGGGAGCGACCCACCGTGTGGGCCAGGGCTGGGTCTTATCTGGACCTGGGGTCCTTGCCAAGCTCACAGGTTGTTAGTGGGAAGCATTTCCTTGA
Organism: Neophocaena asiaeorientalis asiaeorientalis; assembly: GCF_003031525.2. Taxonomy (NCBI): domain Eukaryota; kingdom Metazoa; phylum Chordata; class Mammalia; order Artiodactyla; family Phocoenidae; genus Neophocaena; species Neophocaena asiaeorientalis. Next base: position 7,944,083 of record NW_020173491.1, on the reverse strand, counting down.
AGTTGTAAGACCGAGCTCTCCATTTTCTTTCTGGCTGTCAGCAGGAGGTGGCCCTCGGCTCCTGGAGGCCGCCCTCAGACCCTTTCCATGTGGTCCCTCTATCTTTGAGCCGGCAATGGAGAAGTTCTCATCCAGAGAATTCCCTTCATGCTTCAAATCTCTGCCTTCCTCATCCAGAGAAAACTCTCTACTTTCAAAGGGCTCATGTGATTAGGTCAGACCCACTGGGATAATATCCTCATCTCAAGGTCAAGGGTGCCCTCTAATCTAACCTAATCATAAAGCAGAATGGAACCTAATAACAGAATCCGTCGTATCCAGAGCCCTGGGCATTGTGCAGGGTGAATACACCAGGGGGCGGGGAGTCTTGGGGGACATCTTGGAATTCTATCTAACACAAGGCACCACTAGTTTATACACGGATCACTAGTTTACAGTCAGTTAAGAGCGACACCTCAAGGCTGTAGTCACGTGCTTATATTCTATCAGCCTGCATCAGGCAGGGCTTTGAAGGCATAGCAGAGAAAAAGGGTTGACTGAGACCCACTCATAAAACTCATAGAAGAGAAGAGACCATGTCTGTCTCCTTCACAGCTGTACCCTCAGCACTTAGCCCTGCGCCTGGCATGCCGTAGGTACTCAGTACATTTGTTAATAGAGGAAAATGTCCCCTGCATCGGCAAGCGGACTCTCAACCACTGCGCCACCAGGGAAGCCCTATTCTATATATTTTTAATGAGGTCTCATACTTGGGTGTTTGACATTTGTATGAAAGTGATCCCTTCCATCCCCTAAACATACACCTGAATTTTTAGCAGTTTTTGACAATACACGCTGAGCACCTGCTTTGGCCAGGCCCTGTCCTCAGCGCTGGGGACACATCACAGACCAGCCAGAGGTCTGTCCTGGTGGTAAGTCACAAAAACCTGCTTCTGAGAGGCGACACATCGGCCCATAGTCCCCAGTAGAGTCCCCATTCAAACCCAGGTGAGGCCGGACTCTACAACCCACAGTTGTTGGGCCCTGTTTCCCCCAGGAGGCCTGAGAACTGAGACACGGAAAAGTGAGCCTGCTTCTCTTTCAGCCCCTCGCTGTGTCACCTTAGGACTCCAGCAGGCATCTCCTCCCAGCTCCACCATCTGCTTGCTATTATTCTAAACAGGCCTACAGGCATGCTGGCCCCTGGGATTCTGACTGGAATGGCTCCCATTCTGCCCACCGTAGCCTGTGTTGCCGCTGCTTGGGTGTCACAATCAATAGGCACTGTGCATTTAGATGTCCTAAGCAGCGCAAGCCCTGGACCTAGCTGTTGCATTTTATAAACCAGTAGCTCCACTCCAAAGCCCTGGCTTTCCCCCACAAAACCAGACTGGCCCTGTGCCACTCAGTTGATTTCTCAGGATAAGATCAAGGTCCAATGTGATGTAACCACGTACCTCGAGGCTCTCCAGTTGGACACATGAATTTCAGAATGTGAGCACGGCCTTGTGTACACACGTTATGCCAGGGGAAGGCAGTTGGGTGAGGTGGGACACGCACTGGACTAGGAGTCCAAGCTCTGTCACAAACATGTTGCTTGAATCCGGCAATTACTCTGCCTCTTTTGGCCTTCAGTTTTTCATTTGTAAAAGGAAAATGCTGGACAAACATAAACCTAGTCTAAACACATTCGAATTCACATTTTTAAATGACACTGTGTGGGCCAAATGAAGCTTACCTGTGAGCTACCTAAGCCCGTGGCCGCTTTTGCCACCTAGACACTAGGCCAGGGGTCAGCAACCTTGCTCTGTAAAAGGCCAGATAGTAAATATTTTAGGCTTTGCAGGCCAAGGGGCAAAATTGAGCATGTTGTGTAATTACCTACACTAACAAGAGAGAAAACAAATTTCCACAAATGTTTTATTGATAAAATTCAAAATATAATAATCAAGTATAATATTTTGGAATGCAGGTTTACTATTGAGGAGAATGAAATTTCTCGGGGAGAAATCAATTTTGCTTAATTGGGTTTCAAAGGGAGTGTCCTCTATCAAATCAGTTGCAAATGTTCTTCTGTAAAAACCATCCTTAGCTCCCAGACCAGTGAGCAGGATACACGGGCCCACAGTTAGCTGACTATTGCATCAGACAGCTGCCAGCAGGGTCACCAGGCAGCCTGGTCTGCTGAGGACAGGCCATGCTCATACCCACAGTTTCTGCTTAATTATCAATAGTGCCTCTTTCTCTACAAAAAGGGTTCTGTGTGGATGAGGAATTATTTAGTAGTTTTCTGATTTATAGCTAAGATGATTTCCTTTGCAGGGTTTTAAGCAAGGAAGTGCTTTTACACACTAAATTAAACAGGGCCCTAAATGTGGCTGGTTATCAAAACTCACTGTGCATAAAAATCATCTGGGAGTTAAGGAAAAAAAAAAAAAAGATGCATGGCCCTCACCCCCTAATTCAATTGGTCAGGGTTGGACTAGAGAGTCTGTCTAATCTTTAAAAAAAACAAAAGGCTCCTTGGATGGTTCTAATGCACAGCCAGGATTGTGGGGACATCCGGAGTATTTTAGGAGACATGGCTTCGTCGGGAGAAATCAGAGAGCAACAGGGAAGTGAAGGACGCCTAGGCTCTCAGTGAAACCACAGTGGTGCCCTAGTACCTCTCTGTGGCTGGAAAGGTAGGCACAGGAAGCCCCGAGGACCAGCGCGGACCTTACTTTGTACGCGTTAAGGATCTGCAGGGTGTTTCTGGATACCAGCTTCAGCTGGATCAGTTCTTGATTCCTTGCTTTAATTGTCTCTAAAAACTGAGCATTCTCGATCTTCAGCTGCTGAAAGTCAACATCGTGGAGGGACTCTCCCACCTCTTCCTTCTACAGCTCAGAGAGAGGAAACAATGTGAGGTTGTGACTTCTGAATGTATGGCTCGCACCTTGCAATTCCTAGTGAGCTTTTGGAAGTCAGTCATCATTCAGTCATTCAACAGACTTGGAATGGGGATCTGCTTGGTGCCAGGCATGGTGTTAGGCCCAGGGATAGAGATCTGAGTAAATATGATACTCCCATACTCAATGACAGTTCACAGACAGGTCATAGCGTGGTGTAGTGGGACACACAGGGGCAGAGGGCAAACAGAAGCCCCTCAGCCAGCCCAGAATAGAATGGAAGGCTGGGTCAGGGGAGGCTTTCTCCAGGAAGTGGTGCCTCAACAGGGCTGTGTAGGAAGAAAGGCCATTTAAAGGTTGTTTTTAACCTGGAAAACCCAGGACAAGCAGCCCATAAACGTCCTTCCTTTGATCCCATGACATTTCTGCATGGGGGGTGTATCAGTGCACTGGGTTCACTCCCCAGCCCTGGTCCCACCTTACCTGCCCCACCAGGTCTGTGCCATCTTACATTTGTGGTACACAAGAGCCAAACTCAGGTCTGTTCCCCATCGCCATGTGCTACTCATGCTGTACTACCTCCTAGAAGGCATCTTCTTCCCTTTCCCCCCAAAACAACAGAACAATTTCCTTAAGCCCCAACTGACCCACCCTCTAGCTCAAATGCTCCCAGCCCATCTTCCACACCAGAGGGCAACCCCTCCCTCCACGCAGCCTCCTGAGACTGTGGCTCCTGGTCCCTGCCACTGTTTCCTCTGTATGGCAGTTATGCATCCATGCCTTTTCTCACCATCACCACTCCCTGCTAGCCTGCGAGCCTGCGAGGGCAGGACCACATCAGTGTCATCTCTGTGTAGCAATGGCTTTTAGGTTAAAGGTCATCCATCTGCTTCCCCTCTCACGCTTCAGGATGCCTGAGCTTGCATGAAGCCCAGAGAACTAGGAACTCAGCATCAGAAGGCAGCTCAGCTGGGGCCACGTTCTTTCTTACGCTGAACTCAACTCTCCTTGGCTGACACTTTCACCCCAACCCAGTTCCACCCTGGGGGCCCTCCCAAGCAGTATGTTCTCTTCCCCGCAGTGGCCAGAGCACTCGGAGACAGCAGCCATGGCCCTTGTGGGCTCCTCCTCCTTGGCCCCATCAGTTGCAGGTCCTCTGATGTGCTTTCTCTCCCCTTGCTCTCCATTCCCTCTCCTACGTGGACTCTAGTTTACAGATTCTTTCACGTGTGGCACTCGCCCTGAGACACAGTGCTCCAGGTGGGCTACTCAGAACAGAGTGCCGTGAGACCACTCTTTTTTGGAGGGCACTGTGGAGTGCAGTCTAGGCTGCAGCACCGCCCCCAGCTGAGCGGACTTTATCAGCTTCTCCATGACTAAGCCACCCAGCACCTGTGCAGATATTTGGGGGGATCAAAGTGGAGGACCTTATGTTTGTCCTTAGTCACCTCGTGTGTTAAAGTTGTCCCAGCCTGTTGAGCCTTTGGGATCCCAGGTCAATCAAGCAGTAACTCCCAGACATCTTAATTCTCCTGCCCAACTCTGTGTCACTGACAGTGGCCACCTCTGATGCACATGCCATCAGCACCCATATAATGAATTAATAACAAAAATATTGAGCTAAAAGAGGATGTAGCTATGTAACCACTTTCTAGAGGCCCTGTGCCATGTCTGCCTTACCACCCTTAATCAGGAGCCTTTAAGGTCAGCTGTTCAAAGACTTACCAAGGCATACTACTAACTGTGCCACCCAGGCCACATTCCCCAAAAGGGTCAATAAGTATGTCATGAGGGTCTTTTAAATTCAAGCCAACTCCATCTACAGATTTGCCAGCACAGAAACTGTATTAGTTTCCTGTTGCTGCTGTAACAAATGACCACAAATTCAGGGGTTTAAAACAACATAAATGTATTATCTTATAGCTCATGAGGTCAGAAGTCTGAAATGGTTCTTTGGACTAAAATCAGGTGTTGGCAGGGCTGCATTTCTTCTGGAGGCTCAAGAGGAGAATCTGTTTCCTTGCCCTTTCCAGCTTCTGCAGGTAGCCTGCAACCTTTGTTCATAATCCCTTCCTCTATCTTAAAAGTGCATCACTCTGATCTCTGCTTCCATTACCAAATCTTCTCTGACTCTCATTCTCCTGCCTCCCTCTCATCAGGACCCTTGTGATTACATTGGACCCACTCAGATAATCTACAATAAACTCCCCATCTCAAGATCCTTGACTTAATCACACCTGCACCATCTTTATGCCACGTAAGGTAACATACTCACAGACTCCAGGAATTAGGACGTGGACATCTTTGGGAAGACGTTGTTCTACCCACCACAGTAACCTTAAAAAAAAAGAAAGACAAAGCCACATACCTGCCTCAATTGTAAAAGCATCTTTTTCCTCTGGACTTTGAGAGAGACATTTTTCAAACATAATTCATCCTTCATATTATCCTGAAAAATAAAAGCAAATTTTAATCCATTGCTCTTCTTCTTCCCTGTTGGTTTGAAAAGTTGGCAGGTCTGGGGCTGCAAAACTAAACCTTGAGCCCTAACATTCAGTCACCTATTTTTAAGTCTTTTATGGCTACTCAAGCTGGTGTTGCTATGCTATTTTACTCATGACCAAGAAGCAGAGGAAACTGTGTCTGCTCCATACAAATTTTCTATTGATTTTAAATTCAAGATGACTTGGGTATATCTTTAGGTATAGGGGCCTTTACTGACAAAATGATTTATGATTCTTTGGTCCATTATTCTCTTTGTAATTTACATAATTTTTATTACATATAACATGTTACAGTTAGTGACTCTACCTATCTCCAGGATCCAAAGTTTGATATGCTACAAAACCTTTGGAAAAGAAGGAGCATTTTATGTCTCATTCTTACAATAATGGAACTCAAAGAAATTAAGATTTACTTGTCGCATGCCACGTAGTCACCTGACTAGATAGACTCACACCTTTCTCAAGATACCATCAGATCTTGAAACAAACAGCAAAATACAGTAAGTCCCCTACATAGGAACGAGTTCCATTCCGAGAGCGTGGTCATAAGTCCAATCTGTTTGTACGTCCAACAAAGTTAGCCTAGGTACCCAACCAACACAATCAGCTGTATAGTACTGTACTGTAGGTTTATAACGCACGTTCACACCTTTGAAAGTTGGCAACTTGAAGGTTCCTATGTAGGGGGCTTACATACGGTCTGAGATACTATGAATATTCATCCTGCCTGACTGATTTTAGACTTGATAAATTTGCATTTTAAGACACACATGCTGTGAGGGACACAAAAAATCTGCATATGTGGGCAGCATTTACAGTGGACCAAATGGAGTGGGGCTGCCTCACGTGGGCCACTTCTGTGTCATCGTTCTATGAATCTATTTCCCCTTCTAAGCTCTAACCTCCTGCCCACTCACCCTCCGGCGGTTCATGTCCTCAAAGTACTTCATCACTTTCTGAGTGGCCAAAATACTCCCTTTCTTCTTGGATATGGTCTTTAGAATATCTTTTTCAAACTCATGCACTTCTCTCTGAACTTCAGTCCACCGAATTTCAGCTTCCTCAACGATAGCCTGGGGGAGCCAGCACAAAGAGAGAACAGTTTACAAAATTTCTCAAGGGTATAGCCGTCTAAAGAAACCTAGACGTATTGGGTGACCTATTTGTGTCCCAATGCATAACGTTTCTTAGTCTTAGAAAGAGATCCTTAAGATACAAATTGGACAATACGAATATTATTATTTAAAAGCATGCCTCTAAAAAGTTATAGTCTCGATGTAAAGGGGAAGAACAAACAAAAACAGGGCTTTGGGACTTCCCTGCTGGTGCAGTGGTTAAGAATCTGCCTGCCAATGCAGGGGACACAGGTTCAAGCCCTGGCTTGGGAAGATCCCACATGCCGCGGAGCAACTAAGCCCATGTGCCACAACTACTGAGCCCTCGTGCCACAACTACTGAAGCCCGCACACCTAGAGCCCATGCTCCGCAACAGGAGAAGCCACCGCAATGAGAAGCCCGCGCACCGCAACAAAGAGTAGCTCCCTCTCGCCGCAACTAGAGAAAGCCTGCGAGCAACAACAAAGACCCAACGCAGCCAAACATAAATAAATTAAAAAAAAAGAAAAGAGGTGATGAGGGTGGATTTAAAAAAAAACAAAAACCAAAAAAAAAACAGGGCCCTGGGTATCTCCAGAAATATGTATTTCCATATCTGAAACATTATTTATCCATTAAAAATTATAACATTAATATCATATCATATATATAAAAAATATCTGGAAGGCTATACGCCAAAACATTAACCACAATCATATCTGGAAAGATGGATTAGTGGGGAGGCAAAGAAGCACTCTGTAATTTTAAAAAAGATGCTATAAATGAATCTATGTATTGATATGGAAAGATATTATTAAGTGAAAAGTATGGTTTATAAAATAATATGATACCTTTTTATAACAAAATTCATACACACATAGAAAATAATATAAATTCTAGGAGAAAAATACAAGAGCCAAATACAAGTCTTAGGTGGTAAGACTGTGGATGTTTTCAAATGTTCCTCTTTTAGCTTACCTGTATGTTTAAATTTTGCTACAACAGAGATTGTCTTTAAATAAGAAAACACAAACACACATACATTATTTTAAAGAATGAAATGAGTAGCTGCAGAGCAAATTATCTTTGTTCAGGCTTTTTCACTGGGCACCAAGAAGCAAAAGCATCTTCCTTCTCCGGCTGGCGTCTGGCCCCAGCCTCCTCCCTTCCCATCATCTTCACAGGCCAGAACATCCATCCACATTAAATGCTACTTCCTATGCATCGCTCTTCTGCTCAGTTATCCTCACTGGGGTCCTGATTTCTAAGACATCAGAGAGAAGCCCCTCTGCTTGGCTTTCAAGGTCTCACAGCCCTACTCGACCTGATTTCCTACCATAGCCCCCAAAGCACCCTCTTCTCTAATCACACCAGCCTCCTCAAGGTCCTAACTTGCCATGTTCATTCCTACCTCCACTTCCTTGTTCATGTCATTCACCTTACCTAGGGTGCCCTTGTCTTCCTATTCCTTAAACAAATGCCACCATTCTTCAAGGTCATGCCAAGTCCTATGTCCAACCCCACCTCCTCAACACAGTCTTCTTTGACCACTCTAGCCCACATCGTGATGTTTAATCACACAGTCTAGCATGTCAGGACAAAGCTACCACATCCTGACCTCCTTTAACATGTTAGAATTCAACGATGCATGTTTGGGAAGAGAAAGAAGAGAGGGGAAAGGGCAGGAGGGAGGGAGAGAGGGAGAGAGGGAAAGAAGGATAGGTTTATGCAGTACAGATGATTCTATCAATGGAGACATGAGTCCACTGATCCATCTCTTTCAAGGAAATGAGTGTGATTCTGTGTGTGCCTCCATTTAGAAATGGAAAAAGTTAGAAATAGAACAGAAATACCTATTTTTCATACAACATGGCTACCAAATGCAAGCCAACAACTTCATCCCATGGGCAATGAAGTTAACAGTGATGTTTCTTCTCTGGAGGAAAACTGATTGCAGTGGTCTCCAACAAGACATGAACCATGGTCATGGATGCTGCATATGGAGGGTGACAAGGGATTTTTCACCCAACTCACTGACTTAAACCTCCAGCCCATTTTATTATTAAGAAATTATTATAAATTTTAAGGGCATTTATGGTAATTATGGTTATGGGTTTTTTTTAAAAGAATCCATATCTTAGAGACATATATTGAAATATTTACAGATAAATATATGTTTAAGATTCACTTCATAATAGCCCAGTGGCCTATTACGAGGGGGAAGTTGGTAGGGATATGGAGGGAACAAGAGTGGCCATGCATTTATGACTGTTACGTGTGGGGTTGAATACATAAGGGTTTGCTGTGCTAGCTTCTCTACATTTGTGTATTTTGAAATTTTTCATCTTAAAGAGTTTAAAATTTGATATCTCCTCAAGCAGGTGGTAAGTTCCTTAAAGGTAGGTCCTCAATTTATCTTATCCTACTTGTGTTTCTCTCAAAGCACCAACAGTTGTATGAACATACTATAGGTACTTCTTGCTGAGGCAGAAATGGGGAGCCCAGGGAGGACAGCCTATAGGAAGGTATACCTCGTGATGCTGCAGGTCCCTCTCGGCATTTGCCCTTATGTGCCTTATTTCACTCTTTGTGTCGTCCAGCTCTTTTTGCACAAGCTTGAATTTTTGGTCCATGCTGAGGCCTGTTACACGTTCCAGACTTACGCGGGATTTGGATCTACGCCTGCCTCGTAACTGTAACACAAGAAAAACAAAGCCATTGTCAAATAGGAATTGGCAATAAAGCAGCCTAAGGTGGGCATCGAAACGACCACTCAGGCCTGCTAGAAATCGCTCTGAATGACATCCAGAGAGAACCAATTCAATGTGAAAGGATTCCGGATATTAGGCCTGAGGTGATGTTCATTTCACAAGTCAACCTAAGGCACCGTGCCAAATACTTCAAAGGCCTATGCTTGACAATGAACTGAAAATAAATAAGGGAAAGTGTCTTGAGGGTGGGAAAACTGTGAACCTGCTATAGACTAGCACTCAAGTCAGTGTCAGGGAAAACCTGGAGCTCAGTGCTGCCCAAACTGAACACAGAAGAGAAACTGCATCCGGGGCCACGGGGTTCAGCAGAAACCAAAAAGACAAGAATTTTGGATTTCCTAGGCATTGAAGCCAAAGGTCAAAAGCAGGTGGCTCAGGGAATGTGTGGACCTGAAGATGACATTGTTTGGCCCTCAAAAAAATAGACCTATACACAGTTTTAAATTAAAAAGAAATTAATTACCCACATTTAAAAATCAGAGGTTTCTACCAAAATAATTCAGATTTCCAGCTTCTCTTGAAAAATCAGCTGCTCTGGCAATACCAGGTTGTCTGGCTGTCCCTTTTAGATGAGGGAGGAGCTCTGCAGTGCCCACACCAGGCCCATCTTCACTCCTGTATGTGGCTGGCCAGGCCTTGTACACGTTTGGGTCCCCAGAATGAAGGGAGTTATTTCAAATTAACTAAGATATTCTGTGAGAGTCAATCCACTGTGAGTTGAACCTGATTCCCTTCATACTCATTTGAAAGAGAAACTTTGAAGGGGAAGGAAGAATCAAAAGTAGGACAGTGAGAAAGTCATATGCCACTTGGCCAAGAGGGAACACCAAAAATGGATAACAAACACCACTTGCATCTAAAGGGACAAACAGAATAAAAGAATTCTTAGATCTCTCTTGTGTACCTGTGCAATCTCTGCTCCTGATATTCTAATTTCTGATAATTGTGGAGGTCGCTGGTCCCTGGGCTCCAATTTATTGTAATATTTTTCAAACATCTCTGTCTCAGTTTTGAGAGCAGAGTTTCTGTAGCTGCAAGACAGAAGGTGCCTAAGTAAGTTCCAGCAATAGGAGTTTAAACCCCAAATAACTAGTATTTAACACTTACTAGCTTTGTATGACCTTCTGCAAGATATTTAACCTCTTGGTGCCTCACTTTCCTCATCTGTAAAATGGGAATAATAACAGTACCTATCATCGAGGGTTGTGATAAGAAATGCAAAGACTTTGGGTCAGTGTCTGGCACACAGTAAATGCAATTTAAGTATTCTGTATATTTTTAAAATACATCTAATGAGCCACAAAATTCAGAGCACTGGTATTACAGGCATACTTTAGGGATATTCCAGGTTCAGTTCCAGACCACCTCAACAAAGCACATATTGCAATAAAGTGAGTCATATAAATTTTTCGGTTTTCCAGTGCATATAAAGTTATGTTTATATTATACTGTAGTCTACTAAGTGTGCAATAGCATTATGTCTAAATATATATATATACCTTACTTTGAGAATACTTTATTGCTAAAAAAATGCTAACCATCATCTGAGCCTTCAGTGAGTCATGATCGTTTTGCAATAGTAACATCAAAAATCACTGATCACAAATCACCATAGCAAATATAATAATAATGAAAAAGTTTGAAATATTGCAAGAATTACCAAAACGTGACAGAGACACGAAATGAGCAAATGCTGTTGGAAAAAGCGGCATCAATAGACTTGCTCAATGCAGGGATGCCACAAACCTTCATTTTGTAAAAAACACAATATCTGCAAAGTGCAGTAAAGCAAAATGCAATAAAGTGAGACATGCTTATATATTTTAAATTGCTACAAGTTTCTTCTTCAAGTATCTTCTAACCCATTTGTGAGTTTCCTTCTGAATTACTACTGAATTCTTGAAATTACACACATCCACAATCTTCAGAGGTTTTTCCTTTAGTTTATATTTCTCACCTCTTTCATTTCCAGCACGCAATGGATGAAGTATCCACTAGAAGTCTATTATAAATGGTGGAAAAGCTTTGAATAGATGGTTTTTAAACAACTAGAGATAATAAACCTAGCTTATTCTGTATATGCCAAGATTATGACCCTTTTATGTAACATACATGTATGCTCTAATATGAGTGTGTATAATACACACATATGTATGTAAATGTATATATGAGAGAGAACAGCTCTGATATTTGCATACATTATTGAGCTGAATATCTGTTTATTGAGCTGAAAATTCTGTTTGGCTGAATTTTGAGATTAGTGGGAAAGGATCAACAGAAAAGCCCAATATATCAAAGCATCTTTCTTTTTCAGCATATGTCATGTTCCCAATGTAGGCTGGGGAGTTACACCCGAGTCTTAATCTTAGCACTACCACTGACTAGTTGTGTGACTGTAGGAAAGTGACTTAACTTTTGTGTCTGTTTCCTCACCAACTTTCTAGGGTTATGGGCCATTCTATAAGGTAATATATGCAAAATACTTGGCACATAATAAGCATTCAAAAGATTGTAGCTATTTTAGCAATACTACCTCAATTCTGACCTAAACTATTTATAAATATATTGAAGTAACACCTATTCAGCTGCCAGGCCAGGATATTCTGTGTGAGACCAGTAAGTTGTGCAATTAACCTCAACTACATCATGGAATCCTGACATCCAATTTACTTGCTATAGTAGATACTAAAACAGACTGCTAAAAATACAGAATATTGCGCTAGTCCTTCTTTGCTGTCCACCTCCATGCTTATACTCAGGTTCAGATATAAGTTGCTTCATACTAAAAACATCTCAATAGCCTCCTTTCTATCTGCTGCCACATTAATTTTAGCATAGAATCTTAGCATTGGAAAGGGGCTTAGAGGTCACCTGGTCCAAGCTGCCGCCTCACAGTAGAGGAGCGGCTAAGCACACAGTGTGGCACCAGACAGACCCACCAGGCTGAAGCTCTGGCTTCACCAATTACCCTCTGGGCTTCGCACCACCTTCTTTTTTTGGCTCCACCAGTGGCTTGTTAGCGCCATGGCAGTGGAAACACGGGAATAAAGAGCAAAGGTAAGCGCCTTCCCCACTTTGGGGGTCTCAGTTTCCTCAATGTTCAATGCAGGCTAGGAGCATTCGGTGCTGGACCACGCTCCGGGCCCACACGCTGAGGAGGGACCGCCCCCAGAAGCCGACAGGCTGGTACCTGAGCTCTTCCACCAGCCCACACAGCTGGATAACAGGCAGCTCGCTCTCATCCTGGGTTCGCGCTTCGCTGGCAGAAGTCTGAGAGTCCTCGTCCGTCATCACCGCCGAAGCCACCCTTGTCAAAGCCCCTTGTTAATGCCGAGTGTGGCCGAGAGCGCCGTGGGTCGAGCGGCTACGCGTCACTCTGGCTACGACCTAGGAGTGCGTTGCCACGGCGACCCGACGCGTGCGTGGAGGGGCGGGGCTTCGGAGGCCCCGCCCAGCGCTCCCGCCCAGCGCTCCCGCCCAGCGCTCCCGCCCAGCGCTCCCGCCCAGCGCTCCCGCCCAGCGCCGCGCTGACCAGAGCGAGGTTACCGGCCTTGGCCAGACACGTAAGTGCATTCACTGTTCATTTTTTCAACAATAATTCTTAAAATGATGATAATAACAGCTACTGTTTGCTCAGCACTTACTATGCCCTTGGCACCGTGTTAAGCATGGTTTATGAAAATCCTTGCAGCAACCTTGTAATAGTATCTATTCTTCTCTTTTTCCAAACTGGGAAACTAAGACCCAGAAAGTTCATTTGATTTGTCGGAGTGTCCTGCTTCTTGCACCTCACTGTGAGGCCTCTACTCTTTTCGCCACCTGGCACTTCATACATATTCACTGTAGTTTCTCTCGGATACTAATAACCTGCATTCCTGGAAGGAAAAAACTTGGCTGATTATTAAATGGGTATAAATTCAAGAGACATTTCTAAGTAGTGATAATGTATTATGTCCTGAGTATCCTGGGGTAATGTATGGAGCAGACCATTCTGACCCTCAAGGGGCTTCTAGTTAAATGAGGAGATAGCCCCTGAACCAGCTGTTGCAACCTGGAGTAATGATGGTGGCAAGCGTTGTGCCTCACACCGTTTTATAGTCATTAACTCATTTAATTCTCAAAACAGTCTTACGAAATTGGTACCATTGTCTTCCTCTTACAGATCAGGAAACTGAGGAATATAGTAGCTTAGATGAGTGGCCACCCAGGAATGGAGTCACCCTCCAGCTAAACTCAAGTCCATGCTGTTGACTCCTACACCCATGTGCCTCCAGACAAGGATCTGCCAGGCAGCAGGGTTGCAGTCTGTCTGCTCCCAACAGGATGGAAGAGGACAGAGGGCAGGATGGGCAGACTTCTTTGAGGGAGGGTGGGCCTGGATGTGATTAGAAAGCAAGCTGTGATAAAATGCTTAGAATGAGGGTCAGCCACTCCCTGACCCCCACCACCCCACAAGAGATATGTGTTAAGCATCAACACATAGTCACTGAAGTCCAAAGAAGGACTTTCATTTTGCTGCTTAGGAAGCACAATTTTAGGGCCAGAGTGGACTTACTAGGGAGGATAGCAGAGAGACTGAGCCCTGCCACCACCTTCTCTCTGCTGGTAGGCCTCTTGGGATGGGCTTAGGGAGCAATGCTTAATATGCTCATATACCACGTGGTACAAATGGGTGCCAGCCCCAAGAGGGCTCAAAGCAAGAAAGGGCTCTGCAGCGGGTCTGGCTATGGTGCCAACAGCCCTGTCAGTTGGGCTATGTGGTATAGCAGGCCTTACGGTGTTGGAGGTATTAGTGGTGGGAAAAGCGTGAAGCTTAAAGCAAGATCCAGTGGGAGAATAACTGTGCAGGACCTGAGATTTTGGAACAAGACCGACCATGCAATCCATGGCAGGAATTTTCACACCTTCTAAGAAACAGCTTCTGGCCTGTTACTATACCCTGGTGGAGACAGAATACTTGACTATGTATCCAGTCCTGCCCACCATGAGCTGGGTTCTGTTGGAACTACCAAGTCATAAAGTTGGATAGGCCCAGGGAGGTAGTGCCAGGTATCTAAAAGAAGTGGGGGAAAGGGTGCCTTAGAGGTGGGAGAGCAAGGAGCAGAGTGTTTTAGTGGCCCAGAGTTCCAGCCCTGACTTGGCTACTGGCCTCTTGACTTGGATAAGTCACTCAATGCTTTTGCCCCCAATTTCTACCTCTGCGAAATGAGGATGACACATTTTAGGTGACTGCCCTGTGCATCTTGCAAGCTTCCTCTCGGGCTCAAGTGAGGTGGAGTAAGAGAAAGAGGGAGTTTGGAAACTAGGATGCCAAGTTGGGAAACCCAGCACCTCCTCCATCTTTAAGAGCCACTGCCTGGGTTTCTCATCAGTCCATAGTAGATTTTGATGAGAAAAACTGACTCAGCTTGCAAATGGTAAATAATAATGTTAATGATCATTGCCATTGTTATTTCTTAATATATTTTTTACCCATTAGGTAATATTAGTATTGCTTAATAAAAACACAACAATTACTCTTTCAGTCACTGTTTATTGAGCGTCCGCTAAGAGCTGGACGCTGTGCTAAGCACATTCGACATATTCCCTCATTGCCTCAGCGTGACCCCGTGCCCCCTGCAGTGGAAGCGAGGAGCCCTAAACACTGGACCACCAGGGAATTCCCGAGAGAAGGGAAATTAAATAAAGCAGCTATCACGATTATAAAGCAACAAGAGAATGCTTTAAAAAATGAAAACTAGCCACTGGACCGCCAAGGAAGTCCCCCAAGTACCTTTTTAACTCCCATTTTACTCATGCGGAGACTGAGGTTCAGACATGTTTAGCAACTTTCCCAAGGTCACATAGCTCTTCTGGGTGGGGCTGAAATTTAAACCCAGGTTCATCCCACTTTGCTCAGTCCTCTCATCATTTTTGCCCCATTAGAACAGTGGTTCTCAACAAGGGGTAGAGAGGGGACTATTTTGTTCCCTCAACCAGGCGACATTCTGCAATGTCTGGAGACATTTTTGTTTGTTATAACTGAGCAGGGTACTCTTGACTTCTAGAGGATAGAAGCCAGAGACAGTGCTTGTATGCAATATTAGTTTCCCAAGGCTGCCATAACAAAACACCACAAACAAATGGCTTAAGACAACAGAAATTTGTTGTCTCACAATTTTGGAAGCTAGAAGTCAAAAATCAAGGTGTTGGCAAGGCTACACTCCCTCCAAAGGCTCTAGGGAAGAATCCTTCCTAGTTTCTGATGGCTCCCAGCAATCCTTGGCATTCCTTGCCATGTAGCTCTATCACACCAATCTCCTTCTCCGTCTTCACATGGCCTTCTTCCCTGGGTCTTGTGTGACCTCTCCTCTTTCTATAAGGACACTAGTCATTAGATTCAGGGTCAACCCTAAATCGAAGATGATTTCATCTCAAGATCCTTAACTATTTACATCTACAAAGATCCTTATTTCAAACAAGGTCACATTCTGAGGTTCCAGATGGACCTGAATTTTCAGGGATGCTTTTCAACCCACTACACTGTTAAACACCCTTCAAGGCACAGGACAATTTCCCACAACAAATATTTATATCAAAATATCAGTAGTGGTGAGGTTGGGAAACCCTGCTTCAGAGGGAGGCATTTCTTCTCTGGGAAGCAAGGAGAATGTGTCTCTGCTAATCCAGACAGCTACAGAAAAAAAGAGTCTCAGAGCAGCTTAAAGTCCAGAGGCCACCCTCACCCTCCATTTTTCTGGGACCACTTCTTCTGACAGCCTCCAGTATCTCCATGTGGATGCTGCCCCCTGCCTGGCATTTTTGTAGCACTCTGCATTTTGACTTAAGAATCACATGATCAGATCCACCCAAAGTATAAGCTTCAACCATAAATGAAAAGCGTCTGGCCTCTTCTTCCCCAAAAAGAAAGCTGCTCAAAAAGCAAACAAAGGAACTTGGGCTCACAGGCAAGTGATATTTGCACATTATGGGAAAGGGACCAGCCCTTCAAGGTGAACCATCATCCGATGACTGCCAGAGCACTTTCCTCCATTCTTTCAACAAATATTTGTCAAGCGCCGACTGTGAGCTTGGCCCTGGGGATGCAGCAGCAAGCAGCAAGGCTGGTGTGTCTGATCATGTGGAGCTGCCAGTCTGATGTAAACAATTACAGTCCAGTGGGGGAGTGCTATAACAGGGAAGTACAAGGTGCCCAGGTTGCAAGGGGTCATGGAAGGCTTCCTGGAACAAGGGAGGCCTAATCTGAGATCTGAAGACTGAGTAGGATTCAAATCCAGGTGAGTCAGACTCATAAGTCCAAACTCAAGCATAACTTCAGCCCCTAAGTGAAGACCAAAAGAAGAGTAGTTTTGGGAGAATCGAAAGCTTGTGCAAAGGCCCAAAGAGGAGAGCGAGCACATTTGGGGAACTGAAAGATGGTCATCTATGCTTCACCCCTTTAGAAGAAAGCAGACATTAGTATTGCTTGTTTTTCTATTTATACAAATGGAATCGTGCAGCACATACTCCTTTGTGTCTGGCTTCCTTCCCTTGCCATCCTGTTGACAAGAGTCATCCACGTTGATGTGGGTAGTTATAGATCACTCATTACTGTGGCTGTACAGTATTCCATTGTGTTTATCCATTTCACTGTTGATGAGCTTTTGGGGAGTTTCCAGTCTGAGGCTATTGTAATAAGCACCACTACAAACATTCTAGTAAATGTCTTCTGGTGAACATATGTACATCTTTATGTTAGGTACATGCTTAGGAGTGCAATTGCTAGGTCATAGTGTGTTCAACATTAGTGAATATTACCAGTTTTCCAGAGTGATTATACCAGGTGTTCACTTTTTAAAACAATCAGTGACATAGGGCCCTGTGCCTTCCTGCCCCAGCGGTCAGTCATTTGTTCACACATGTTTATGAAGCCTGGGTCTGTGCCAGCCTCAAATGCCAAGGTGGAAAGGCCACGGGCTACTCTTAGCCCCTGTGCCCTGAGATCTATTCCTTCCCCTTCTTCATCCGTGTGGGGTGGGGCGGGGGGGTAGGGCGGTGGCAATGAGCCTTTCAGGCTGCACCCCCTAGGCTCCTGGGTCAGCTGGAGGGCACTGGCTGGAGCCCAGGGGGCAGATGAAAGGAAGAAGCTTGTGGCATCGGAGGAGGGCATGGGGGTGGGAGGATGGGGTTCTCCTCTCTTTCTGCCTTGGGCAACACCTCTGGTTGTGGCCGCATCTTTTCCACGGCTCCCAGAGGACAGGCCAGTCATGGTTACAGCTTCTGCAGGTGACCCTGGCCCCGGGCTCCAGTGACATCATCTGTCCCCTTGCCCCTCCAGCTGAGGGGTGGCAGTAACTTTCTCAGTGGCTCTTTGGCTTCCCCACTCTTCTACCACATGTGTATCTAATTCTCTGCAATCAGGCCCTCTTCAGATGCTTGGAGTGGTTTCTCTTTTTCTGATTGGATCCTGACTGATCCTGACAGGGACCTCCAGGGCCAGTGGGGAGATCTCCAGGCAAAAGGACAAGTCTCATTCACCCAGACCTTGTACTGATGGTGACAGGTGAGACCTCTTGTGGGTTGGGGGTTCTGTTAGACGTATGCTAACTTGCCTGGGGAGTCACCACGAGGACTACCGCCAAATAAAGGCAGTTGCTTTTCCCAGACCAAGTAGCGATGTTGGGAGGCCTATCTCAGTGTCCTGCTGGCCGAGCCTGCTCCCTCCAAGGCATCCGTCTGTCTGGTTCTCTGGACCAGAGATCCACAGGTTGGTCCTCAATGTGAGTTGCCTGCAGTGGCTGTTTATCTTTGTGGAAAGTAGCCTGGAGTGGAGAATAGCATCTTAGATCTCATGGTGATCTCTGTGCCTTAATGCACGGTAGGTAATAATAACAATTCACACATAAGCATTTACCGTGTGTAGGAATTGTTCTGAGCACTTGATGTGTCTTAACTCGATAAACGTGTTACTATGATCCCATTTTACAGATGAGAAAACTGAGGCGTGGGGAGCTAAAGTAGCTGGTACTCAATTGATGTTTGTTGATGACAATAGCATCAATAATTTCTGTATCAGAGTGCTTAAAAACACTGGCCTTGGAATTCAAAAGACAGGGCTTTGAATCTGGATCCTGCCCCTTGCTAGTGTGTGACCTTCCTCAGTTTCCTTCTCTGTAAACTGAAGGTAATGATGCCCACCTGGCCAGGGTCCTGAGAGGATTAAATAATGGGTGAGCATCAGTGGTAGTAGAACGTGCAAAATTTACATGTATATATAAAATGTAAAATTGTACTTAACTGCATGTGTACTACATCCCAATTTTTTTGATCATGTACTTCTTTATTTATGATTATTAATGGCCTGAAAATAAATTATAACCTTCAGATTTAACAAACCAACAATTATTTTATTTAATAAAATAATATTTTTGATGAATTTGCCTATGTTATCCCAGACATTAGCCTCAAATCATGTTACCCATTTGGGGATCACATTAAGAATCCCACTCTATGGGGTATATTTTTAACACTGCACTACTTTTAATTTTTAATTTTGAAATAATTTCAGTTGCAATATATAATAAAAAATTGTCATACAACTTTTACCCAGAGTTTCCACATTACCCAAATATTAACTTTTTACTACATTTTCTTTACCATTCTCCCTCTCTCTCCATATATATATATATATATATATATATATATATATATGACAAAGTAGATGTTCATCTATATTTTCCTTACCCAAACGTTTCTTTTTCTTGAAACATTTGAGAGTGGTTGCAGACCTGATGTGCCCCTCCATCCCTAAATATTTCAGTGTGCGTTTCCTAAAAGCAAGGACATTATCTTATAAGATAATGTTAACCAAGACATTAACATTGACTTCATATTGTTATCTAATATATAGATCTTATTTACATCTTGTCAATTTTCTCACTAATGTTTTATTTATTTTTGGCTGCGTTGCTGTGTGTGGGCTTTCATTGCTGTGCGTGGGCTTTCTGTAGTTGCAGCGAGCGGGGGCTACTCTTTGATGCAGTGCGAGGGCTTCTCATTGCAGTGGCTTCTCTTGTTGCAGAGCACGGGCTCTACGTTGCACGGGCTTCAGTAGTTGTAGCACTCAGGCTCAGTAATTGTGGCTCATGGGCCCTAGAGCGCAGCCTCAGTAGTTATGGCACACGGGCTTAGTTGCTCTGCGACATGTGGGATCTTCCCGGACCAGGGCTGGAACCCGTGTCCCCTGCATTGGCAGGCAGATTCTTAACCACTGCGCCACCAGGGAAGCCCCACTAATGTCTTTTTTAGTAAAATAAATACATGAATTCTTCTGGTCCAGCACTGCATTTAGTGGTCATGTGCCTTCAGTTTCCTTTGATCTGAAACAGTTCCTTAGTGTTTGTGTTTGGGACCTTGACATTTGTAAAGAGTCAAGGCCAGTTGTTTTGAACTGTGCTCCTCAATTTGGGCTTGTCTGCTGTTTCCCCATGATTAGATTCAGGTTCTATATCTTGGGCAGGAAAACCACAGAAATGATATGTCATTCTCAGTGCAACGTGTCCGGAGGCATTTGATATCATGTGATTTTAACTTTGATCACTTGGTTTAAGGTGATGCCTGCCAGGTTTCTCTGCTGTAAGGTTACTGGTTTTCTCTTTGCCCTTTATAAGTATCTTGTGGAGAGATACTTTAAGTCTGTAAATATTCTGTTTCTCATCATACTCTTACCCACCATCACTGGTGATTCTTGTTTGAATAAATTATTATGGTGACAGCTGCCAAATGGTGATTTTTCTAATTTCAGGATTCCTTTTACATTTATTAGTCGAGGTTCTACTTTGTTTATATCTGTATGGACTCATGAATTCTTAGTTTATTCTATGATTTGTAATCCCTATCTTTTTTTTTTTTTTTTTTGCGGTCCGCGGGCCTCTCACTGTTGTGGCCTCACCCATTGCGGATCACAGGCTCCGGACGCGCAGGCCCAGTGGCCATGGCTCACAGGCCCAGCCGCTCCGCGGCATGTGGGATCTTCCCGGACCGGGGCACGAACCCGTGTCAGCTGCATCGGCAGGCGGACTCCCAACCACTGCGCCACCAGGGAAGCCCCTAACTATCATTATTTAATTTAATGCTCAAATTATCCCAAATTTGGCCAGTGGGAGCCCCTTCAACTGGTTCCTTCACCCTTTTGACGTGTCCCCGCCATTTTCTGTGTGTGCTTGCTTAGTTTCTGGCAAACTAGATGTTCATCTACATTTCCCTTACCCACATCTAGAATTAGCCATTTCTCCAGACAGCCCTAGTTTCCTTTAGAAGAGAATTTATCCTTCAGTTTTTAAAAGGAGGAAGGAGAAGAACAAGGAAAAGGAGGAGGAGGGGAAATGCCCAAGAAGTGGGGGATAGGGGCTTGCACATATTGTAGTATGTGTTTGTTTACATTTAACAAATCAATAGTTTTTCAAAAAAAGATATGATACAAATATAATTGTACTCCACATAAGACGGTTACACCAAAAGTCTGCATTTGAGGTCCTTCCTGAACATGGGTCCAAATCTGCTCCCCAGCACACTCCCTCATAGCCCTCTACTGTGGTGCTCAAATGAGAAGGAAAAGGGAATTCCACAGTGCAATGATGAATCTCAGAGAGCTCAGCTCTGGCTTCTCTGAACCCTGACCTTGACCCCCACCCTCAGAGCAGCTCTGCTAATATCTATTTATATCTTGATTTTACTCAGTTTTATTTGAGGAACTTTTAGGAAAGTGGAGGGGGGAAGGCGGTTAAGAAGAGCCAGACTGGACCAGTGGTTAGGACTCTGTGCTCCCAATGCAGGGGGCATGGGTTTGAGATCTGATCAGGGAACTAAGATCCCAGATGCCGCACCAGCACAGCCAAAGAAAAAAGAAAAAAGAGCCAGACTACCTGATTTCAAATCCTGGCTCTGCAAGTGACTTGATAGCTCTATGCCTCAGTTTCCTCATCTGTAAAATGGGCATGTACCACCCCCAGAAGATTTTGGAGAGGCTGGCACCATTTGATGTATGTCAAGCACAGGGAGATGCAGCTGGCAGATGAGAGTATTATTACACATGATGTTGGTTGTTGTCATGACCTCACACAGAGGCTTCTGCCTTTAGAGAGACACCTTCCCATTTTTATACTCCCTGCCCTCAAGGATTGGTGCTCACAAACTATCCTTCATGGCCCAGGACTGGAAGATCTCCACTCTGACCTGTCTTCATCCCTGGACACCTGCAGGCAGCTGTGCATCAGTCTGGACCCTTTCCGGTGCAAGTGACAGAATCCCAGCTCCTACCAGGTTACACTAAACAAAATCCATTGGCTCTGACGGTGTTTCCTCAACCTTCAGGCATGGCTGGATCCAGGGACACAATTATGCCATCAGGATACCAACCCCCTCCATCTCTTCTGGCCTCACTTTTTCTCTATGTTGGCTTTACTCTGAAGCTCCACTCTTCTTATGTGCAGCAAGATGATCAGTGGCATCAGGTTCACATCCTACCAGCAGAGCCATCCCAGCAGAGAGAGAGAGAGCCTTTACCCAGTAGCTGCATCTAAGGTAGTCAGGCTGATGGCTATTGATCTGTTTGCATCACATGCTGTGCTAGATCTTTTCTATTTGCCCCTCCATAGCTACTCCCCACCCTTTCCATCCCGCTCTGTGCCTCGGGGGGGCTGACCCATGTAGCCTGTAGAATCAGGCTCCCCTGCCTTCTGGGTTTCGGTTGGGCTCAGCAAATCGAAAGCACAGGCAGGAGACTGGAGGGCATGGAGAGGGTACAGTCAGGATGTGTATTTTCCAGCTCCTTCCCTTCCAGATCAGCATGGGCTGTCTGTGTGTTTCCACTGAAGGTCCCAGCTCCTGCCGGGGTGCCTTCTTCATAGGACCACCAGGAGCACCATTCCTCCTGGGTCCAGTAATCACTCCCTCTCCTTGCCCCTCAAGCTAGGGGAGATGATGGCTCCCTGCCGATGCAGGTCCGGCACTAGGTCTTGTTGGTTTCCTTACATCCTGACTTCACCTTTATAAAGAACTTTGATTACACTCTCCTCAGTGACCCAGTTGAAAGTGTCACCTGTGTTCTGCGGATACACACGTGAAGTCTGTCCTAATCAACCATAAAAGAAGGGACAGACAGTGTAACAAAGATGTGAGTGTCATAATGCTTTGTAAACCTCACAGCCTCAGGCCACATTGGGGGTGTCGATCTGTAAGTCAGGACCCTCTTAGTCTTGGTTTCACCCTCCATCTTCTGAGTTCCACTGAGCAATGGGATGAGGAGGGGAACTGAATTTGGAGTCCAAAGCCAACCACCCCCCTCCCTCTTATATCTCCCACTAGCTGTGTGACCTGAACCATTTACTCAGTTTCTCTGAGCCTCACTTGCAGTGAAGAGACATTGTCTGCCTCCCCCAAGCATTGCTAGTAGAACTGTTGGCTGTGGGAAGGGATGGCTGATGTCTGGAATTCTTCACTCTGTGTGTTGTGACACCTCAGGACTTCTGGGGTACCCACAGCTGCCTCCTTCCTTCTCGCTTGTGGTTCTATTTGTTTCCATTTTGGCCACAGAGGATCTCAGTTCTCTGCCAGCTACTCTCTGCATGACCTCAGAGGCAACCTCCTGTACCATTCGTCCCCTCCCCTACCCTGTGGCCAGGATGCTATGAGGATCAAAGTGATAACATCCTTTTATGGTCTCTCTATGCCACTTCCACCACAGGAGACCATAAGCTTCTTGAGGGCAGGGATACCATCTTTTCTGTCCACTGTTGTATGCTCGTGTCTATGAGAGACCAGCACAGACCAAGTGCTCAACAAACATGCGTTCCATGAACAGAGGCAAACAGGAATCGAGGATGTGTTAAAAACAAAATGAAGAATTGTAACACGTTACCCAAATTGCCCACATGGCCAGCCTGGTGATAATAATGTCTCCTACATTATAGGCTTGTTGTGAGACTGACATGAGATCACGTATGTGAAGCACTCAGCACAGTGCCCGGCCAGGAGCAAGTACCCCGTCAACATTGGGTGGATTCATGCACAACAACCTGCTCAGAGACCAGCATTGTCTGATGGTCCCTCTGCTCCTGCCAGCCTGGCATCATTGGATTCCAAGGAGGTGGACCATTGTCTTGGGGACAGAGATGTCTTTCTGTTTCCTTCTCAAGGAGGAACACAGTGGCAGATAAAAAGGCAAAGAGAAGCTATGGGCCAGGCTGAGAGGACACTGCACTCAGCTATTAACCTGCCCCTCAGATAAGTGGTCTAATCTCTCCAGGCCTCAGTCTCCTCATCTGGAAAATGGGCATATTTCCACCAGTTCCTTCTACCTCACAGGTGGTCCTGAAGGCCAAATAAGAAAATGACCGTACTTAAAAGCTCTTTTAAATTAAAAGTCACTAATGAAGCTCAATGGATGACAAAAACCTTTCACTATCCCAAACTCACCTCTCACAGCCCCAAGGTGTCCCCAGATCCCCATTCTAAGGCTCTTTCCCAGCTCCCCTCCCCCATCCTTTGCTCTAATCAATGAACCTTGGACTCTTCATCCTTTGCTCTAATCAATGAACCTTGGACAACCCCTACCCGCCCTCCCCAGGCTGGCTCCAAAAGAGCTTTGTGCAAAGGCCCAGATTGAAATGGTCCCTTGTTTCTATTGATTTGGAAAGGACTCCTCCTTTAGGATGGCTGAAACAGGGAGCTCTGTAGGCTCTAGCCCCTGGGGGAAGCTCACAGGGAAGGAGAGGAGGGAGTCATCTCTACCCCTCCTGAAAAGTGAGTCACTCTGTCAACATCCCCGTCTGATGTCACAGCTGGTTCTACCAGACACCCCAGGAGCTGGGCCCCGCCCTTGCCAAGCCAAACCCTTACCCTCCTCCTGGGTCCAAAGCCAGAGACACACGCCAGCCAGAACTACCAGGACCCCAGAACCCCGTTCTACTCAAAAGCCTTTCAGACTATCACAGTCAAACTATTAATGCTGAATAACATGGAGGAAAAGGAGAAAGTTTTCTCTCTCTCCCTGCCCTCCACCTTCATCCACGCCCCAAAGGAAACCACTATTAATAGCTTGGTATAGAACATCCAAGATGCTATATAAGGCATATTCAATTTTATTCATTAGGATTTTAAAAAAATTTTACAATGCTGTGTTAGTTGCTGATGTAGAGCAAAGTGATTCAGTTATACATATATATTCTTTTTCATATTCTTTTCCATTATAGTTTATTACAAGTTATTGAATATAGTTCCATGTGCTATATAGTAGGACCTTATTGTTTATCTATTTTATATCATTAGGACTTTATTTTTTGGAGCAGTTTTAGGTTCACAGCAAAATTGAGGGGAAGGTATAGAGATTTCCCACACGCCCCCAGCCCTTACATATGCATATCCTCACCCCCTACCAACATCCCCTACCTGATGGTACATTTGTTACAATGGACGAACCTACACTGACAAATCATAATCACTCAAAGTCTGTAGTTTACGTTATGGTTTACTTTTGGTGTTGTACGTTCTATGAGTTTGGACAAAATGTACAATGACATGTATCCATCATGATAGTATCATACAGAGTATTTTCACAGCCCTAAAAGTCCTCTGTGCTCTGCTTACTCACGCATCTCTCCACCTCCAACCCCTGGCAACCACTCCTTTTACTGTCTCCATAGTTTTGCCTCTTCCAGAATGTCTTATAGGTGGAATCCTATTGTATGCAGCCTTTCAGATTGGTTTCTTTCACTTAGTAACCTACATTTATAGTTCCTACATATCTTTTCATGGCTTGATCGCTCATTTCTTTTTAACACTGAATAATATTCCATTGTCTAGATGTACCACAGTTTATTTCTCCATTCACCCACTGAAGGACATCTTGGTTGCTTCCAAGTTTTGTTAATTATGGATAAAGCTGCTAGAAACATCTGTGTGCGGGTTTTGGTGTGTGATTGCTGGATCATACAGTAAGAGTATGTTCAGTTTTGTAAGAAACCACCACACTGTATTCCAAAGTGGCTGGACCAGTTTGCGATCCCATCAGTAATGAATGAGAGTTTCCTATTGCCCCACATTTTCTCCAGCATTTGGTGTTGTCAGTGTTCCCGATTTGGGCCATTCCAATAGGTGTGTAATGGTATCTAAGTGTTGTTTTAATTTGCATTTCCCTGATGACATATGATGTGGAGCATCTTTTCATATGTTTGCTTGTCATCTGTATGTCTCCTTTGGTGAGATGCCTGTTAAGGTCTTTGGCCCATTTTTCAATTGCATTGTTTGTTTTCTTATTGTTGAGTTTTAAGAGTTCTTTGCAGATTTTGGATAACAGTGCTTTATCAGATGTGTCATTTGTAAATATTTTCTCCCAATCTGTGGCTTGTCTTCTCAGTCTCTCGGTGTGTATTCAACTTTTAAGATTTAATTTAATTTTAAAGGTAATACAAAATCTTACCTTCTATGGGGGAAAAAAAAAGACACAGAACAAAATCTGCCTTGACTTTTACCCCCCATCTGAGTCCACTCTCGCCATGACCCATGTGTTATGCCTGTTACCTCTCCCAAGTGTATTCTTCCCCACTTTTCTCTTTGTGCTTTTATTTGTACATATTTCTATTCCTATGGGAAATATATAGCTCTATTTTGTGTGCATGTGGTTTACATAAATGCTGGCATATCATACTTATTCTTTGCCCGTCACAGCCATGCTGTGTCTTGAAGATCCAGCCGTGTCAGGACCTACACAGCTTTCTTGTTCTAAGCATAGCAGTGTACTCCGTTAAATGGTATATCACAATTCATTTAGCCTTTTCTTGTTGATGGATACTTGGGTTGCTCCCAATTTTTTCTTTCGTCCCTTTATAAAAATTATTTTTTAAATTTTTGATCAAATTCATGTACATTCATGATATTAAAAATTAAATAACATTATGATGTTTATAGCAAAAGTCAGTGATGCATTCCCCCACCCCACTCCCTCACATACATATATACACACACCCATCCCTCCGGAGTCCTGCTCCTTCAAGAAAATGACTTACTACTCTTTCAGCTGTTTCTTCTGATATTTACCTCCAAATTTCTGAATAAGATGCTTATGTGCTATTTCTTGATTTATCAACCTGAGGCATGATCTGCTGCCTTCCTCTTGTAGTAGATGCAAATTTCTTGCCACCCACTTACTTGCCTCCTCTCTTTTTTCCTTCTTATATAGTTACATGACAACTTTCTGGTTAAATCGTATTCTCTGTTTACATTATTGTGACTGTGGAAGTATTTTTTTCCTGCCGAGCTGTGGTTCTCAATGCTAACTGTACTCAGGGAGCTTTAAAATCACCCAGGGAGATTTAAAAAATCCTGAAGCCCAACCTGCACCCCAGATCGATTAAGTCAGGCTACCTTCAGCTTTTTCCTTCTCAACCTTCCATCAAATGTTTTATTTCTGCTCTTATGTTTTCGTTTTTAAATTTTATTTATTTATTTATGGCTGCATTGTGTCTTTGTTGCTGCACGTGGGCTTTCCCTAGTTGCAGCGAGCGGGGGCTACTCAGGGGCTACTCTTGGTTGCGGTGCGTGGGGTTTCTCATTGAGCCTGGAGCACAGGCTCTAGGTACACAGGCTTCAGTAGTTGTGTCACACGGGCTCCGTAGTTGTGGCTCACGGGCTCTAGAGTGCAGGCTCAGTAGTTGTGGTGCATGGGCTTAGTTGCTCCCCGGCATGTGGGATCCTCCCGGACCAGGGCTCGAACCCCTGTCCCCTGCACTGGCAGGAGGATGCTTAACCACTGCGCCACCAGGGAAGTCCTGCTCTCATGCTTTTAATTTTCAAGAACTCTTTCTTGTTTTCTGATTGCTTCTTGTAGCAGACACTGCTGCCATAAGCCCTTGGCATTCAACCGTATGTGCTGCCCAAAGCTGTTTGCTGCAGATATCTATGATGCCTGCCCAAGGGCTGTTTTCTTCCAAGTAGCATCCTCAGCCTGAGTGCAGGACAAGTTAGAAGTAATGAAGGTCACTTCCCTCGGAAGCAGTGTGTTCTTATGCACTTGTTGGGTTATTTCTGAGGGATGTTCTACACCATCTCCAATAGGTCCCCAGCAAGATAGATGCCCACAGTAGTAACTGGCTGGAATAACACACCTGTTATTGTCTTCCTTTCTCCTCCTGTCTCACTTCCCAACTCCTCAACCAGTTTTTCTGGGATTACCTGCCAAAAATCACTTGCATTGGAATCATTGTCTCAGATTCTGCTTCTAGGGAAATCCAACCAAGACACTCCTTCTTCTCAATTTAATAGAATCTTATTCATGTTTCATGGATGCAATACCTTGTTGTCTCTCTGAGGATATTAATTATAAGTGAGATATAACACTTGTTTAAAAAATTTCACTCTTGCTGCTACATAGAGACTTAGCTTGGCCCGTAATATCTGCAGGTTGATTTTCTTGGGTTTCTCCAGAGATAACACTCCAGTTTCCCACTGTGATGAGGATATGTGCCCTGCTAGCAGCATCATTAGAGCCAAGTGGCAGGAGAGACCAGGGTTCTTCCTAGTCAGCATCTGGACTTCCCTATTACATTCCTGTTTGTAGTATAGTGATTCTGCCTACCTTCCGCTGTGTCTGGTGTCCTTAGGTCCGGAGCCTCCCTGGTTCTATTTTTCTGTAGAACGAACTTCTGTCAAGGATGGAAAGGGGCAGTTGCCTGGCTGTATCAGATCTGAAAGGGGCCCTAGGTGGTTATTATTCCAGTTACAATTGCTAAGTAAAAAGTCACCGAAAACTAATCAATAGGTATTTTAACCTCTGTCATAGTTTCTGTGACTAAAGAATTTGGGAAAGGCCTTCTGGCTTGAGATCTCTCACGAGGTTACAACCAGAAGGTGATTGAGGCTGGAATAGCAGGAGGCCAGGCATATCTCTCTCTCTGTCTCTCTCTGTCTCTGTCTCTGTCTGTTTTTCCTTCTCTCTCTCCTTAGTCTCAGGTCCACTCCATGGGGTTTGGAGGCTACTTTGAGCTTCCTCACAGCATGGTGGTCTCAGGACAGTCACAGTGCTTACATGGGGGCTTAGGATTCCAGCACCAGAGTTCCAGCTTCGGAAATTACACAGCATCACTTCCACTGCATTCTGCTGTTACAAGCCTGTCCCAACTCAAGGCGAGGGGACAGACCTTGGTCACGTTGCGGAATCCATGTGGAATGAGAGATACCGCTGTGACCATCTTTGGAAAATACAATGTGCCACCGTGGTCCCACTGCTTCTCATACACGGTTCCGAGCCATGCTTCTGTTGGTAATCCCTCTCTACCTCTGACACATCGTTCTGATTCAATTCCTGGCATTTTTGGATTTAGTCCGTAAATCTTCCTGCTTCTCATGGGGGGGCCCCACGTACAGATCTGCAAGCTGGGCAGCACACAGTGGAACCACACCTTAGGGGTGCCATTTACCTTGTAAACATTGCCACTTTGTCTATTAAGATCATTTTCCAGCAGATGGCAGTAAAGGGGGGTGGGGGTGGGAAAGAGCATATTCTGTTAATTTCCCACCAGATGGAAGTCAAGTATCTAGCGCTACTTCCTCTTCATACAAAGAGGCTGTAAGGCTAGCAGGTAGCCTGGCTGCTTGTTGGCACCCCCTTCTGCAGGTACTTTCGGCTTTAACTCACCTGCTCCCCACCTCCTCAAAATGTAGCCCCTTTCATCTGCTACTGTCCTCTCACCTGTTCTTTTTTGGGTTGATATCTTTCGGTTAGTTACTCTGATTTTGGTAGGGCTTTGGGAGTGGGCAAATACATGTCCTCAATCTATTATTTTAACTGAAATGTTTCCAACTTTTCCCTAATATAAATTGCTGCAATAACACCTCATTGTGCACATAGCAAATGTTAATATCTCCTTGTATAGTTTACTTTTACAAAAATGGATCATGCTATACACGTTGTTGGGCAATTTGCTGTTTTCACTTAATATATTCTGGGCATCTTTCAAGGTCAGTTTATGTAGTTCAACATTTTTCATTATGTTAGCCATGTAATGTTTCATGGTAGGGACAGGAACTTTATTTCAGAGGAGAGCAAAGGAAGGAAAAACACCTTTTCATCACTCCTTATCCCCCAGGTGGAGGAATGAGTCCCCAGAGGAGTGCCCCCAGGTCAGGCAGAGGGTCTGGTCGGGGGGGATGGGGTGTACATAGTTTTAACTATATCCTTGACTCTATGTACGTAATTATAACCATAGTGTGGACACTTGAGATCCTGTTTTTTCCTCTCCTGGCTTTTTGTTAAAAACCAGGATTTCTCAACTTTGGCACAATTCACATTGTGACCAGAGAATTATTTGCTGTGGGCTGGTCTGTGCATTGGAGGATGTGTCACAGCATCCTTGGCCTCCACCCACTAGATGCCAGTAGCATTTCTCCACCCACCCCCCACCCAGTTGTGACAAATAAAAATGTCTCCAGGCTTTGCCTAATGTTCTCTGTGGCAAAATCACCCTCAGTTGAAAACTGATCTGAAGTTCTGTTAGCAACAAGTGACCCAGGTAGCTATTTTTGCTTCCTTTGTTTCTGGTAAAACTAGGTATTTATGATTTTCTAGGAGAGGACGTATATTCCCACCATGCCATTCCCCTGTGTGCCAAATAGGGGGTGAATTTCTCTTAATTTACTCTCAGATTTTTTATCAAGTTCATCTGCTGGTTTTCTTTTAAATAACTTTGAGGAACTTTCAAATGTAATACATATTTCTGGTTAAAAGTTGAAAAATACAAAAAGTCACAGGAAAGAACATTTAAATTTTCCCTTTAGGCTCCCTCCAGATAATCACTGATAATATAATTTTGGTGATTACTCTTATAGCCTTCCAGTCTTTTTTCTCTCTCTACCTCTGTGTAGAATGTGTGTATGTATATATACATGTATGTATAACATTTTGGGCAAACCCCTCTTTTTCATATAACATTGTAATATCTCTTCTTGCTTTAAGCCCCAGAGTCCTTTGCAATCATTCTCTTGCATCTGGAGAGCTACTCCTTACTGTTCAAGTTCTGATTGTTTATACTGATTAAGGTGATCACTTGTCCATACCATTTTTGAAATACAGCAAATGACCTCTGCTCCCTGCTAAAGCACAACTTTAAGAACATTAAAAACATGACTGGGTCGGGAACCAAGATGGCAGAGTAGAAGGACGTCCTCTCACTCCCTCTTGCGAGAACACCAGAATCTCAACTAGCTGCTGGACAATCATCGACAGGAAGACACTGGAACTCACCAAAAAAGATACCCCACATCCAAAGACAAAGGAGAAGCCACAATGAGATGGAAGGAGGGGCGCAATCACAGTAAAATCAAATCCCATAACTGCTGGGTGAGTGACTCACAGACCAGAGAACACTTATACCACAGAAGTCCACCCACTGGAGTGAAGGTTCTGAGCCCCACACCAGGCTTCCCAACCTGGGGGTCTGGCAACGGGAGGAGGAATTCCTAGAGAATTAGACTTTGAAGCCTAGTGGGATTTGATTACAGGACTTTGACAGGACTGGGGGAAACAGAGACTCCACTCTTGGAGGGCACACACAAAGTAGTGTGCGTATAAGAGCCCAGGGGAAGGAGCAGTGACCCCAGGGGAGACTGAACCAGACCTACCTCCTAGTGTTGGAGGTCTCCTGCAGAGACGGGGGGTGGCTGTGGCTCACCTTGGGGACAAGAACACTGGCAGCAGAAGTTCTGGGAAGTACTCCTTGGAGTGAGCCCTCCCAGAGTCTGCCATTAGCCCTACCAAAGAGCCCAGGTAGGCTCCAGTGTTGGGTTGCCTCAGGCCAAACAACCAACAAGGAGGGAACCCAGCCGCACCCATCAGCAGTCAAGCAGATTAAAGTTTTACTGAGCTCTGCCCACCAGAGCAACAGTCAGCTCTACCCACCACCAGTCCCTCCCATCAGGAAGCTTACACAAGCCTCTGAGATAGCCTCATCCACCAGAGGGCAGACAGCAGAAGCAAGAAGAACTACAATCCTGCAGCCTGTGGAACAAAAACCACATTCACAGAAAGATATACAAGATGAAAAGGCAGACGGCTATGTACCAGATGAAGGAACAAGATAAAGCCCCATAAAAACAACTAAATGAAGTGGAGATAGATAGGCAACCTTCCAGAAAAAGAATTCAGAATAATGATAGAGAAGATGATCCAGGACCTCGGAAAAACAATGGAGGCAAAGATCGAGAAGTTGCAAGAAATGTTTAACAAAGACTTGGAAGAATTAAAGAACAGACAAACAGAGATGAGTAATACAATAACTGAAATGAAGACTACACTAGAAGGAATAAATAGCAGAATAACTGAGGCAGAAGAATAGATAAATGACCTGGAAGACAGACGGGTGGAATTCACTGCTGCAGAACAGAATAAAGAAAAAAGAATGAAAAGAAATGAAGACAGCCTAAGGTCCCAGAAGGAGAAGAGAGAGAGAAAGGACCCTAGAAAATATTTGAAGTGATTATCATCAAAAACTTCCCTAGCTTGAGAAGGGAAATAGCCACCCAAGTCCAGGAAGCACAGAGGGCTTCCCTGGTAGCGCAGTGGTTGAGAGTCCGCCTGCTGATGCAGGGGACACGGGTTCGTGCCCCGGTCCGGGAGGATCCCACATGCCGCGGAGCAGCTAGGCCTATGAGCCATGGCCATGGGGCCTGCACGTCCAGAGCCTGTGCTCTGCAACGGGAGAGGCCACAGCAGTGAGAGGCCCGCATACGGCAAAAAAAAAAAAAAACGAAAGCTGGAGTAGCAATACTCATATCAGAAAAAATGGACTGTAAAATAAAGAATGTTACAAGAGACAAGGAAGGACACTACATAATGATCAAGGGATCAATCCAAGAAAAAGATATAACAATTATAAATATATATGAACCCAACATAGGAGAACCTCAATACATAAGTCAACTGCTAACAGCTCTAAAAGGGAAATCGACAGTAACACAATAATAGTGGGGGACTTTAACACCTCACCTCAATGGACAGATCACCCAAAATGAAAATACATAAGGAAACAGAAGCTTTAAATGACACTAGACCAGATAGATTTAATTGATATTTATAGGACATTCCATCCAAAACCAGCAGATTACACTTTCTTCTCAAGTGCGCACAGAACATTCTCCAGAATAGATCACATCTTGGGTCACAAACCAAGCCTCAGTAAATTTAAGAAAACTGAAATCATATCAAGCATCTTTTCTGACCACAATGCTATGAGATTAGAAATCAATTACAGGAGGAAAAAACTTAAAAAACACAAACACATGGAGGCTAAACAATACATTACTAAATAACCAAGAGATCAGTGAAGAAATCAAAGAGGAAATCAAAAAATACCTAGAAACAAATGACAATGGAGACACAACAACCCAAAACCTATGGGATGCAGCAAAAGCAGTTCTAAGAGGGAAGTTTATAGCTATACGAGCCTACCTCAAGAAACAAGAAAAATCTCAGATAAACAATCTAACCTAATCCACACCTAAAGGAACTAGAGAAAGAAGAACAAACAAAACCCAGTTAGCAGAAGGAAAGAAATCATAAAAATCAGGTCAGAAATAAATGAAAAAGAAATGAATGAAATGATAGCAAAGATCAATAAAACTAAAAGCTGGTTCTTTGAGACGATAAACAAAATTGATAAACCATAGACCTAAATGTAAGGCCACACACTATCAAACTCTTAGAGGAAAACATAGGCAGAACACTCTATGACATAAATCACAGCAAGATCCTTTTTGACCCACCTCATAGAGAAATGGAATTAAAAGCATAAATAAACAAATGGGACCTAATGAGACTTAAAAGCTTTTGCACAGCAAAGGAAACCATAAACAAGATGAAAAGACAGCCCTTCTCACATTGGTCAGAATGGCCATCATCAAAAAATCTAGAAACAATAAATGCTGGAGAGGGTGTGGAGAAAAGGGAACACTCTTGCACTGTTGGTGGGAATGTAAATTG
>NW_020173491.1:7818853-7907949 GCF_003031525.2 Neophocaena asiaeorientalis asiaeorientalis | reverse complement strand
ACTATCAAACTCTTAGAGGAAAACATAGGCAGAACACTCTATGACATAAATCACAGCAAGATCCTTTTTGACCCACCTCATAGAGAAATGGAATTAAAAGCATAAATAAACAAATGGGACCTAATGAGACTTAAAAGCTTTTGCACAGCAAAGGAAACCATAAACAAGATGAAAAGACAGCCCTCAGAATGGGAGAAAATATTTGCAAATGAAGCAACTGACAAAGGATTAATCTCCAAAATTTACAAGCAGCTCATGCAGTTCAATAAGAAAAAAACAAACAACTCAATCCAAAAATGGGCAGAAGACCTAAATAGACATTTCTCCAAAGAAGATATACAGACTGCCAACAAACACATGAAAGAATGCTCAACATCATTAATCATTAGAGAAATGCAAATCAAAACTACAATGAGATATCATCTCACATTGGTCAGAATGGCCATCATCAAAAAATCTAGAAACAATAAATGCTGGAGAGGGTGTGGAGAAAAGGGAACACTCTTGCACTGTTGGTGGGAATGTAAATTGATTCATCCACTATGGAGAACAGTATGGAGGTTCCTTAAAAACTACAAATAGAACTACCATATGACCCAGCAATCCCACTACTGGACATGTACCCTGAGAAAACCATAATTCAAAATGAGTCATGTACCAAAATGTTCATTGCAGCTCTATTTACAATAGCCAGGACATGGAAGCAACCTAAGTGTCCATCAACAGATGAATGGATAAAGAAGATGTGGCACATATATACAATGGAATATTACTCAGCTATTAAAAGAAATGAAATTGAGTTATTTGTAGTGAGGTGGATGGACCTAGAGTCTATCATACAGAGTGAAGTAAGTCAAAAAAAACCACAAATACCATATGCTAACACATATATATGGAATCTAGGGGAAAAAAAAGTCATGAAGAACCTAGGTGTACAATGAGAATAAAGACACAGACCTAGTAGAGCATGGACTTGAGGATATGGGGATGGGGAAGAGTAAGCTGTGACAAAGTGAGAGAGTGGCATGGACATATATACACTACCAAATGTAAAACAGATAGCTAGTGGGAAGCAGCCGCATAGCACAGGGAGATCAGCTCGGTGCGTTGTGACCACCTAGAGGGGTGGGATAGGGAGGGTGTGAGGGAGGGAAACACAAGAGGGAAGAGATATGGGAACATATGTATATGTATAACTGATTCACTTTGTTATAAAGCAGAAACTAACACACCATTGTAAAGCAATTATACTCCAATAAGGATGTTTAAAAAAAAAAGTCACATGCATCCCAATGTTCATTGCAGCACTATTTACAATAACCAGGTCATGGAAGCATCCTAAATGCCCATCTACAGACGAATGGATAAAGAAGATGTGGTACATATATACAATGGAATATTACTCAGCCATAAAAAGGAACAAAATTGGGTCATTTGTTGAGACGTGGATGGATCTAGAGACTGTCATACAGAGTGAAGTAAGTCAGAGAAAAACAAATATCATATATTAACACTTGTACGTGGAACCTAGAAAAATGGTACAGATGAACCAGTATGTAGGGCAGAAGTTGAGACACAGATGTAGAGAACAAACGTATGGACACCAAAGGGGGAAAGCCGCGGGGTGGTGGGGATGGTGGTGTGATGAATTGGGCAATTGGGACTGACATGTATACACTGATGTGTATAAAATTGATGACTAATAAGAACCTGCTGTATAAAAAAAAATAAATTAAATTAAAAAAAAACATGACTCTCATACAAATGAGAATGCACCCAAGATATATTTAATTTGTTATTGAGGGAACCAGCAGGACAGTGAAAGATGGTGCAAAGGAGAATTAGAGGAAAAAGGATTATATAGTCCATCAGAAAAGACATGCTTAAATCAGTTTGCTTCTTTAGAGACAACACTAATTACTATTCTGCAGGGCAATAAAACTGTAATCTTTGGGGTTATCTTTTCTACCAGACAAAAATCATTTGCATCTATACCGAGCAAAGTTCTACAAGCTAACACACAACTTTACAGAATCTGGGACCCAAGCAATAGGAAAGTTTAAGTCGAACAAAGGTACATCCCCCAGATAATGAAATAATAATTTAGAGGTGGTCTGTTAGACAATGCTCCAGCATAAGCTGAAAGGAGATGCATTCCTCCTTTTGCTTTATTTCCAAGTTTGGGATAATTTTTCTTAATATCCCTATTCTTTACTCTGGTTCCCCAAGAAAATTCTGCACAGTATTTCCTTAAGGGAAAGTGGTCATGGTTTCTGTGGTCCCCTTGGAATCTCTCATCTTCTCATCTTCCTTCCCTCTACCCACATTCTAGGAAGGTGAGATCAGTCCCCAGGGACCTGGGTATTTCCAATGAGCTGTTATACCTGGCAAGGTCTCTTATTCAATATGGCCCTGCTCCTTCCTTTCTCTCTCTCTCTCCCCTTCCTCTCTTTTTTTAAAACATATCATCCTATACTTTGATTTAATATGCTGCTTTTATTTTTTTTGGGCTGCGCTGCATGGCATGTGGGATCTTAGTTCCCCAAACAGGGATCGAACCCAGGCTCCAGCAGTGAAAGCGTGGAGTCCTAACCACTGGTCCACCGAGGAATTCCCTCTTCTTCCTTTCTTACTTACTTTCATTTTAAGAAATATATAACTGCTTTACTGAGATCTAACTCACTTACCATACACTCATTTAAAGTGTACAATTCCATGTTTTTTGGTTTGTTCACAGAGTTGTGAACTAAGTTTTAAAACATTTTCATCACCCCAAAAAGAAACCCTATTCCCATTAGCAGTCACTCTCTATTACCTCCCAGCTCCTGGCAAACAGTAACTTACATTCTATCTCTAGGTATTTGCCTGTCCTGGACATTTTCTATAAATGGAATCATACAACATGTGAATCTTTTGTGTCTGGTTTCTTTCATTTAGCATAATATTTTCAAGGTCCATCCATGTTGTACCATGTATCAGAACTTCATTCCGTTTTATTGCCAAATTGCATTTCCTTGGGTAGACATATCACATTTTAATCAGTTGATGAACATATGAGTTGTTTCCACTTTTTGGATCTTATGAAAAATGCTGCTATAAACATTAGTTACAAGTTTTGTGTGGACATATGTTTCGGTTTCTCTTGGGTATATGCCTGGAAGTGGAATTTCTGCAGCATATGGTAACTTTATATCTGACTTTTTAGGAGCTGCCAAGCTGTTTTCTAAAGTGGCTGCACCATTTTACATTCCCATCAGCAGGGTAGGAGGGTTCTGATTTCTCCACATCCTTGTCAACACTTGTTATTATCCATCTTTTTGATTAAAGCCATCCTAGTATTACCTAACCAAGTTCATTTAAAGCCATCCTAATATTACCTAACCAAGTTCATTTGCCCGACGTGCAAAACACTGAGACGCCAAGTTTTGCAGCAAAGAAAGGGTTTATTTAAGAGGCAGCCAAGTGAGGAGATGGGAGAACAAGTCTCAAATCTGCCTCCTCGAAGGCGAGGGGCTTGGGATATTTATAGGATAAGGAAGTAGGTTGGTCTTAGGAATGGGGAAAGGAGGCAGGGAAAAGGTGAGGTAATCGGTATGCTGCTCAGGCATATCTGAGTTACATGCCTCTTCACGGGATGCATGTTCAAAAATGGAGGTGCTTAGAGGGGATGGAAGAGGATTGGATCCGGAGTTTGGGCTTAGCAGATGCAAGCTATTATATATAGGATGGATAAACAACAAGATCCTATTGTATAGCACAGGGAACTATATTCGATATCCTGTAATAAACCATAATGGAAAAGAAAAAAATAAAAGAAAAAGAAAAAATGGAGGCATTTAACGTGACCTGAGGGTGGAGTTTTCGGCCCTCTCATATCAAAAGGTCACCAAGCAGACACTCACGCATGCCCAGTTGGAGGGTCAGTGGTCCTATCCAGTCTTAACCTGCTCAGCTCTAATTAGACATAGCTGACTCCGAGTTCCTGGGAAACAAGCTCTGGCAAGCTTCCTATTGTTTAGGCTATGTGCAACTTGAAGGACATGCAAGGTATTTTGTAGCAACAGTTAAAACTACCTTGATTAGTGAAGGCAGGTTACAGGTGTAATGGATTTAACTCCTGATTACCCACAGTTTCACCAGTGGGTGTGAAACAGTATCTCATTGTATTTTTGTGGCTTTGCTTCTTAAACCAGTCTTGCACAGAAATGAATTTTGCACACAGTCAAGGTCCTCAGTCCAGTGGCCTCAAGGTTTAAGTCTCTCTTGGTGAGTTGAGCCTGATGGATGAGTGAAGACTGCCCTGCTGAGCCATCCCACAGTTGGGGGCCCCCAGAGGGGCAGGGCAGCTAAACCAAGCTCTGCCATCTTGGGGAAAGCATCTAGAATGCGTGCTCTTCTGGCCAAGTGTGGATCATGTAAATACCCAGGTTGTGTGAGGCAAGGGAGGGGAGGAATGCAGCTTGGCCCTGGGCTGGACCGCTTCCAGGAGGTCCCAGACTTCTGTAAGCTGTCTTTTGACTACTGGCCAGAACAAAATGACCTCCTTCAACACCCTGCCACACCATCAGAGATTCCACCACTTTCCCAGAGCTAAGTAAATAAGTTGCTGCCTTTTCAAAAATGTGAATGCTTCTGGGACGAGCAGGCATCTTGCAAGAAGTCAATACCTTATTGTGAATTAGCTTATCAGATGGTCACCCACATCCTGCAGAGACAGGGCAGAGACAGAGGAAGTGGGAGTTTTGACTCACTGGGAAGGATGGGGGAGGGATGGATTGAAAAGGGGTAGCTCTGCTCAAGGGGTAACATTGCAGGAGGCTAGGACAGGGCCAGAGTTGGGATAAGGAGCCTGCTGGGAAAGGTTTCACCTCCATTCATCAACTGATAAACAGTGATCATGATTAATGTATTATATGCCCCATGTCGTGCACTACATAAGTATTCTTTTTTATTTTTTCTATAAGTATTCTATTTTATTTATTTATTCATTTATTAACAAACACTTATGTAGCACTGTGTGCCACCATGGATCTCTCACACTCCACCCGCTACATCTAATTTATTACAGATTCCATTGACTCTCCCTGAAAAATGATTTTGGAATCTGACCCTTTCTCACCACCTTCCTAGCCGGGGTGCTCACCCACTGGTTTACTGTAGGTCTCTCCCTCTGGTCTCCCGGCTTCCATACTTGCAGTCAGAGCAACCCTTTTAAAACGATGTCTCTCCTGTATTCGAAATGCTCCAGTGGCTTCCTATCTCGGTCACTATAAAAACCGAAGTCTTTACAATGCAAGGCGCTACCTGAACTAGCCCCTCTTACCTAGCTGACGCCATCTGCCTACTGGCTCAGCCACAGGACTCCTGCTGTTCCTCAGACACACCTGCATGCCTCTGCTGGGGCCACTTCAAGGACTGCAGCGTTCTGCCTAGAACACTCTTCTCCCAGAATCTGCCTGGCTTATGCCCTCACTTGCTTCAAGTCTCAGCTTAAAAGGTCACCTCCTCAGAGAGGCCTTTCTGACCACTCCCTCCACCACCTAAAAGAGCCTGTGTATGCCGGATTTCCCACTGTCAGAAAAGAGGGTTACAAATATAGAGAGGGAGAAAACTAGAATGAATTCTATGGTGTTAGATTGGAATTGGAGATATGCAGTGAACTCACGGTTTCCAATAAACACAGATAGAGAAATAAATATAGAAGGAAAATAAAGTGTGTGTGTGTGTGTGTGTGTGTGTGTGTGTGTGTCTGTACGTACATATATACATATTCTCTAGCTCAGTCGACTGGAGAAGGCTTGGGAACAGCAATAAGAAATAAGAAAGAATGAGCATATCTTGTGTTCAGATCTTGGTTTCTAAATACTCTTCTCCACTAAAAGGAATCAGGACACTTTGGAGAAATGGTTGATTCCAGGACTGGGGAAGCGAAAGTACAAGACGAACTAGGAACATTTTTTTGTGTGCCAAAAAATAAGAAAGTGCTCGAAGGATGATGGAACATTGGGAGGATACAGGAGCCAGCTTGAAGGAGTTCCCACTAGCCACGTAAGGGACAGTTTGAACATCAAAATAACTAATGACAAGAATTGATTATAACTCATTGAATAAAATAGTAATCTATGAGTTCATACCAACATAAAGAAATAAATAGAGAATTTGATGAAGACCGGGTTAAGTACACAGTTTTCAGAACACTTCTCCATAAAAGATATATTCCTTAAAAAGGTAAAAAGAGTGACTTTACAGTGGAGAAATCTGGCAGACACTACCTTGATAATCAAGTGATTGAAGTTGATATCAAAACTTTGGGTAACAGGATGATAGAGATTGTATGTCACCTGACAGGACGCTATGAGAACATGGAATTATTTCTGTAATATTTCTGCCAAGGATACATAATATGAATCAAATCATGAAGAGATATGAGATAACCTCAAACTGAGGGTCAGGCTACAAAAGTACTGGCCTATAATTTTCTAAAAGAAACTGAGGAACTGTTCTAAACAGAGAGAGAGTAAATAGCCACAACTAACACTGTGTGGCGATGGATGTTACCACGACTCAGTGTGGTGATCACTTCACAACATATACATGTATGGAATCATTATGTTGTACACCTGAAACTAATATATGTCAATCGTATCTCAATTTTTAAAAAATGAGGGCTTCCCTGGTGGCGCAGTGGTTGAGAATCTGCCTGCCAATGCAGGGGACACGGGTTCGAGCCCTGGTCTGGGAGGATCCCACATGCCACGGAGCAACTAGGCCCGTGAGCCACAGCTACTGAGCGTGCGCGTCTGGAGCCTGTGCTCCGCAACGGGGGGGCCACGACAGTGAGAGTCCCGTGCACCGCGATGAAGAGTGGCCCCCGCTCGCCGCAACTAGAGAAAGCCCTCGCACAGAAAAGAAGACCCAACACAGCCCTAAATAAATAAATTTATTTTTTTTAAAAAATGAAACATGACAACTAAATGCCACTTGTGGTTCTGGAAGGGATCCTTTTGCTCTAAAGGACATTACTGGGCAAATGGCAAAATTAGAACAGGGTCTAAGGATTACGAGGTCAGCAGAATGACATGATTCTTGCACTAATTAGGGTGAGTCCAATAATGCCACCGGTGTCTACTGTGCTTGCTAACCAGGGCTATCTTCTCCCAACCATCTCTCTCACTGTGGTCTATGTCTCCTCCTCCATTTTCGCAGTGAAGGGATTGGTCCCCACTTAGGGTTGTGGAGTTTTCATTTTCTTCTTGGGCTTAGATTGTGCTTTCTGGGGCTGGCAGATCATCCACAGGAAATTCTGTTGTACTTTGTGCTCTTGTGAGCAGCGGAGCTGGCAGGCCCCTGCAGTCATAGGGCCGGCCCATCGCTGGCACTTGGGCTTTCCATGTCATCTTCCAGTCAAACAGGAAGTCTTCTGCAAGCTTCCAGAAATGATGCACTTCCTAAAACAAAAAGAGCTTGCAAGTGCAACATCTTTTAGTTTAGTTGGTTCTTTGTTGTTATTTTGTATGTTTTTTTTGTTATTCCTCAAGGTATATCCCCTAGTATCTGTTGGGGGAAATAAAAAGTATCAAATGTCAGCCTCACAGCCTTCTAAACAGATGCCTTAGGGTCCGGAGAAGGGACAGTCCCACTGTATCCTCCGGAGGAGGGACAGTCCCACTGTTTCGTTTTGCCTCCGGCAATCAGA
Source organism: Neophocaena asiaeorientalis asiaeorientalis (assembly GCF_003031525.2). Classification (NCBI taxonomy): domain Eukaryota; kingdom Metazoa; phylum Chordata; class Mammalia; order Artiodactyla; family Phocoenidae; genus Neophocaena; species Neophocaena asiaeorientalis. The sequence goes on along the minus strand of NW_020173491.1, from coordinate 7,900,253 downwards.
GCAGCTGGTCCTTCTGGACAGCAATGGCTTTTAGTATAGTACAGAACATTTTTCCTTTTGTGCATTGGCATCCTTCTGATGTATTGAGATGATCTCCAAAGTTCTGACGAAAACTGAGACCTCCAGGAAAATCTACAGACAAGGTTTGGAACTATCTTATGAATCAGTTGGATCTTTTCTGGTCAACCATCATCTATCATGAGCCTAACTAACTAGAAAGCTCATCAGAAGTGACCCAAAGAAGCAGATATAAAACAAAATCTTTTTTTTTTTTTTTTTTTTTTTTTTGCAGTACGCGGGCATCTCACTGTTGTGGCCTCTCCCGTTGCGGAGCACAGGCTTCGGACGCGCAGGCTCAGCGGCCATGGCTCACGGGCCCAGCCGCTCCGCGGCACGTGGGATCCTCCCAGACCGGGACATGAACCCGCGTCCCCTGCATCGGCAGGCGGACTCCCAACCACTGCGCCACCAGGGAAGCCCTAAAACAACATCTTAATATTTGGGTTTGTGCTGAAATTCTTCTGGATCACTAACAGTAAGAACTAACATTCATTGAATATTTATCATGTGCCAGGAATATATTGAGGTAAAGTGAGATTAAGCAATTTATAATCAGAAACACAGCTAGTAAGTTTGAACAAGGGTTTAACCTGGCTGGGAAATGGACCAAGGAGAAAGATCCAGCTGCCAAGCTTTCACACTTGACCACACGCTCCCGTCTGCAGCCTCATGAACTGAATGACCAGCACCAAATGCCACCTTATGCTTCTATCAACCATTTCCTTCAATTCTGAGAGGATCCATTACAATCTAGTTAAGGATTAAATCTTACTTGTCAAGACTGCAGTGATGATATTTTCCCCTTTTAAATGTTTATGAAGATATGGCAATAAAACATGAGAATCTGAAAACAAAACAAAACAGAACACCAGGGACTTCCCTGGCGGTCCAGTGGTTAAGACTTCACCTGCCAATGCAGGGGGTGCAGGTTCGATCCCTGGTCAGGGAGCTAAGATCCCATATGCCTCGGGGCCATAAAACCAAAACATAAAACAGAAGCACTATTGTAACAAATTCAGTAAAGACTTTAAAAAAAATGGTCCATATCAAAAAAACAAAAAAATCTTTAAAAAATAAATAATAACACCAACTGTAAAGTGACAAGCAAATATCTGGGATTTCTACTAGTGACATACTCGCAGGGGCCACTAATACTACTGGGCTTTGTTTGTTTTCATTTTTATTTATTTATTTACTACATCCATAATGGAAGGAAATACTCAATTTTATTTAGAGGTTAGTGAATAAAGATGTAATTTTTTTTCACCCAAGGTTATGAACCCAATGAGTTCTAGCCACTGACCCAGCCAGGTTAAGGACCCCTGGGTTAGTACGTGGTGAGTCTGACAGCCCAGAAATGGCTGCAGAAAAGGACCTGCAGAAAAGCCAAGGAGGAAATGATTCAGGCTTAAGTCAGGGCCAACTCTATAGGCATCAAGACAGGAGGGTGGAAGTGAGCTGCCAGCTGGACAGAAAACCAGCTGGACTTGGTGATGGATGGGAGGTGGGAGTTGATGGTGATTGTGGACAATTTGGAAGAGCAATTGGTCTGCCCGGAAGAGGATAAATGTTTGCGAAGTACAGTGGCCTTGCCAGGGGCTGTGGTGCCTGTTACTGTAGAGTTCAGCCCACACCCCTCCAAATGCCCACCTCAGTCTCTCGGGGTGGGTGCAGCTCTCAGGGAGGTACTGCCTGCCCTTCAAAATAACCCCTCCACCTACCACTCACAACTGCGTGATGAAGGATCCATTCTTTAGGACTTCTGAGTCCAGACCCTCCTTCAAATACAAATCCCCTTTAGAGAGATGTTATTGACATTTTAGTCGGAATGAGTTTATCTCTTTCCCTGTGAATAATAGGAGAGTTTGAGTTCACTAAGCTTCTCAGAAAAGATGGGTGATGGGGGACAGGGGTGAAAAGTGTGCCCCCTTTTGCAGTCAAACAAGGCTGAACAGGGCTTCCCCGGTAGAGCAGTGGTTAAGAGTCCGCCTGCCAATGCAGGGGACACAGGTTCGAGCCTTGGTCCAGGAAGATCCCACATGCCGCGGAGCAACTAAGCCTGTGCGCCACAACTACTGAGCCTGCGCTCTAGAGCCCACAAGCCACAACTACTGAGTCCGTGTGCCACAACTACTGAGGCCCGTGTGCCTAGAGCCCGTGCTCCGCAACAAGAGAAGCCACCGCAGTGAGAGGCCTGTGCACTGCAACGAAGAGTAGCCCCCGCTCGCCGCAACTAGAGAAAGCCTGCATGCAGCAACGAAGACCCAACGCAGCCAAAAATAAAAAATAAATAAAATAAAATTAATTAATTTTTTTAAAAAAAGGCTGAATAAAGAAGGACCCCACTGGAGCACCAGCAGAAATTTTCTGTTTCTAGTCTGGGCAGGCTGTGCCACATCTGCTCCTGCCCCTCTGTGGGGACACCTGCTGGGTGGAGGGTGGAGTGGGTCACACTTTAAGGATGATTAAGAAAAAAAGAATCAAAGTGTGTTATCCCTAAGCAAGTTGTGGGAATGGACCTAGGTGGAGTGCCGCCAGTGCGGCCCTAATGAACACACTTTATTCACCTGTCTGGAGCCTCAAAGACACACAGAAATGAGAGTCCAGCATTCCCTGTGGATTCCTCTGATTACAGAGAGGATTTAAGACCTTACTCCCCAACCCTCTACAACCTCCCAACTGGTGAAAAGCCCCCACTAACTCATAGGTTGTTGGGAGAAGGGCCAAGATAGTAAACAGCATGTAAACATTGGTTATTTTTTCTGACTACAAAAGAAAAATCAAGTGATTCCCAGACTCAAAGGCACTTGTATCTCCTTGCAGTTCTTTTTCTATACATTTGTTACAAGCCTGAGAACTTATCTACTAAGTATATATATACACTTTGGTACAAAGCAAAGCAAAGCAAAAGAACATACATTGTATTGTATGTTATTGTATTATATGTTCTTATTGCAGAGGAAAAGGCCTGGAAGGATACACACCAAACTGTGGGAATGTTGAAGGGAAAGAAGAACACTCTTCACTTTTAACCTCACTGACTGAGTTTCTTGAAGAATGTTTAGTAACTATATTCTACTGTATGAGTTTCTTGTTGCTGTTATAACAAATTACCACAAACTTGGTGGCTTAAAACAACACAGGTTTATTATCTTATAGTTCAAGAAGTCAGAAGTTCGAAATGGGTGTCATTGGACTAAAATCAAGGTGTGGGCAGGGCTGCATTCCTTCTGGAGTTGCTAGGTGAGAATGTGTCCTTGCCTTTTCCAGTTTCTGGAGGCTGACTACAATTCTTGGCTCACGGCCCCCTTCCACCTGTAGAGCCAGCAATTGCATCATGCTGACCTCTGCTTCTGTCTTCACATCTACTTCATTGGCTCTCCTGCCTCTCTTTCCTTTATCAGGACCCTCGTGATCACATTAAGCCCACTTGGCTAATCCTGGATAATCTCCCCAACTCAAAATCCTTAACTTAATTGCATCTGCAAAGCCTCTTTTTCCATGTAAAGTAATATATTCACAGGTCACAGAGATTAGAAAGTAGAGATCTCTGGGGAACAAGGTGGAGACTGCGGCATTATTCTGCTTACCACAATTACTTGTGTAGTTTTTTAAAAACCTATTAAGAAACCTCATATAATAAAATTTTTCTCATCACTAAAAATTCCTGATAATCATAATTTCTAATGATACCTAATATTTCACTGTAGGGATACACGATTTATTTAACTGGTCCCCCAATTGGGGATAGTTAGGTTGTTTTACATTTTCATGATTTTAAAGATGATGATTTTCATGATGAACATCTTTAGGTCTTTGGGGGGATATACTGAATCAGAAACGGACTTGGTGGTCAGAAAGACCAGAGTTCAAATCCAGGCTCTGCTTCAGTTATCCATGTCATTGGAGTCTTGGTTTCCACAACTGCAAAAAGGAGATCCTTACAATAGCTCCAACCTCACTGGAGTTTTAAACAGCTTTCTTGAGATATAATTCACATACTATACAATCCACCCAGTTAAGGGGTAAATTCAATGGTTTTTAGCCTCAGGGTTTTTGCAGGATTCAATGATATTGAACACACAAATTGTCACTACCATTAATAATTCTTTGATCATAATTGTCATCATTTTCTTGGGCTAGGTTCTAAGAATCAGCAGTATAGCATAAAAGCCTGTAAACCTCTCAAATGTTTTGGAAATAGGGCTTGGAAAGATAGAAGGTGTTCTTGTGAGGGTTTTTTAATTTCGGAGGGGGGGTGGGGGTTATTTTTTAGTATTTGGATAGAATTTGGGGGCACAGGAGGAGCTGGTATTAAATTCTTGAGCCAGTTGACTCAAGATGCCCTCTTTCATTCTCCCTTGTGTAACCCTGAATTATGCTCATCCTCAAAGCCACCCACACAGAGTAATTAGAGGAGGTTGATTCTGGTTCACTGAATGTCCCTACCCTGTCTGCCATCCCTGCCAAGCCACTGGCCTGTCCTTCTCCATATCCAAGTGAATCTTACTCCTTCAGTGAAAGCTGCATTGGTACCATCTCCAATCGCCCATCTTAATTCACACCAAGTACACTGCATGGCAAACTGGCAGGAAGGAGAGGAGGTGGGTCTCTACCAAGTCCATGGAGCGCCTAACCTACCTACCAAGAAACCACAAAAGCATACTCCATTTGGCTGTGGGAGGACTGACTGCAGGTTTCAGGGCTGAGTTAGCCAAGTGTCAGCCAAATCCAACGGCATTTTTCACCAGAGTGTGTGGGCAAATCCTCAGGCATCCCGGCAGGTGTGGGAGCAGGTTACGTGAGATGGGTGTGGGTTAGGTGGTGAGGGATGAGAGAAAGGTGCAGGGAGGGTAGGTGGGGTCAGAGGTGGGTGAGGGTGGAGGTAAGGAATGGAACCCCAGCTGGGACTGGACCTAGTAGTTAGACCAGTAGTTTGGAACCCTTTTTGGGCCATGGGCTCCTTTGAGAATCTGATGGATGCTAAGGACAGAATGCACACACACCCATATGCATAAACACACACACACACACACACACTGACCCACAAATTTGCACAGTGTCAAGGTTTCCTTGAACCTAGGAAGCTCATCCAGGGCTCAGAATTGAAAACCTCCGGTCTAGACTAGTTCACAGGGACTTGTCAGAAAGAAATCCTAAGGCTGCATTAAGAAGTTGAGAACGTTTGTATCTTCTCATGCAACAGAGATTTAGGGAGGTTTGCAGGTTTGGGAATTAAATTCCAAAGCCCATTTATTCCGTAAATGCTTTATTTATTTTTTTCCAGTTTTTATTTTGAAAATTTTCAAAGTACCAAAAAATTGCGAGCTCGTGTAGTCCAATCACATCCTCCAAATGTCAACATTTCTCTCTAATCTCTCCCCTCTTCCTTGCATGCTTGTACTTTCAGGAACCCATGTTTTTCTGGGGAACCATTTGAGAGTAAGTTGCAGATATTATGATACTTCATCCCTAAACACTTGGCATATAACTCCTAAGATCAAGAGAGTCTCCTGCCTAACCACAACGTAATCCTCACACATAAAATTTAACATTGATACAATACTTTTATGTAATATACATCCTATATTCAAATTTCCTCAGTAGTCCCAATACGTAGGGTCCTTTTAGCTGTATTCTTTCTCCTTCCCTTCCTCCCTCCGTCTCTCTTTCCTTCCTACCTTTTTCATTCAGGATCGAATCCAGAATGATACACTTCATTTAGTTATATCTCTCAGGCTCTTTAATCAAGAGCACTACTCCAGAGTTTTGGTTTTTTGTTTTGTTTTCTCTTGTGACACATCTTTTTGAAGAGTCCAGGCTAGTTGTTTTGCAGAATGCTCCCCAGTTTGGATTTGTCTGGTTAAAGTTAAAATCTGGGGGCAAATGCTGTGTCCCTTCTTGATGCATCACATCAGAGGGTCAGTTAGTTCCTTACTGATGATGTTAAGTTTGATTCATGATTAGCGTGATGACCTCCAGGCTGCCCTTTGTAATTAATACACGCTCTGTAGGGTAACACTGTATTCATTGAAAGCCTTGAGCTGTGGCAGATGCTGGAGGAGACAGTGGTGAGCAACCAGACTCAGCTTTTGTTCTCACGCTGTTTCTACCGTAGAGGAAACAGACAAAAACCTAGGAAACAAATAATTAGAAAATATGCAGTTTTCTGAAGAATATGGATGGGTGCTGGGATAGAGCAGTATCAACTCTAACATTTAAAGTGAACTTAAAGGTGAGACTTGAAGAGGAAAAAGGAGTCAGGCATAGGAAGATGGGAGTGGAGGGGGTGGAGGTGGCCCTGGCCAAGCTTGGAGGGTAGAGAAGAACTGAAAGATGGGCATGTGGTGATCTCAAGCACAGAAAAGTGATAGGAGGAAGGCCCTGGTCTGATAATAATAATATTGAGCATGTAGTATCTGCTAGACACTGTTCTAAGTGTATTACATGGCTTACCTTGTCTAATTTTCCCCATAGCCCTGTGAAGTAGGTGCCACTACTATTTTTATCCTGTAAAATCTACAACACAGAGAGATTAAGTTATTGACCCAAGGTCACACAGCTTGTAAGTAGCAGGGCTGGGATTCAGACCTGGGATGGATCTGACTCCACAGTCTGTGCCCTTACCTATATCAAAAAGGAGGAAACAGGGTCTCACCTGGAAAACAGAATATGAAAAAGGATTGGAGTCAGAGCAACCTGGGCTGAGTGAGGAAGTTCTGTTGACAAAAAAAAAAAAAAAAAAAAAAAAAAAAAAATGTGGGATGGGAAAGCAAGAGAAAAGAAAGGCCCAGAAGATCAAAGAGAGAAGAGTGGGGCTTCCCTGGTGGCGCAGTGGTTGAGAGGCTGCCTGCCGATGCAGGGGATACGGGTTCGTGCCCCAGTCCGGGAAGATCCCACATGCCGCGGAGCGGCTGGGCTTGTGAGCCATGGCTGCTGAGCCTGCGCGTCCGGAGCCTGTTCTCCGCAACGGGAGAGGCCACAACGGTGAGAGGCCCGCGTACTGAAAAAAAAAAAAAAGTGTTCAGGGCTAGAAAACAACATAGTAAAATAGGCCAAAGTTTGGTTGGCTACCCCACCCTCAGTCCATGCCCCTAGCCTGTCCCTGCCGGCAGGACTCTCACAATTCTTCTCCTGCTCTCTGTGGTCCCAAACAAAACCAGGGTACTTACATGGTCCTAAAGTATCTCCCCACAAATTGCTTATTAATTACAAAGGGAAAAATAGGAACTTTACAGTGAGAAACCCGGCTGACTCCAACTTAACCAAGTGACAGAAGTGAACATACAGAGGGTTCTTAGGGAAGGTTCTGGAAGGAAATTTGGGGGAAAGCGTAAAAGAAGGGTTTCGTGAGGAAGGCTCTGGATGAGGAGAGAAGGGGAAGTCTTGAGGTTCAAGAGTCTCTGGGTGACACGGCAGGGTCCATTGGGGGAAGATGGGGTGTCTCTGGGAGGGATGGGGAACTCCCTTGAGTTGGAGAGGTTCTGAGAGAAGATCAAGTCATTAGGGAAGGACTTGATGGGAACTTTGTGTGACAAAAAGGTCACAACAGGCTCCGTTTGGGAGGTTGGGATGGGTAAACTGGATGACGAGAGAGTAGAGAGCTTTAGGTAGGGGTCTCTAGGAGAGTCCTAAAAGGGTATATGAGGGGTAAGCCTCTAGGGCAGTAACCTGTGGGTGGACGAGACTCCGTGATGAGGGCGTTAGGCCAGACCGAGGATGGGGAGACTTGGAAGGTAGCCTTGTACACTGTTCTCGTCTCCCTCTCCCCCCTTCTCGTTCCTTCCTCTCCGCCGTGCGCACCCCTCTCTCCCGCTCACCCCAGGGAATGCTTTCTTACTGACAAGTGTAGGGGTCCAGGGACCAGAGCCTGGTGGAAGTGAGGGAGCGGCCCTTCTCACGCTTTGGGGTTTCTATTGGGGTGGGAAGTCAGCAGCTGTACTCTTGAGCTATTAAAATTCTCTGCCTTTTTCGTTTTTTGAAATGAGGCTGGGTGGGAGGAAATTTTTTAAAGACGTCCAGACTCTCAAAGGAGGGGCTGTCTACCTTTGGCGTGTGAAGTATAAGGCAGGTGCTGTGGGCAGAGGGGCACTTCTGAGCCTCCAGGATGGTGATGCTTTGCTCACCTCTCTAGATTGGCTCAGACCCTTGCCTTCCTACCTCATCTCCCCCAAGTTAATGAGGGACCAGTTAGGTTAGGAGCTGCGTCCAGTGAAGGGAGCCAAGTTTATGTTGTGGCTTTCATTTAGGTAATGAGTCGTGGCATGATGTATATAGACAGTTCCAAGTTCTTGATTAATGGAAGTGGCTGGATGGGGGTGTGTAGTGGGCATAGGCTCAGTTAATCCCAAGTCCTGGCATTTATGTGTCGCTCTTTCTTGCCTTTCACAGTAATCAAGACGATTACCAGCTGGTTCGGAAACTTGGTCGGGGAAAGTATAGTGAAGTATTTGAGGCCATTAACATCACCAACAATGAGAGAGTGGTTGTCAAAATTCTCAAGGTGAGTGTCTTATGAGTGGCGTTAAAATTTCTTTTTCACAGGTCAGGAGGATATAAACTACTCCAGCCACATACTAGAATGAGTAGTACAAGCTCTCATTTTACATATCTTCTGCCTGATGTCTCTCTGTTACTCCTCCCACCCCGTTTTCCTGTGAACTTTCAAGAAAATACACAGACCTGTTTCAAATCATGATAGTTCAGGAACGTTCTTGTTCTGAAATGTAATTATAGGGTCCCAAAGTGAAAATTCCAAAGGGTCTCCATTTGTTACAAAATAAATAGGTATTCGGGAGCAAGAAGAGCCTTTTCGTGAAGATCCTGTCACTCCAGGAGCTCCCTGAGTACTGAGCTGCTTATTCCAGAGAGGAAGTTGGAAACAATTAGAGTAGCTTCTTCGAAGATGAGCTTGAAGCCTGAGCGGAGGGAAACACCTCAGTGGATAATCATTGTTTTTTCTCCTTTGGTGATAAAAGTTTCAGGTGGGGTGGATATAGTGAGCCAATAGTGTCAGGAAGCTTCATTGTTGCTTATCAGCTAGTAAAAGTGAAGTTGGGAGCAGTGGGGGATACACTTGTAATCACAAATAATAATGGGAACAAAACAGCCTGAATCTGGTTTAGCAGCCTAAGTTTGTTAAACATACACCTTTGTCATCTCTTGAATGAAGGCATGATCTTAATGAGCATGAAGTTTGGCTAAATTATCTTCCAGGTGACTGATTGTGTAGCTTTGATAATGTTTTATAGGGTGTACTAAAAAGTACTTCTTAGAATCTGTGAAGGGTATTCATATCGTTGCTAGATTATTTAATATGTGTGCATGTCATTTAGTGAAATCTTGAGATGACCAGAGTGTTAATATAAACACTTCTACATATACAAGAGTTACATTGTGGCCATTTTGAAGAGGCTTTGTGAATAAGAATGTGGGATTGAAAAGCTGTTTTTGTATCTTAAGTAGAGTTAGGGCAGCTGTGTCCCTATTTAGAAAGAGGGGTCAGGCTTAGACTGTCTGAAAATCACCTTTCCGAAAAGTGATCATCTCTATTACGCAGTACCATCCTGGCCTAGTGATGAAGAGGCAGGATTGCAGTTGAGAGAAATAGGCAAATTATTTGTGCTGTCAGAAACACTGGGGTAAGAAGTGAGGAACTGATACTGAAGATGTGGAGTTTTTAACTCTCCTCTTCCCTAAATATGAATTGTACCTACAGAGTCATGTGATCTTTTTTGTTTGTTTTTCTTCACAAGCATAAATATTGAAAGAAATGTTCTCTTCAGAGAAATCACCTGGCAAAGGCATACAATTTTTTTCTTTATACATTAGCATAAATATTTTTAATATAAGCTGCTTAAAATCTCTTTAGGAAATTTTAAGCAAGGCATAAGTTGAAATTAGGAATATCCACATTCCATTGCTGTACATTCAGAAGAATGAACTGCTGACTCTAAAGCAATTCCAGAAAAATGTCTAAACATTTGTGCGATGGTAGCATTTTTAGAGTAAGTGTGCAACTTCCTGTAGTGTCTTTTTTGAGAAGGAACAGCATTCAGGTGTACATGTAAATAACAGTACGTTCATTTAGGGAAGCATCCCGTTGCCCTTTAGTCATCCTTGTAGAGAGCTTCATAGCCTCAGTTGCTGGATAGCTTTTCCCCTGCTCTAAAGATTCGGAGGATATGTTTAGGGAACCCAATATGGAAGCTGAAGGTTATTTTTAACCGACAAGAAATGTAGGCACAAAGAAACATATCTAACATCACTATGTTGAAATAACCCTTAGCCAGAACTCCTGTTTCCCATTCTTCCTGTCTCTTACTGCTCATTTTAGCACTGGACTATAAGATCTTAACGTTGAGCACAGAGTAAGTTCCAGTGTTCTCGAATAAGACTTGGGAGGCCCCCTTGATGCTCTGGCTAATGAAGTGTTGTTTCTTGTATCTTTTCCACACAAGTTCTTCTCAGAGTGCAGCCTGAACCACCTTGTTTCCACTGGTGAAAACTACACTCACTTTCTGTTTTTCAAAGCCCTGTGACATTTCTCTCCAGATTTTGTTCTGTCTGAAGGATGGGGTAAGAAAGTACTAATGGTATTGTCGGGTTTTCTTGTTCGGACGGGCTGAATTAAAGTAGATTAAAAGTATTGTTTTTTAAAAAGAATAGGGTCTTTACTCAGTAAAGTGCCCCTATTCATATAAGTCAAAGTTATGACTAATACCTACTGTTGTGGTGCTTGGCCACAGGAAATTAGTTCCTTAACAGAGTGCCAGTTGCTCATAATTTGAAGGAATCCAGAAAAAGCTTCCTTTTCATCTAGGCGTACTGTATTTCAACTTCAGGAAGGAATTATATATTGATGTGCACATTGTGACTGAGACAGAGGGTACATTCCTTGAGGCCAGGGGCTGCCTGCTTTTTTGGCAAACATTCCGTCCAGTCCTTTTCAATATATGACAATGGTTGGATGATGAATGACCACAGAGGGATTTTATATCATTTAATTTACATCAGTAGATTTCTCAATATTTTGGTGATCAAAAGATATTGGGGCTATTAAGAGGTTTTAGGAATTTAGAAATTGGTGAGCAAAATGTTTCTGTCTATGCTGAAGTGAGATCCTGAGTTGGAAATCTTCAAAGAAAACTTTCCAATCAATAGGGAGGTTATATCTTTTTTTGACAGAAATTGTTTTGAGGAGAAAAGGCCGAGGTGGGGAGGGGGTGGATGGTAAGGGTTAATATAGCAGGGCAGAAAACCACTTTTGTGCCTGAGGTTTCATCTTGATTTTGAAAAGTCAACTTTTCAGTTCCTTTTTAGTACCTCTCAGGAAGGTATAGACAAAAACATTTGGCCATTTTGGACAACTTTTAGCACTTTATGAGTATCACCTATGTATGGATTTCATCTCTTCTTAGAGTCCTTGGGATCCTTCGAATTCAACTGCTGTTTTCTAAGTAGAAGTTAAGAGCAATACCAGTTTTTTTTTTTTTTTTTTGCAATACCAGTTTTTAAAAAACAAATGTGCAGGCTTTTGGACCCATGCTGCAAGGACTGGAAATCCTCATATTAGGTTTCCTGTTGGTAGTCTTATTTTATACAAAGAGCTTGGCTGTCCATTTTTTCCCTCCAGAAATTAATTATCAAGCTTCAGACAAAGAATGATGGTAATACAAGTTTATTTTTTCAGCATGTTTAGCCTACTTGTTTGTAGGTATATTTAAATTTTTGTACTTGCAGGAGGTAGTGTTAAAAGAAGGATGAGATGACTGTTGATTACAGATTTTTTTAGTTACTTCATAGTGGGCTGGTGGCTGTTTAGGTTATATCAAAATGGTGTTTGCTCTGTGCTTTCTCATTTATTTCTACTTCATCAGCTGCTAGGTTTTTTACCTCCATTTACTTTATTAGGCAAGTGTGCCAAGACATCATTGTTCTGAAACAAGACATTGATACTAATTTATCTAAATATTTTGGTGATTTCTAGTTTCTACACGTCTCATGGTATAAAAAGTGTTAAAAAGAGTATTATTAAAGTATTAAAAATAAAAATTTGGGGACTTCCCTGGTGGTCCAGTGGCTAAGACTCTGCGATCCTAATGCAGGGGGTCTGGGTTCGATCCCTGGTCAGGGAGCTAGATCCTGCATACAGCAACAGAGATCCCGCGTGCTGCAACTAAGACCCGGCACAGCCAAATAAATAAATGAAAAAGTATTTTTAAAAAAAAAATAAAAATATTAAAAATTGTGAACTAGTCAGTGCTGTTTCTAATATTGTGGTTGTGGGGTCAGACATTGAGAGTGTGGTTAACCTGTGAAACAGAGTCACAGGATAGGGGAGCATGGATATTACTAGAACCCAGCCTCTTTTTTACGGACCCAGGGGAACCTGCAGTTTGCTCGGGGTACCATGGCTGGTGGGGGCAGAAGCACTAGGTTCACGACCTTTGGTCCCTCCCATGGAGTCTTGGTAGATGTGAGGAAAACAAGTAGGACATTTGCTGGATGTTCTGAACTGTACTGGAAAGATGGCCAAGCACTCACTGGAAGTCAAATGGAATTAATTTGTTTCCAATGATTTTGGGAGTTATTCTTCTGAAGGGAAATATTTGACATCAGAGGGTTACTGGTTGAAGTGTGGGATAGGTTAAAGCCCAGAGAGCTATAGGGACCCAGACTTGCGTTCTCTGGTGTGTATCCACAGCAGCATGTTTAATGTGTAAGTGAAATGTTACTTTCTTGTTTGATACCACAAGAACCAGTGTTTTTATACTTTTTTAACCCATACAGTTCTTCCAAGTCTCATCCTGATCACTTGCTCAGAGAGCAGAACCAGTAGTAGAAAGGACTGTACCATCCTCTCCATGAGATTCAAAAGTCCTGCTATGTGCCTCACATTTTTACATAAAAAAATTTTTTTTAATCTAGAATAAACAGTTCAAGACGTTGATAATGTAATTGAGAAGATGAGAGTTGAAAGATAGGGGCAAATTTGCTGTGAAGAAATAAACACTGCTCAGATAATGTTTATATTTAGGTCAGTCATGATGGATTTTAGAGATGCTACCAGGGTAATAAAATAAAAGCCATCATCCAGACTGAGCTTTCTTTCTCCTCTATCCTACATTCCTGACAACCATTGTTCATTGTAATTGTTTATTGCAGGTGATGAAATTAATCTTAGTGGAGCAGATGTTGCTTTGGTAGTGGAATAAAAGTAATCCCAGATTTGAAAGTTCTGAGCTATATTCCTGCCTTCCTTGAATTTATTAGTTCAGTTATGCTTGGAAAGAAATTAAAACAGGACTTTGCCTATTAACATTTGCTGGCATTTATTGAGGTCATAATTCTTATGCCTTTGGTAGACATTACTTTGCAAATTCAGTCACAATTAAATGCTAGTAATTGAAATCATTCTCAGATCTGGCTTCTTAAAAATCTGCTGTAAGTAAATAGGACAGATTACTGGCCTTATCAACTTTTGTCTTTCTAAGCAGCCAGTACTAAATTGGTCTTTTGTTTTAAAATGTTTAATGTTGGTGAATAGGGAAAGAGAAAAAGGACCTTACTCTTGGATTACATTGAACAAGGTTCTCCTGAATAGCTGGGAGTCTTTGCCTGTGAGCAGAGACCTTCTGAAAAAAATCTGTTTTTCTTTGTTTTCAGAGCTCGTGCACAGAACACTTTTTTTTTTTTTTTTTTTGCGGTACGCGGGCCTCTCACTGTTGTGGCCTCTCCCGTTGCGGAGAACAGGCTCCGGACGCGCAGGCTCAGTGGCCATGGCCCACGGGCCCAGCCGCTCCGCGGCATGTGGGATCTTCCCGGACTGGGGCACAAACCTGTGTTCCCTGCATCGGCAGGCGGACTCTCAACTACTGCGCCACCAGGGAAGCCCCACAGAACATTTTAAATGAGTTTTTCCCCTTTAAATATTCTCTCTAGGTGTGTGCCAAAATTAATTTATTATTGAAACTTGATTTAATACTTTAATTTCTTTTTTAGCTTTTTTGCCATTTTATCTACTAGACTTGGAGTTTAAATTTTTTTTGTTTTGTTAAACAGCTAAACTGATTCAGTTAGAACCAGATATTCTCTGAATTGGAATAAATGAACCTTAGGTGAGACAGAGGCTTTTTCTAGCATGCAGGATGAAATGTGAAATGATGAGATTGTGATAGAAATGTATTCTCCACTTTAGTGATGGTGAATGAATGCAGACAGTGGGCTAGAGGGTCAGAGCATCCTTATTTCTATAAAAATTCATGGTTTATTTTCCTTCGGATGCAATGATCCTCCCTTATAAATCCTAACTTTTTCTCTTCAATTCTTTTTATAGAATTTAAATCTTTGCTTTCACTCCCTAGGAGCTCATTGGTTTTTCAGCTTCTGGAGCATCTCTTAGGTTCAGAGGAGTGAGCTTGAGGGTAAAGGGAGTTACCCGTAGCCTGGGTCCTGTAGAGACCTGGTGCCCCTGCTTTGGAGGGGAGTGTCCTGAGCTGTACATCACTCTCCTTTTTCTTACAGTCTCTTGGTCTTTTGCAAGTATGTGAGAACTCCAGCTGCAGTGTGACTCCATTGTGCCACTTCAGAATTGTCCTGCTGTCCCCAGTCTCTAGTTTGGGAAGTTATTGGACAGGTGTCAATTGGGTAACAAAATATGCTTCACATGCTCTATAGGTTACCTTTAGACATAATGAAAAATATGTTCATCTTAACTGGGTTGTCTAGGAACTGGGTGCCTGCCTGATCTGTTGCTGAATAACGGGAGAACAAAGCAAGGCTTTATATGGGGCATTGTCATAGGAGCAACTTATTTAATGGATTACCCCTGTACTAATTCCCTGTTAGAGGGAGAAGAGGGATTTTGGTGAACACAGGCTTCTTCTGGCTGTTGTGTTTTTTTCCCTCTGTTGCCACTCCCACAGATGTGTAACTGCTTTCCAATAGTGACTCTAGAATTCTACACTATTGACTCTAGAATTTTCTTACATTGAATGTACTGGTATCGGCTAAATTTTTAGATATGATAGCCAGCTTTTATTTTTCTTTTAACTTACTAACAAAATTTCAGACTTACAGAAAAATTGCAAAAATTGCCATATCTCTCACCCAGATTTTTCAAATACTGACATTTGTTTCATCCTTCTCTCTTACTCTTTCATATATATATACACACGTGTATATATATATATATATATATATATACACACACACATAGATGTGTATGTGTGTGCATATAAATAATTATATTTCTTTTACATGTCTTAAGTGCCTGAGAGGAAATTGCAGTCATCCCTAATTTCCTCTATTTCCTAAATACAAGAACAATTGCTTACATAACCCACAATGCCATGATCAAAAATCAGAAACTAACATTGATGCAGCGCTGTTAATCTACAGCTCTCATTCTCATTTGCCAGTTGTCCTTACAATGTTCTTTATAGCAAAGGAAAATCCCAGACCGTGTGTTATATTCAGTTGTCATATCTTTTTAAACTGGAATAGTTGTTCAGTCTGTGTGTTTCATGACATTGACATTTTTGAAGCTTATAGGCTACTTATTTCATAGTATATCCTTCTCTGGCTGTTTTCTGACCAAGTTGTACTTCATATTCAAGTGCTTCATTTTCCCAAAGTATTGAGCTCTGTAATTATGAAAAAGGGAAGTAAGGAGTAAAATTCCTAAGTGGACGTGGGGAAGAACCACAGTAGCCAGATCCATTCTACTGAAAATCCTGACAAAGTGGAGTGGACATGATTGTGGCGGCTGGCTTGGAAGGTTGCAGCCAGATTCCAGTCTCTCAATTGAGCACCCTCTTACAGGTGATACAGGTGTTCTGTATTTCATAATTCCTCTGTTTTGTTGTGTGTTCAAGCTGTAGCTTGGTGACCAACAAGAGGTTTCTCTGGCGTGTGTGTATATTACATCTCCCCCCATCCCACCAGCACCACATACACACAGGCTTTTTCAGTCTTGTTTCATGGCTAATCCATTGGACTCTCTTTGCCTGTGCTTTTATAACAGTGTCTCAGTGGTGGAATACTCCTTTTCCTCAGTTATGTTTCTTCCATAGCCACACTTGGGAAATGAAAGCGCAGTGGCTAAGAGTGAGGCCTACAGTCAGATTGTCTAGATTAGAATCCTGCCCCCACTTTTTAGAATTAGCTGTGCGACCTTGGGCAAATAGCTCAACTTGCCTGAGTCTACTGCATAGGAATTTTGTGAGGATGAAATATGATTTATTACTAACTAAAATTTTGAAAATAATAAAGCTAACATTTATTGACTGCTTCCTATATGCCAGTCACTGTTTAAGTACTTGATAAGTACTTTATAAAGCATGATTGATTATGATAATGCTTATTTTTCCATAACTACTTTTATTCTTCTTCAAACTCTTTAGCCCATTTAAGACAAGAAATAACATACGTAAGGCTAGTATTTCTGATTAAGGTTTTTGATTTTTCTATCCAGCAGATTGAAAGGTTTGTAGGTAGTGGGAGTTTTCAGTCTCTGCTGTGTCAGAGGTCAGTTTTCTCCTTTGCTGACCCATCATCTCTTTCTTTAGGAATGGGATCTCTTGGGAAGTTAGTTTTACTAGCTCTGAACTGATTTCAGATTCTAGATATTAAGGGAATGGGAGTGGAGACAGGACACGGGAGCCAGCAGCTGGGAAACAAGTTTGTAACTTGATGTCAGTGAACTGGTCTTCGCTCCTAGAAGACAAAATTACATGCAACCCATTGGAAGAGCAGGTGTCTCACCATTTTGTTTCAGTTTTTCCATTTGTGAGTGCATGATAGACAGCTGTTCAGAGCTATAACAGTTTCCATTTGGCAGTTAGTTATCTAGTAAGCATTTTATTTTTAAAGTATGACATGGGTATTCAAAATTTTATGTGCCCCAAATGTAACTACTTAAAGATTTGACACATAAGCTATATGAGTCCATGAATTATTTGATTCTTATGAGAAGGCCCATTTTATCTCTTCTTTCTTTTCTTTTTTTCTTCTAATTTAGACATGCCCTTTAGCATAACACAGTGTGCAAGATAGTACAATATCCATTTGATATAAACATTGTTTTAAAGTTTTATTTATTAACTTCAAAAGGAGTCTTACTTCTGATTACTCTTGTGTATTTAAGCCAGTGAAGAAAAAGAAGATAAAACGAGAGGTTAAGATTCTGGAGAACCTTCGTGGTGGAACAAATATCATAAAGCTGATTGACACCGTGAAGGACCCTGTGGTAGGTGCCTGGTGCTTGCGGGAGAGAGTGTGTGTGTGTTTGTGTGTTTGTGTATGTCAAGTCACAAAACCTGAAAATAATGGGAAACATCATTATAATATAGTGGGAATGATTGTGTTTGTCTTTACTACTAACTGATTTTGAAAACCAGAAAAAGTCATGGTGGCCCAATGATAAAATAGCCACCACCACTTTTATGGAACCTAAAAGTTTATGTAGAAAAAAATCCCTGTCCCAGGTTTATTACCTCATTATTTTGATTTGGCCCACAAACGTTTGCTGAATATTTCCTTATGGCCCTGCTTTTCTCCCAACTTTGAAAGCTTGTTACTGCCAATTAACATTATTTTACCTCACTTAAGTAAGCCTGACATTTGAAAATCTGGGTTTATAGAAGGAAATAAGAAGTGTCTCCATGTGGACACTTGCCACAGAGAGCTGAACAGCCCCACAGACCCCTTGAGGTCACTATCTTGCTGTTTCTCATACTGGTCTTTAATTCTGCATCCACCATCGGGGCTCACATTGTATATGCAGATGCAATTTAAATATTTTTGTTAAAATGCTTAATTTTTAGCCATTTTAGATGTGCTGTTTAATTTTGTTTTCTCTCTCCCTCGGGAGTAACGTAACCTTAAGTGTTTATGATTAGCCAAGCTTCCCATTCAATTTCTGTTCTTTACCTGTTCTACCTCGAATATTTCCCTGTTCTCCCATGATAGCTTTTTAAGAAGTAGGTCTTTGCTTCTATCTGCTAAAGACATCCACATAAAAATGTAGCTAACATGCATTGAATGCTTACTGTGTGCCAGGTACTGTTCTGAGTGTTTAATGGTATCATGTCTTTTAATCCCCACAACAGTTCAGTGGGGTGGGTAACATTATTGTCCACATTGTATAGATAAGAAAACTGAAGTCTGCAGAGGTTAAGTAATTTGCCAAGGTTACACAGTATCATTGAATTGAAAAAAAGAAAAGTTTTTCCTTTTGGACCCTGAAAAGATTGAGAAGGATGGTTGTGTGCTGGATTCTATCTGAGGCATTAAAAATGTATCCCAACCTTATCAGCTCAGGTTGATTTTACATTGACTAACTCTGGACTACATAATCCTTGAAAATGGCCTGCAGTGTGGGCCAGTATGTAGTTTTATAGTTAGAGCATCTTCATTTTGCTTTTTTTTTTTTTAAGTTAACAGAACTTAATGATTCCTGTCTTACTATTTTTGTAATTTGTTACTCAAAGCATGTATGTGTTTTACATGATATGTAACGCAAGTAAATCAAGGTGAACGAAAACCAATAGGGAACCCTCATCCCCTAACTTGTAGGGGGACAGGCTTGCTCCCAGCCTATAGAGAGATCTGGTGGTCTTGTTGAAACTTTCAGCGTTGGGCCAGTGAGGAATCCTTGCACCAGGTCTGCTGCTTGCTCAAAGACTTGCATGCATGCACTGTGGCCTATTTCCTAGGTAACTTTTACTTGCTTCCTTGAGCAAAACTTCACAGCTGTAAAGATTTCCAAGATGATTTTATTTCTTCCTATAACCCTTTAAGCCCCTGCTTTTCTCTCAATTTTGAAAGCTTGTTACTGCCAGTTAGCATTATTTTACCTTACTTAGGTAGATGTGACTTTTGAACATCTGTATTTACACAAGGAAATATTGAACATTTTGTACTCATTGCATTAAAGATTATAGTACTCAAAAATACTTGATTTTATATGATTTGTGGGGGAAACACATCTTTGTAAAGTGAGACATTCTCTAATTGTCCCTAGCCAAGGCAATAATTTCACATTCTGCCTTACTGATAATTATAGACTTTTCTGGATCCTACAAAGACCAGTAATAAATTCCCAAGACCTATGATAATTCTGTAAAATGCATCTGGCTCATTAACCCAAGATGAAAACGTAACACTCCTTTTGTAGTTGGCAACCTGGAACACTGCAGAGTATAAATCTTCACATAATGTGCCAGGCCCACTGACAGGTTGGTCAGAGAATACAACTCTTCTTAAAAAACAAAAACAAAACCTTTATTATGAACTTTTGCAACCATTTACAAAATAAAATGAATAGTATAATAAACCTCCCTGCACACATCACCCAGCTTCAACTCACATTAAGCAGCTTGTGGCCAACTTTGTTCCATCTATACTCCACCCACTTCCCAACAACCACCATCCCCAGTTGTTTTGAAGCAAATTCCAAACTTAAAATTTCAAGAGGATTCTTTCTTAATAGGCTCTCCCTGATGAGTGAATCTCTTTCATCTAAGTGGGATTTGGGGGTGGGCCAGTACAACAGAAGCAAATTACATTTATTGTTTGAAACTTACAAAGCATTAATATTCTCTCTTGCAGTCAAAGACACCAGCTTTGGTATTTGAATATATCAATAATACAGATTTTAAGGTGCGTATATACTTTTTCTTTCTGACATGGGGTTAATGGGGAGTGGGGAGGTGGTGATAAGCACTCTTGATACTCTAGAACACAAGGGGGGCGGGAAAGGTTATTGGTGAGAGCAGCCGGGAAAGGTTATTGGTGAGAGCAGGAAATAACATTGGATTCCTTAAAGCATTACTACAGAATGCAGAAAGTGGTTAGGTTCTTGCACAGGTGGAATTACTCATCACTCTTTGCCTTGCGTACTCTGGGGAGAGCTGCTGGGCTGGGTCTAAGTTAATGCCTCATTTATAACGCTCCTGTTGTAGACAACGTAGTTTTAGGTAGGTGTTAACTTTAATTTTCATACAAATCTTATATTACTGATAGGAAGTGATAAATGGATATGGGACTTGTATGGAAAACAAGTCAGTATAGTACCTTGGATTCAAGCTGTCAGATGGCATGTATATTCATTCACACTGTACAAAGCAGATGACAGAGTCACGGTGCTTTAGAAAAGCCCTATTTTGGGCTATTTACATTTCTTCTGTTTATAAGGCGTGTTAATTTAGACTTTAAAGTGTTCCAAAAGCATGGTTTTAAGCTGTTTTTTTGTGAATTTGTTTTTATTTTTGTTCAAACACTGCAACCTTCTGATAAGGAGCCAGGCATACTGGACATGGTAGAGCATAATATGAAAACCAATATAAAAACAAATAGTGGTGTTGATTTTTAGGGGCATTTAGAGAACTTTTAGGTGAATATAATTCTCTGTCAGTGTTTGAAAGGCTTGTGGTTTTGTTTTGATGGAAGTTAGGACAAAACCAAATCAGCAGTTGAAAGTTGATGCTATGGGGAGTGATGCTTTGGGGTGAAAATGAAAGAATCTTATCCTCGCATTTACTTTTTCTTTGGTAATCACTCTAAAATAATTAGTGAAAATAAGCAGAAGTGGATATTATGACTTATAAAACAATAAGCAAGTTTTATATTCAGTGCAGTCATCCCTTGGTATCCATAGGGGATTGGTGATTGGTTCTAGGAGCCCCAGGAATACCAAAACCCGAGGATGCTCGAGTCCCTTATATATTAATAAAAATGGCATAGTATTTGCATGTAACATATGCATGTCATCCTGTATACTTTAAATCATCTCTAGATTACTTGTAATACCTAATATGTAAGTGGTATGTAAATAGTTGGTGGAGCACAGCAAATTCAACTTTCTGGAATTTTTTTTTTTTCAATCCGCAGTTTGTTGAATCCTCAAATATGGAGGGACAATTGGATGGCTTTTCCCACTTGTAACGAGTTTCCTTGTTGATGTGACTCCTTAAAGGTGAACTCTAAAAAGTGGGATGTAAATTTTTTCATTAACTAGCAGAGCAGTGCTTAGCTGGTAGAGTACTGTGCTGATACACGTAACTGATCACACTTTTGCTATGAACAACTGAGGTTTATCAAGATGTACATGATTGCGAATGTGTTTCTTAATAGGCTTTAATGAAACCAAACATTTTCCTAATGCAAAAGTTTAAAAGCTGGTCTCAATGGAACTTCATAGTGAAATCCCTCAGGTTTCAGTGCTTCTGCTTCCTTAATGAATTTTTACCAGTTATCTAGCCACAGATGTAAAAATTTCACTTCAGTATTTTTTTTTTAATTATTTATTTATTTATTTATTTTTGGCTGCATTTGGTCTTCGTTGCTGTGCACGGGCTTTTCTCTCCAGTTATGGCAAGCGGGGGCTACTCTTCATTGCGGCGCACGGGCTTCTCATTGCAGTGGCTTCTCTTGTTGCGGAGCACGGGCTCTAGGTGCACAGGCTTCAGTAGTTGTGGCACGTGGGCTCAGTAGTTGTGGCTCGCAGGCTCTAGAGTGCAGGCTCAGTAGTTGTGGCACATGGGCTTAGTTGCTTCGCAGCATGTGAGATCTTCCTGGACCAGGGCTGGAACCCGTGTCCCCTGTATTAGCAGGCGGATTCTTAACCACTGCGCCACCAGGGAAGTCCCTCACTTCAGTATTTTTGTGTTTTTTAAATTGACAGCTGTTCTGTTGATTTAATAACATACAGAGGATCAGTTTTTAATTCCTGGAGAAATCTTACTTCTTACAAAGAGGATGTTTTGGTGGCATATATTCTCTAGGAGCTTCCTTTAAAAGGGTCATGGGAAATTGATGTTTTTTGAGGCTTGCATAGCTGAAAACATCTTTATTTTATCCTCCCAATTAATACATTTGCCGTGATATAGAATTCTAGGTTGTAATTAATAATTTCCTCAGAATTTTGAAGAGATTGTTACCACTATTACCACTGAAGCCATTCTGGTTTCATCTTATATGTAATCTGGGTTTTTTGTTTTCTTTCTTCTGAAAGCTTTTAGTATTTTCTCTTTATTCTCAGTCTCTGAAATTTCACAGTGATGTGCTTTCATACAGGTTGCTTTCATCCTTTGTTCTGGGGACTTACTGGGCTTTTTCAGTATAGAAGCCCATGTCCTTCCATTTTGAAAAAATATTTTTAATGTTCTTTTATTTTTTTCCCTTTCTTCCTTGTTCTCACTTTCTAGAACTCATTCGAATGTTAGACTTCATATATTGGCGTTCTATTTTCTTCTCTGAATTTTAAAAATAGTATCCTGTTCTTTTATGTTTTATGTAATATCTTCTATTTTCTCACTGAGAATATGTGGGGTTTTTTTCCCATTATGTTTTCTTCTTCATGTCTTTTTCTGTTTTCCTTCCAAATTCCTTTTTGGGGGGTGTTTTTGGGTTTTGTCTCTGCTACAGTTGTCTGAAATGTCACAGTTATTGAATGTCTGCTCCCTCTGTAGAGTAATGAAATTACTGATTACTGATTGTCAGCTCCCGTCTCAAGAGTGCAAGCCTGGCTGCCGGCATCCCTAGTAGCCTCAAGTTGAGGAGAGCTGTAGGGCGTGCCATGTAGACTTTCACTTAATTCCCCCTTTTCAGTGTCGTGTTTTTAAACTCATTTTCCTGTCTTCAGCTCAATCTCTTTGCCCTTTTTCAGTGATACCTGGGGTCACCAATTCCTGAGCCTTTCTGTAGTTTTTCATTGTGAAGTGTTTGCTACTGGGCCCCCTCCACTGGCAGAATGTTGAGAGAATTCTCAGCTTTTTCTGTCTGCTAAGTCAACTGGACATCTGTTTTATAGCTTCAAAGTTTGTTGTCTCTTCCATTCTCTTAGCATTGTGAGTAAATCCCCCCGTTCCTCTTACGGTTTTTGTTTTTGTTTTTTTAATATTTATTTATTTTTAATATTTATTTATTTGGCTGCGTCGCGTCTTAGTTGTGGTGTGCGGGATCTTTCGTTGCAGCGCCTGGGCTTCTCTCTAGTTGTGGCGCACGGGCTCAGTAGTTGCGGCACGTGGGCTTAGTTGCCCTTGGTATGTGGGATCTTAGTTCCCCAACCAGAGATCAAACCTGCCTCCCCTGCATTGGAAGGCAGATTCTTAACCACTGGACCAACAGGGAAGTCCATCTTACAGTTATTTTAGAGGAGCTTTGGGAAGAAACAGGTAGGATGGGTTGGTTCTGCCATGTTATTAAACTGTAGGTCCCCTTTGAATGTTCAAACGATGCCATTTTAGTTCACTTAAAATATCTTAAATATCAGGTAGTAGATGTGTGTTTTGGAAGAGCAAATCATAACAGGAAAATTACTATTTTTTCCAGATAGTATGACAGGCCATAAGTGGGGAAATCAGTTGATTTAGTGTCCAGTGTCCTTCAGGCTATTTTGTCCTGTGTCCATCTTATTAGGAAAAGATGTTTTTATGTATTTTTTAAATTTTACTGTTAAGTGTATTAATAACTTTTTAAGGTATCATCCAGAGAAGGTTTGTCCTTGGTTTAAATATCAGGGGTGAAACAACAGTGACACAGCCTGTTCTTTTCAGTATTTTTTATTGATACAATTGATAATAAATTTTGATCTATAATTTCTTTTTATTGTAGAGTCTTTCTGATTTTGGTATCAAGGTTATACTAACTTCATAACATAAGTTAGATAGCTTTTCCTTTCTATTCTCTGAAAGTTTATATAAAATAGGGATGACCTAGGTAGTAGGTATCTTCTGAGGTGAGCAAGGTAGACTTTGAACTGCACGAACCCGTGTCCCCTGCATCGGCAGGCGGACTCCCAACCACTGCGCCACCAGGGAAGCCCCTACACTTTCCTTTTTAAAACATACTGTTGGTTAAAGTTTTATCCTGGTTTTCTATCTCTTCCTGAGTCTATTTGGATAATTATTTCTAAAGTTGTCTACTTTAAATTATATTCACATAAAGCTGTTAATAGAATTCTCTTAGGACTTAAAAACTTAATATGTCTGTAATTATGCTTTCCTTTACATTTGTAATATTATTTGTACCTTTACTCTCTTTTCTCTCTTTTTTTTTTTCTTAAATCAGTGTTGCTAGAGATCTCTTAATTAATGCTTTCAAAGAATTGCCTTTTGGTTTTGTGCTCAGAGTTTATGTTAGGTTTTCTATTTCATTCTGTTTCTGCTCGTGTCTTATTTTGTTCCAACTTTTTTTCTTTCTTCCTTAATTATTTTCTTTCTTGGGTTTTCACTGTTTTTTCCTGTTAACTTCTTGAGTTGAAGTCAGCTCATTTGATTTGTTTCTGTCTTTCTTAATTGGTAGTAAGTGTGCTTTAAGTCTGTACAACCCTAAGCACCATTGTAGCTACATTCCATGGTTATGTAACTCACTTCTGTATAGTTTTCAAATTACAAGTACAGATTCCAAACTTGTGGATTTGGGTTTTTCTCCCCAAATCTTTTACTTTGAAAATTTTTAAATCTACTGAAAATTGGAAAGAGTAGCACAGTTAATACCCTTACATTACCTAGATTTACTAGCTGTTATTATTTTGCCACATTTGTAGTTATTTCTCACCTCTTCCTCACCCTCCCCTCTTTGTCTTTCTTTTTGTTGAAGTCATCTTAAAGTAAGTTGTAGTCATCATGATACTTCACTTTTAAATATGCCATCACTGGAACTAGGTGACATTTTCCTGTATAAGCACAATACTGTTAGTACACTTAAGAAATTTAATATTTATATTATGATGCCATCTAATATATAGTATAGAGTTTATATTCAAAAGTTTCCCAGTAATTATTGTCCTGGGAATGTCCATTCAGGATCCACTTGGTATTTTTTTGTTTATTTTTTTTTAATGATTCTTTTAGTTGGTTCCTAATTTGATTGCACTGTGTCCAGAAAACATGATCTGTATAATGTTGATTATTTGGAATTTGTTGATGGTTGCTTTGTGGCTTTGGTACACAGTCATTTTTTTATATCAAGCTTGTTAATTTAAATCTTGTTCAGATCTTCTATGGCCTCGATAATTTTTTCCCTTGATATTTTATTTTGTGGTAGGGGTACTGGTTTGGTCAGTTTCTCCTTAAAATCATCAGTTATGCTTCATATATGTCAAAGTGATAATAAAAGATACATGGTGATACTTAGAACAAAAGACAAAATTTGAAAGCAAATGAATAGGAAAAGCTAGTTTCTAAAAGTTGGAATGAATAGTTACAGAAAACTCCCAAACTCAGAATTGTCTCAAGGAAGCTAAGGTACTGTTTTGAGGTAGAAAGAGTTTTTGTTGAGACATGCTTCTCAGTTTTCTATGCCTTTGGAAAAGTATCAATAAAAATAAGTATATATTTTAAGTAAAATGTATATAATTTGGGCATTTAAAAAATGTTTAAGACATCCCAAATGGGCTCCATCTTGAGAAGATGGTAGACCCATATTATTCTGTAGAAAATTTTATATCTTTCACATAGAATTAGGCCTTGACTACCTGATTAACTACCTGTTAATGCTGTTAGGGTCTGATGTGGAGATGGTGCATTCACAGACTAAATAAAGGTTCCTTAATTGGGGGAACAAAATTTACTTTTATTATAGATCACTGACATTATTCTGTCATTTCTTTGTAAGACATTTTTGGGTGATTTGTAATAACTTTGATGTCCTTGATTAATGATTTTTTCTGCTTCCATAAGTTTCTAAAAATGTTGCCCTTGGTTTCATTCTGGATCTTGGGGTTATGTGTGAACAGTGCTAAAATGGGTGCCTCCTGCATTCAGCACCTTTCACTTTTACTTTATTTCGCACTCCCCCCACTTTTTCTTCTCCTTTTACGTGGGGACCACTGGTTTCTGGACGTAGACCGAGCTATGTATGGCAAGGAATATGCAAGCTGTGTGTGCAGCGTGAGAGTTTGCTGTGCTGGTGATTCCCACATCTGGCTGGGAACCTTCTTGAAGTGAGAAGTCCTCCTGAATGACAGTCGTTAGGGATGGGGCCTTGGAATCTAGCTGCACCACGACTGGAGCCTGAAGAACTGTGTGTAGACAGCGTGAGTGAGGCCCACTTGTGGCCATTCCTTTCTGGATGTTGATTTTAGACCAAGAAGGCACTGATTCTCTTGGTCAAATTGCATTTTTCCCATTCTTCTTCTCAGACCTTCTGAGGTTAATTAAAAGTTCCAGGAGATTTCTACCTTGGGCCCTTGGAATAGTCCTGGAGTATAACTGATTTCTAGGGAAATGCCAGTGTGTTTGAGGCTTTGGAACCAAACTAGGATTGGTGAATAGTTTCTTTCTCAGCACCTTTGTGATCTTCGGGAAGTATAGGCTTGTTTTGTTTTTGGTAAGTCAATTACTTTATGAAAATGTAAATAAAACTAACTTCCTGACAACATTTTGCAGTTGGTTGGTTAAGGATGTTCTCCACGTAGCTAAGAAAAATGGAGGAGAAGCGTGCTTCTTGTGAAATTTCCCTTCCTAATTTGTCATGGAATCTTAGTACTTCTGTTTCTTGAAGACAGTTTTAATTTTGTCCCATTGACTAGTGAGCATCGTCAAAGACATTTATTGACTGCCTTCTGTGTACAAGCACAGAATTGCCACACGTGGTGTGGGCTATATAAAACATGTTATTCTGCTGTGCAAGGACAGAGTTGCTGTCCACAGACAGAGTTGTACGGTGGACCCTTGACATGCCTGAGGGAGGGAAAGTTCAGAGATCTTTAATCACCAAATCAGTGACTGCCAGCAGCTGTGGCATCCGTTCCTCCCCAGCATGCATATGCCTCGATACGCAGGGGTGGTGGTGTGGGGCTCTTGGCGTGTGGGCAAGGTGAAGAAGCCTCTTGTTGTTCACAGCGGAGTGAGAAAGTATCCTGAGAACTTCGGGTCACCGCCAGTACCCGAGTGCAGAACATTAACTCTAGGCACGCTGCTGCTGTAGGTGTCCTGTGAGCGCCCCAGAGAACAGTGACTAGCC
The DNA here is from genome assembly GCF_003031525.2 of Neophocaena asiaeorientalis asiaeorientalis. Taxonomy (NCBI): domain Eukaryota; kingdom Metazoa; phylum Chordata; class Mammalia; order Artiodactyla; family Phocoenidae; genus Neophocaena; species Neophocaena asiaeorientalis. Next base: position 7,873,220 of record NW_020173491.1, on the reverse strand, counting down.
TGGGGGTTCAGAGAAGGAAGAGACCACTGTAGGCTCTGTGGCACCCGGATGGGATGGTTATGACTTTACCAGCTTAAGGGGGAGGGGCAGGCATTCTAGATATGGGGGAGGGAAGAACAGAGGTGGCAAAGACAGGTTTCTTTGGTCAGAGTGGGGAACTCCTGGGGGCTGCAGTGGAGAAACAGCTACAAAAGTTGGAGGAAGGTACTCCCTGGACTCTGGTGAGTCCTAAATTTCAGGCCCGGGTGGTAAAATGTTACAGGTGTAGTTTGGTCTCCTCCTTCCCAGAGCTCCTGAAAACCGAAAGTGAATATCAGCCTGTCACTCAAGACTTTGTAATGTATTAGGCCTAAACCCTATAGTCAGCTAGTGTTTTTGTGTTACATAAAATTGATATTGGTTAGAGTAGCTAGAAATACTGTGTTGGCAGCCCAAGGACATTTGTTTTTATCCCTTAATACTCGCATGGATGCTTGGGATAGATACCGCATGGTATGAAAGGAAAGCCTTCCGTGGATAAAGGTCCAAATAATAAAATAGCCCATGTTTGTTTTCTGGAAATAGAATATTCTAGCCCTCTGAGGGTTATTAGAAAATGCCCTTTTCACTTTCATTGTCTGTTTATTGACTTGAGGTGCAGCTTGGCACAGTCTCTGGGAGTGATCTCCTTAACTCTCAGAGGAAGAGCTGATTTGGCACCCGAAGAGATGTTATCTTCGGCCTGTGTCTGTACATACAGACTGTCAGTGTGCTGCAGAGAAGCCTTTCTTGCGATGCAGAGCTGGGGGAGAACAAAACACTTGGGTGTTTAGCTGTTATGCAGTTGAGTCTCTCGGGAGCAGAAGTGGTGGCACGTTCATGCCATTGGGCCTAAATGCAATTCAGTCCCAAGCAGGGTCAGCCTTCAGTAGTGGAGCAGCTCCAAGCCACCACCAGTATACTGGAAAGTATGTGTTCATTTTCTACAGTGCCATGAGTGAAATCAGACACTCTTACTAAGCTGGAGGGAGAATTACTCTTACTTAAAAGGGGAAATTTGAGAAAGAGGCTAAGTCCTGGTGTTCGAAAATGTTGGATTCGATTCTTGGTAAATCTGTTGTTTTTCATAAAAAAATTTTTTTGAACAGGTAGTATGTTTGCATGGATCTAAAATATAAAGTGGTACACAGTGTAAAGTCGTTCTTGCAGATACAAATATGCATGTGTAGTGTTAGTTTCCCCTCCTTTTTTACACAAACGCATTTTATACGCTGCTCTGTGCTCCTTGGAGAGATTCCCTACATGGCTTGAGTCTTCCAGTAAAGAGAGAAGCAAAATAGGTTTAATAAAGGTGTACTGATTAATTTTACGGAAGGTGCTGCTTGGACTGATGGGGAAAGAGATTTACTTGGAATTGATTGTCTAAAATAATAATATAGTTTCAGATGGGGGTTTGTGATGATTTAAATGAACCTGGATGCGTAAATTCTACTCCGTCTCTTAGAAATTGAAATTAAACAAACGGACAAAACTCCCAGTGAGTGGGTCTTTGGATTACCAATTACGAAAACTTACACTGGTATGTCATTTAGGCCTGGAATCATTTTCAGAACTGGTATCCATCCATCCATCCCTCCCTCCCTTTTTTCCTTCCTTCCTTCCTTTTTTTTAAACATCTCACTCCACCACTCCTTTTTTTCCCCCCTAAACATTTTACGTCTTTAGCTCCCATCAGTTTTTGCCTATGAAGTGTTCTTTTTTCCAGCCTGGAAGTGGTTTTGAGGGAGTGGAGGTTATAGATTTTTTTTAAAGTCTCTTGCCATCTCCAAATGCTATAGCAGTTCATTTTCCTTGCGTTTCATGAACAGACTATCTTGCCGTCATTTTACCATGTGGGCTGATGAAGCTTTTCAGATTCTGCTATCTGCTCGGAACTTGGTTCTCTAAAGTAAACTGTGGTGCTGCAGTGGGGATAGTTTGTTTGAAGTTCAGTAAGAATATGAGGACAATTGGACAACTTGGACTTCATAATAATGTAATTGTGGGTGTTGATATCATGGAGCATTACACAGGTTTTTAAAAGATCCAAGTTGGTGTAAATGGTTTTTTTTCTTCTCCCCTTGGAATTCCTTTCGTTTTTTCTTCTGAAAACCAAAGTGTTAGACCCTTGTCTTTAGTCTTTGTCCTCATTTGTTCCAGATCAGGTAGTAAAAAGTGGTGGGATTCTTCAGTGACTTAAGCACTAAGTTTACAGAGAATAATGACCAACTTTGGATAACAAGATGCAATAAGACTAAATTAACTTAATGTTTTCTGCAATCTGTTTCAGCAACTCTACCAGATCCTGACAGACTTTGATATCCGGTTTTATATGTATGAACTACTTAAAGTAAGTGACATAAACTGTGAAATTTTTCAGGATTATTCATTAAAGAAGTTTTCAAGAGGACACAGAGACCTCAAGAATATTTCTTGATACCCAGAGAATTTAGTGGTGTTTTTTGGTTTGGGATGGGGGGCTAACTTACAATGAGGCCTCCATTGTGGACTCTTTACATAGAAACTTCAGTGGAACTGAGAATGGTTAAGTTAGTGGTACTGGGGACAGTATACCAGAGGTTAGAACATAACTCTTGTTGGTCCTTGGGTTTTTTGTTTACTCTTTTCCATTTTGTTTTGTTTTTGCTGCTTAATTAATACTTACTACTAGTTTTCATTACATAACAAATTACCCCAAACTTAGTGACTTTTTAAAAATGATTTATTATTTCCCATAATTCAGTGAATTGGCTGAGTGAGTCTTTTGGTCTGGGTCAACTTGACTAGGGCAAGATGGTCCAGGATGGCCTCATTCACGTATCTGGGATGGCAGCTGGAATAGCTGAGGTCTCATTCTCCAGAAGGATGGTCTGGGCTGCTTCCCATGGTGGTCTCATCAGGTCCTAAGAGCAAGAGAGGGCAAACCGCGATATATGTAAGCACTTTTCAAGCCTCTGCTTGTGTCACGTTTGCTAATGCCCTGTTGGCCAAAGCAAGTCATGTGGCCAAACCTAGAATCAAAGGGTGGAGAAGTAAACTCCACTTTTCATGGGCAGAGCATTGAAGTCACATCGTGGAAGGACATGCATACAGGGATGGTGGGCATTTTACGGCATTTTACATCCTCTTCTTGCCATTTCTCATAGTCCCCTTCTTGTATGAGATAACCCACCTGTTTAGCCCCGGCTTGTTAACCTTAACATGCAAGAAGAGGTGATGGGTGGACCTTCTAGGAGACTGAAATTTTCAAGTGTTATTGATTGACAGAGGAATGATCTTTTTTAATTTGGTTAGGTAAACGCTTAAGTAAAGAATTCTAAAAAGGTTTGTAAAATGGAATACAGTGTTTTTTAGGGTCATGGATCACTAAGAATCTAATGAAAGCTATGAACCCCACCCCGCCCCCCGCGCCACCAATGCATGTAAAAATATACATCATTACATAAAGTTATAGGGTGGAATGGATGGGTCTCAATTTAAGAACCTCTAAAAGAATATAGAGGTGTCTAAGGTATTGGTATTATTGAAGAAAATTGTCAAGATGGAGTTTTGATGGGATTATGAACAGCTGCTCAAAGAAAATACAAGTTAAATCAAGGCTTAGGCTTTAAGGAATGGGAATTTGAAGGACTAGCTTTATGTGAAGTGAATGTGTTTTCTTACAAGCACTTACACAACCTAATCATTCGAGCCAAGGTGGTGGATTCACTCCTATGGCGAATGAGTCTTTGTCATTAAGATCAGAAAGATGAAGAAAGTTGAGCTTGGTTTATCACACCTTTCTACCTTTCTTCATATCCCCTCCGGGCTAGAATGGAAGGCCTTGGTGGGCAGAGGTTTGCAGTGCTGTGAACTGTCAGGCTAGTCTGTTTCCTAGGGCTTCTCAGAAAATCCCAGGCATTCACTCCGTGAGAGCAGCAATCCAAATCTCACAGTTGGTTATTTTTTTTAAGTAAGGTATTAAGATTTTGTGGTTAACTAGCACACCAAAGGTAAGATATATAACCTAGTGCAGTTGTCCTTAGATCAGGTAACAGCATAGCAGTGATACAGGCTGGTCGTTCCGATGGCAGTGTCTGATGTCCTCTCTGCCTTCTGGGGGTAGCAGCTATGCGGTGGGTCATACTTTGTACTAATGAGGCAGAGCCCCAGATGAAACTTGAAAAACCTCTTTCATGCTTAATGGTCAGAAACGATCAGATTTTTAAATTGAAATAATTCCCCCAAGGAATTTAAAAGCAGTTAATAACTCCACAGGGAATCTGACTAGTGGCAAAAGAATTTATTCCCTTACTGTATTTGTTCAGCCTCTGCTTTCATCAGGTATTTTTCACACCGCAGGTACTGTGGTCCTAATTAGTTGATTCCTTTGGACAAAGACCAGGCAAAATAACAGAATCAACACTTGCTAAATTTTCTTATAGAAAAGAAAAAAAAAAAAAAACGGGGATGGGAGAGAGGAAATGTAGGTGGAATGTAGAAAATGCAGAAGGAACTAGGCTGAGGGCTGCAGAGTGATTGCTCAGTGACTCACTGAGGCTTCCCACCAGGTCTGAGCTCCTGATTCAGATTTAGGGAGGTGTGTCCTCAGGAGCCGTGGTTCTCTACAGCACTGCCACAGAGCCACTGTGGAATCTTGTTACAACTGTTGGTATAAAATAAGACAAAGAGAAAAATTAAATTGAAGTAGAACCTACATAGATGAAATGAATAAATCCTAAGGGTATAGTTTTTTGATTTTACTTAAGTGTGAGACCTTCACCCACATTGACACAGAACTATGCTGTCCATTACAGTAGCTACTGTCCGGAGGTAGCTATTTAAATTAAGTAAAACTAAAAAATTCAGTTCCTTAGTCACACTAGTCACATTCCAAGCATTCAATGGCCTCATGTGGCTGGTGGCTACCATATAGTGCAAAAATAGACTGTTTCTCTCCTTGCATAGATCATATTCTCACCTCTACCACCATAGTTTAGTTTTCCCTGTTCTTTTTTTTTTTTTTTAACATCTTTATTGGGGTATAATTGCTTTACAATGGTGTGTTAGTTTCTCCTTTATAACAAAGTGAATCAGTTATACATATGTTCCCATATCTCTTAGTTTTCCCTGTTCTTGACCTTCATATGAAAAGCATTGTACACTGTATACTCTTTTGTGTCTGGGGAAAGCAAAATTTGCTTATTCTTGGGTTGTTGGTTCTATGGATCATTCTCTGGATTATATATTCCCTCCCACTTAAAGATGCCTGGTACAGTGCCCTTGCTAGTCTAGTCCAGTGATTTTCCACCAGGTTAACTTTGTCCCTCAGGGGACATTTGGCAATGTCTGGAACCATTTTTGGTTGTCACAGTTGGAGGGACACTACTGGCATCTCATGGGTGGAGGCTGGGGATTCTGCTAAACATCCTATAATACACAGAACCGCTCCCCACAACAAAGAATTATCTGGTCCCAGATGTCAACAGTGCTGACGTCGAGAAACCCTAATCTTGTCCCATGGAAAACTCCACCTTGCAAGAGCTCTCAGTGTCAAGCACATAGTAGGTACCATACGATTATGGGTTGCTATCATTATTCAAAGAGTATATTATGGGCCTCATGTAGGCTTCAAGTGCTTTTTAAGACAAGCCAAAGGGCCCAACATTGAAATTTATGAAAATAGTTACTGTGTTAGAAAAGGGAGATTTAGGAGCAAAGTTTTATATTGTTTAAAACAAAAAACAAACTTAACCCAAATAAGAAATGGGTGAAAGATCTGAATCAACATTTGTCCAAAGAAGATATGAGATAGCCCAAAAGTATATGAAGAGATATGCAACTTGATCACTCATTAGGGAAATACAAATCAAAACCACAATGATATTCCTCATCAAACCCACTAGAACAGCTGTAATCAGAAAGATAATAACAAGTGTTAGCAAGAATGTAGAGAAACTGGAACCCTGTCATATGGTGCTGATGGGAATGTAAAATGGTGCAGCCACTTTGGAAAACAATTAGGCAGATTCTTTAAAAGTTTAATGTAAACGTACATACAACCTAGCACTTCACCCGTAGGAATCTACCCAAGAGAAATGAAAATGTGTGTCCTCTTAAAGACTTGTACATGAATGTTCATAAGTAGCATTAGTCACAATAGCCAAAAAGTTAAAACAAACCAAATGTCTATCAACTAGTATACTTATACAATGGAATACTACTCAGCAATGAAAAAAAGCAACATGGATGAATCTTAGAAACAGTATGCTGCGCAAAAGAAGATAAAGTACTGTGTATTGTGTTATTTCATTTGATGACTGTCCAGAAGAGGCAGATCTGTAGCAACAGGTGGTAGTAGAGCAGTGGTTGGGAGGAGAGGGGAAGGAAGGAAGGAGGTAGGAGGTAGATGGGATTGGGGGTTGACTGCAGGCAGGTTTAAGGGAAATTCTTGGGATGATGAAAAACTTCTAAAAATGAATTGTGGTAATGGTGGCACAGCTTGAGGAATTTACTAAAAAATCATTGACTTGTAGAGTCATAACATAATTCTTAAAGACCAACTGGCTCAGGGATTATTTTTAAGGAAAATACTAATATTAGAATATATGTTAATCTAGAAAACCCACATGGGACACTTATCTAAAAGACAAGTCATATTGCAGATATATTTGGATGTCATCCTTCATGTCCACATGTACTCTTTTCATGTCGTTGAACTCAGAAGTGACTCCAGTGTGGTTCCTAGATCTGGTTTTAAACTCATCAAAATAGACCAACAGATTAATGTATGATTTCTAAATCGAGGTGGCTGATTTATTGCTACCAGCTACAAGTAGGAGAGGAGCACCTAAAGAAGTATATCATTCCCCCTTTTTAAGAAACCCTCATCATAGCCCGTGGTGTCCTCTCCACAGCCCCCTTTCTACCAGCTGCCAGCATAATGTGCTCAGAGAGCAAGGGGTGCCTTCTGAAGCATGTTTTTTCTCTTTTGTTACAGACAGTAAGGCTGCCCCTTGAGAGGCTGTATTCAGATCAAGCTGTCACAAACAAATAAGAATATGCTTGCAGATGCTGAAAATCAGATCTCTTGCAGTAATACAATATGCCAATTCTTAAAATGTTAACAATTCTCAATTTAACATTTTCAAAGATGATATTAAAGGCAAGAAGTTCACATCTATGGTAGCACTTACAGAAGGGCATTTATAAATATGTCCATACCTATGAAGCTTACAAATTTGACAATGCTCAATAAAAGCTTTCAGAATCAAAGAAAATAAAAAGAATATGCTTGCATTGGGGGGGTGGTAGAGGGTTTGCTTACTTTTCTCTGTGCTTTCTTATCTAATAGGCTCTGGATTACTGCCACAGCAAGGGAATCATGCACAGGGATGTGAAACCTCACAATGTCATGATAGATCACCAACAGAAAAAGGTACCATTACAGCCAGGCAGTGAAAAGCCTTTCATTGGAAGGCTTAGAGCCAATCAAAACTCTGGCCAGTACCTAGGTAGTTTCTGAAGACCCATGCTGTTTTCTTTGGCAGACTTGTGATATTGTTATTTCTCTAGTCTCCAGTGTTGGTTTCTACTTCACATAAGCATAGTACACAAGAAGAGTAGACAGCTGACCCTGACTGTAGTCCCTTGTTTACTTTGGTCGTGATTTTCTGGAGGGCCTCAAGACAGAAACTACAGCTGGTGATTTTTACTTCCTTTCTTAATGACCCTCAGACCAACCTGCCTGGCCTTAAAAAGTATACTTGGGTCCCTCCTATTTTCTATTCTCAGTTCTGATTGTCCCTGACTGGTGAGTAAATGAATCAGCTAGTGTTAGATTAATGAAAAGCTAGAGCAATGCTTCAGTCCTGGAGTGGGGCACATGTCCCCAACCTTTTCTGTTAATGACTAGAGCTTATAATGAAAGCTATCAGTAATGAGGGGGTATGTTAACACATGCAGCTGGTATGGAGGCAGAAGACAAGCTTAAGCTTTATTGATCTAGAGAGAATGATAAGCCAGGATAATTTAAATTTTAAAAAAGAAAAAGCAAATAAGATTCCAAGTGCTCTGCTCTAGAAATGACCTCTTAGCAGTTGCTGAAAAATGTATCTTTTTAGCCAGTGCACTTGCTAACATTTTTTATGTGGCCAAATAATTGTTATCTAATTAGATGTGGCCTTGTTGTAAGACACAGGCATCTGGAGACACTCCTTTCACATGTTTTGTTTCTGTCGTATTTATAGCTGCGACTGATAGACTGGGGTCTGGCGGAATTTTATCATCCCGCCCAGGAGTACAATGTCCGCGTAGCCTCCAGGTACTTCAAGGGACCAGAGCTCCTTGTGGACTATCAGGTAAAATGTTAGTGAAGCACCTCTGGGTTCTTTTTACCTTTGCTAGGGCTTTTCTTGGCTTTTTCTTTTTCCTGGTTTTTATTTAGTCAATTTGGATACATCTAAAAGCCAGTCTTGGATACAAAAGGTATGTATCCAGGATCATTGTAGATGATCTTGGTTCCCGGGGAGACAATTTAGGAAAAAACAGCTACAGAACTGGGCCTACATTCCATCCACGACCTCACTACTTTTGAGGGAAAGGTTTGCCACCTTTTGGGTACCATTCCCAGGAATCTGTCACCTGGCTCAAGAAGTTAGACTTGGGACTTCCCTGGTGGCACAGTGGTTAAGAATTCACCTGCCAATGCAGGAGACAAGGATTCCATCCCTGGTCCACGAAGATCCCACATGCCGCGAAGCAACTAAGCCCGTGTGCCACAACCTCTGAGCCCGCGCCCTAGAGCTCAGGAGCCCCAACTACTGAGCCCACATGCCACAACTACTGAAGCCCGCACACCTAGAGCCTATGCTCCGCAACAAGAGAAGCCACCACAGTGAGAGGCCCACGTATGAAAACGAAGAGTAGCCCCCACTCGCTGCAGCTAGAGAAAGTCCGCACACAGCAACAAAGACCCAATGCAGCCAATAAATAAATAAAATCCAGTCTTTATTCTACCCCAAAATGATAATTATGGACTTTTCTCAGCTACTTTTTTTTTTTTGGCTTTGAATTTTAAAATATCTGAAGAGGTCAACTGAAGACTAGAAACCTAGAAACTCAGGTCAGAAAAATGACATTTGTAACACCCTTGACCGACTGGTTGTCTTTATTTCCTCAGATGTATGATTATAGCCTGGATATGTGGAGTTTGGGCTGTATGTTAGCGAGCATGATCTTTCGAAAGGAGCCCTTCTTTCATGGACAGGATAACTATGACCAGGTAAGCAAACATCATCTGGCTCCTATCCATTTGGGGGCAGATGCCAAGAAAATAGCATCTCGATAGGGATGCTGTTGTTGAGCCACTAAATATCATCCAGTATCTGCATATAAGCTTTTCTTCAGGGTAGAGAGTTTCACAAAATCTTGTCTGTGGTCCCCAAAGATAGAGACAGGTAGTGTGCTGTGTTCTGCCCAACTTCCAAATTGTGTCTATGAGGAAGTCAGGTACCTCCTTGTCTAATAAAACAAGATTCTAGTCATTAGGGACTTCACTGGTGGTGCAGTGGTTAAGAATTCGCCTGCCAATACAGGGGACACGGGTTTTAGCCCTGGTCCGGGAAGATCCCACATGCTGTGGAGCAACTAAGCCCATGCGCCACAACTACTGAGCCTGTGCTCTAGAGCCCGAGAGCCACAACTACTGAAGCCCACATGCCTAGAGCCCGTGCTCCGCAACAAGAGAAGCCACCACAATGAGAAGCTCACGCACTGCAATGAAGAGTAGCCCCCGCTCGCCGCAACTAGAGAAAGCCCGAGCACAGCGACAAAGACCCAACGCAGCCAAAAATAAATAATAAATAAATAAATTTATTTTTTTAAAAAGAAAGATTCTAATCATTAGGTTTTATGTTCCCATAATCATTAGCCTCTAGAATATTATTGTCATAAGTTGTGTTATCATTTTAAAGGCATTTTGGAAATTTGCATTCATGTGAACTTCGTATCTGTGACTCTGCTGCCTGTCCGCCCCGGGCTCAGATCTGTATCTGTTCCCTGGAAATTTAGTGATGTGGAAGTCTCCTAATTCTTTGGTCCAGCATCCCCGCGGGCTGTGCTCAGTAATTTGGTCAGTTTGTTTTGTGTTTCAGCTTGTTCGCATTGCCAAGGTTCTGGGTACAGATGAGCTGTATGGGTATCTGAAGAAGTATCACATAGACCTAGATCCACACTTCAACGATATCCTGGGACAGTAAGTAAGAGAGAGAAAGAAAGAGGGTCTTAATTTACCCAATTCAGAAGTGAAAAGGTTAGCTGAAATCACTTTCTAAAGCTCTTTCTCCTTTCTAATTATATCAAAATTGAAATATTCTTTTTTTTCCCCATATATATTTTTTAACTTGAGAAATTTGGGCATTGTTTACATGTGTGTTCTAATCATTTTACTTCTCTAAGAGATAGCCTGTTTATCAATAGAAAATGGAAGACAAAATCATGCTACAGAAAACTTTCTGGAATAGCATATGGCTTATTTTAATGGAAAATCTTAGAAAGCTGTGATTCTTCTTTCAATAAGAGATTTGTAGTTTCTTCTTGTTCTGTGTAATGGATTTTCTGTAAGGGAGCAAATTTTAAAGCATATTTTCAGATACAGTACAATAGAGTTGAAACATAGATGTTGTGTTGACAATTTTCAGACAGTAATTTTATGGAACCTCCATGTTTCTGAAGCTAGCTCTTTAAATATATCTGCTGAACAATAAAGATTACTCAGCTACCTCTGTGCCTCACCCAGAATTGACTAAAAGTCTGGGGCGTAAAAAACTATCTAGAAAGGTTCTACAAAGTTTAAATCAGATGCAGACATTATAATTAATTCTATGTATCAGTCACAGAGCACTGTTTTGTTTGAGGATGCTGTGATCATAACTGTGAGGGGGGTGGGACAGGTAACATTAAGAATGAGATTTAATGAGCTTGTAATCAACACAGTGTTCTAAGACTTTGTTGGCTTTAACCCTAATATGTAAGAATTCTTGTTGAATTTAATCTCAGAATACCAGTGCTTTCCTTTTCTTCTCAGACATTCACGGAAACGCTGGGAGAATTTTATCCATAGTGAGAACAGACACCTCGTCAGCCCTGAGGCCCTAGATCTTCTGGACAAACTTCTGCGATATGACCATCAACAGAGACTGACTGCCAAAGAGGCCATGGAGCACCCATACTTCTGTGAGTTTCCAGGGACCTGATCTGTCAAAGGAAAATTCTTCTACTCTTTATCTTTGAGGCCAGACAAGAGAATTCTGGGTATTTGGATGAATCATGCTTGGGATTTGGCCTCATTAGTTCGACTCTTGAAACAGCTCTGCAGATCTGTTTCTAGTTGCCCAAAGGTGTTTGCTTGTTTGCTGTAGTTCCCTTGAGTCTGATCTGTATGACCATTGCCCATGACCCTGAGTTGATAGATGACAAGTATCTAAAGTTTTGTTTTCAAATATATACATTTGTGTGGAAACCTAATCAAAGATTTTTTTCCCCCTCAAAAAAAAAGTGATTTGTTGAAAGTAGTAAGGTGACCATAGCATATTTTTAAAGAAGGAAATAAGGTAAATAAATACAAGGAATTTGAGGAAAGGAAAGCAGGTCTGGCAGGACCTCGCTAAAATCCTGTCTGAATTACAGACTTCCTAGGTCTCACTTTAAAGTATGTGTGTATATTCAGTTTATGCGCTTGCTTATCGGTCTGCATGTGTATGGTTCTCCCCACTGATAAAGTATGTCCCAGACTTTCCTCTCATTAAGGGCAGTGTGACGTCATTTAGTCCAGTCACAGAGGAGACTGAGAGTGAGGGATATTAAGTGATCTGTCTCAATTTTCTGTCTGAAGTGAGATGAGAACTTTCAGCCTATCTCTTGCTTGACCAATATGCTCTTTCCTTCTCCTTTTTTTCCTCTCTGGAGATTAACTAAATCTTGCCTGAAGAATACATTGCTCTGTGGTCTTGAGCCTGGTAACCCATAAGCATTAGTAGACAGCAAATTTAAAAGGCGTTGCCCTTCATTCTTCCAGACCTCAGACAAGTGGAAATGGTTGTCTTTCTGTCACAGAAAGCTATTTTTACACTCTGAGTTTGACTGAATTAAGAACACTGATGTTTATATTATGCAAATCATGATCTGTCTACTTTTCTGAATACATATTATACTTCTATAAAAAAATTTTTACACTGTTGCTTAAAATCGATAGTTCTTCTAGTAGCTCTTTTTATTCACCCTTTCCTCCGAAGTGTTTACTATCTATTGCACATACTTTGAAGAAATGGGAGTTGGAGATGATGTTAGTATTCAAGGAAAAACAACACATAAGAAAATCAGTAGAAATTTTGAACAGTGGGAAATGGGTGTTTCTGTGCCTCTCTTTTCCCTGAGTCTTAGCAGTTGAACTTGTACTCTGAAGAGGTATACAAGTTGATTGTGAGAGCATTTCCCCCTGATCATTTCTCAGTGTCTGTAATTTTGGTTGCCCTCCTGACCCTGACTTCCTGGTAGCCTGTGTCTATGTCACTGTGGAAGAAGGTTGGGTCTGTTATGGTGTTCTCCCCTGGCGCTGGCCAGCCCTGCCTCTGCTGACTGTCCTCCTGTTTTCTTGCAGACCCCGTGGTGAAGGAGCAGTCCCAGCCTTGTGCAGATAATGCTGTACTTTCCAGTGGTCTCACGGCAGCCCGATGAAGACTGGAAAGCGACGGGTAATGCGGCATTGATGCTTGCCAATAAAACCAACCAACCAAACACAAACCTTGAAGGAAAACTACAGTGTGATAAAAAGAAATTCTAGCCATTCCTTCTAAACGCAAAGAAGAGTAAAGACCTAAAAGTCTGTCAAAAAGAAAGAAACTCCCCAGCACTAGTCTACAGGGAACTGCTGTTTGGGCAGCCTGACGATGCACATAGTTGGGTATCTGAGGGGACTTTCCCTTTGGAATGCATGGGAGATGAGAGACTCGGAGTTGTTGTACATTTACCTTTATTTAACAGGAGACCACTGTTGAATTAACCTGTTCAAGTCAACAAGCTCTGAATATCTGACTTCCTATCTATTCCACTGTGGTCTGGGTTTCCTTTGGTGAGATTCAGGCTCAAGTTTTAGCAAAATGTCAGCAGTCTATAGTGACACACCAGCCTCATTCACGAAAAGGAGATACTAAAACAGTGACAGTATTTTTTTTCTAAGCTCTTTTACAAATTCATGTTTTATGTTTTTTTTTTTTTTTAATGACATGAGCTCTCTGGGAAATGTACCTCATCCCTGCAGTTTTCTTCTAAGTGATTCATTTGGGAGCAAACTGCAGTCACTCTCACAGGAGTCCCCTTTGATGTCAGGAGGCATCACTTTAAACCTTCTGATGCCATGGACAGGTCCATCTGTCTCATCAAAAGTTGGATGCTAAGTGCATAACTTGGAGCTCAGTGTAACCTTCGTTGATTTGCCTAACCATAAAATCTTGTTGCTATTTTTTTCATGTAGCTTTTTTTTCCAGCCTCTTAAGGAAAACTTCATTTCCCAGCACATCCCTGTGTGTGCACCTATTTTAACGCACGTCTCTGAAACAAAGACTTTTTGTTCACAACCATAAATAAAGCTGGAAAGTTAGTCTTCAGGGAGGTCAGGGAGGGAGAAAGAAAAGCATCCTTATTAGAATTTATTCAGGAAAGACGGATTGGGTGGGAAGAAAACAAGTACTCCCCTCCCATGCTTTACCCCTTTTTATCCCCATGAGAAACAGTTTCCCTCTGTAATCAGGGTAATCTGCGTTTTTAAGCTCTGATAGGTAATACATGAATGTGTTGGCAGAGAGAAGTCTTTCTCACGTGCAGGGACTGGAGTTGTGTGGGCAGGGCCACCCACCGATAACCCGAGCGACTGGAGAGAGTAGCATACAAGGGACTTGGGGAAAGGAGTGGAGCTGCTGGGGCAAGTATCAAAGCTTGGGATCCATTGTGCTAGCCTTCACGTTAGCAAAGGAAGCTATATTTTGTTTAAGAAAATTTAAAAAAATAGAGCTGATATCACTGGGGACTTGTCATCAACATGGTTTGCAAGCAGTCCCCTGACCCCAGCTGCAGGGCCATGCTACAGCTGTGGGGACCTCTCACACTAGGCTGGAGCTCAAGGTGTCTACCACCACGTCACACTTCAGGACTCCTTTATTACTATTTAATAATGCCGTACATTTTTATAAGGTTAGGGTGTTTGAAAACATCTGTTTACATTCCATATCCCAATAAAATCGTATTGGTATTGGTAGCGGGTCCTATCACTAAATGTAGATTCTATTTTTGTCGTTTGGTCAGTGGGAACTTCAAATAAAACAAGATCCCAAAGCCAGGAAATGCATTCAGTTAAGGTTCTCATACCAATGCTACCTGCCTTCATTGCACATTCTGTATATTAATGTATACATTTGTTCTACCTGAAAATCAAAAACAAGACAGGAGCTCTTGAGTGAACCTATATTGATATGTCAGGCAGCAAAACTCAGTGTTTGGGATTATCAAAAGCCTTCTAATGTGCCCTTCTAGGCAACACCGAACTGTTGGTTATTATTTATCAGGGAGATGTGCCACTGTGTGTCTTTCCTGCCCCACCCATTTCCTCCTTTGTCACCCATTCCCTCCCCTCCTGTCTTTTTCTTTCCATCCCCCCCCCCCCCCCTTTTTTTTTTTTTTTTTTTTTTTTTTAAATTGCCGGTCTGGACCAGGCAGAGGAAGCCTACTGGAGGGTCTTGGTGAAGTAGTAACCCCGTTTCTTTCTCTTGGGTCTCCCCAGAGGCAGTAAAAGCAGCTGGAGAAGAGTCAGGTGACTGACTTCTGTCTCTCCTCTGGTCATGATGTAGTAGGTGCAAACACAGCTCACCTGCCTGTCCTTGGGTTCTGTGACTGCAGCTTGGCAAAGGAGTAATTCTTCCATTTTATGCGTACAGTTTACTTTTCCACCACCTATACTTTTTACCTCTCTTCATGCCTTAGACATATAGAATAACTGAGTTTAAAATGCTCCTTTCTGAGTCTGTTCTTGACACCCAACTTCTGGCTGACTGACTGTGGTGGTTCTTTCCCAAACTGAACTGAGTCTCGTCCAGACCTTTCCTCTTTTACCTATCTCCAAAACCATTTTGTGTCCAGATGGACCTAGCTCCCCTGAGATTTTAGAGTATTTACCTGGGTTAGGAGGCAGTCTTGGAGAGTTCCAAAAGAGGGATGAGAGCGTGCTTGTGTGTGAGTGAGTCTAATCTTATATTTAGACAAAGCTGCGGTAGATTTACCCACCCAATATCCTTTTCGGTTAGCATATTATTTCTTAAATTCATCTCAGTAATTTTCATTAGACATTTTGTTTGCTTCATTACCTTGTAACAGGTTAAAAGTGCCTATGATAAGGACCTATTATTTCCTAAAGAAAAGCAAAAAAATGTGGGGAACAGGGTAGTGTTACACTGTCATCTCAGGTACTGCCTGTGTTCAAGAACATAGACCCAGTATGGTGAGAACGGAAGGTTCCCGTGCCAAATACAGATTGGTATATCAGAGGTTATTGGCCACAGGTGAGCATAACTGCAAGGTTTTGCTTCAGCTGAGAAATCCCATGGCGAGAGCAGAACTGATGAAGTGCAAATATTTTCATCAGGTTTGCTTGCAGTTCACTCTCCCTGTAATCCTATCATCTGGCCTGCCCCTGTCCTATCCTAGCCCCGTGGTAAGTGACCAGGTGGGAGAAGCCAATGAGTGTATAACGCAGACGAAGCATTCCCGGGTCATCTTACCACTTAGAGGAGTGCCAGAGCCACTTCTGTGAGGCACGTGAACATCAGTCACTCTGCTGGGTCTCCTCACAGGCATTCTCCAGCACACTGGTACTCACGAGGCTCAAAGCATATGTATTCCCTTGCAAAGAAGGAAGGTGCTTTCCAACTGATTGATTAGAGGAGACGGAAGAGCTTATAATCCTTGGGGGCAGGGAGAGAGGACAGGAGAGGGGGCTGTTAAAAGAAGAAAGGGAATCAGTAAAAACAGTTGAAAGGTAGATCTTGAGGTGGGGGAACGTGACTTCTTGAGGGAAGAAAGCAAGGGAGCACAAAGTTCAAGTTCTGGAACGTGCCCTGAGTTCTGGAACGCCCCCAGGATTGGTTTCAGTGGGACTGCAAGGTGGTGCTCTTGAGGCAGATGCTGAGTCCCAGAGAGAGCCAGCCCATGGCCGTGGATCTCAGTCTGCGTCTACTCAGGGAAATGACTTAGCTTCTCCCAGGTGCTGCTTTGATGAGGATGGAAGCAAAATTATTTTGGGACACAAACAATTGGAAGAATTTTTACATATGCATTGAAATGGATCTGAGAGAGCCCCGTTGACAGTCTCCTTTAATGCCAGTTCAGATTAATGATTCGTTTAGGAACCTGTGTTACTGCATGAGCACACACAGGAAAAAGCAATCTTCCCTCCTACAAATTAACAGGAGTGGATAGTCACTGATCAGAGTCAAGGCCATTGAGGTATAAACCCGAAAGCAAAAGCAGGGTCCATATGAGCACACAAGAAGCCAAAGTTTGTCAGTGAGCTTAATAAATCTAAGACTGAGTGACATCTTGCCATTAAAACTAACCCCAGGGTGGGGATGAGGGGAGGGGAGGTGGCGAGGAAACATCTGGCTTAAGAAAACCAGTAATAACATATGCTTTGGAGCTATGTGGATGTGTCAGTGAAAATGACCCCAACCAGGTATTGTAGAGGCAGGGGGAAGTGATGTTATGGGATTATACAGGTGATGCATACTTTTGTGTAGAGAATCAACAATGTGCTACAAATGTGATACTTAATCCTGAACTGCATGTATTGGGGATTGTTTTTTTTTTTTTTAAATTCATTGAATCAATAAATTAACAGTTTTTCACTTGCTGGCTTTTCTTGCTGTAAATGGTGACTAAGAGGTTGGGACAGAAATCTTGACACCCAGTGGAAAGCTTGGATAAGTCTTCAAGAACCATGGAGCCGACTATTTTCTTCTGTTTGCAGAAAAGCAACACTGCCTGGGTTGTGATCCTTTACTAATGACTACTTCAGACACAATTGACCACCTCTTTGTATCACTGGATGACTGATGTATGATTTTTGTGCTGCTGCCCTTTAGAGGAAAGAAAAATGCCATGTTAAATCCTGTTTTCATAAATAAAAATGTTGATAATCACCAGCATGTTGAGAATCACCAGCCTTCCCAAGTGGGAGACAAGCCACTGCTATGAGGACCTTAAACTTGTATTTCCTGTCTCTTGGGGGAGAGGAGGAATAAACCTTGAACTGTGAAGTTGTGTGGGTGGGTGGTTGCAGTTAATCACCTTGGTGTGAAGACTTGACTTTAGCAGAAGTGGTGGGACTAGGGTGGTGTGGGGATTGTTTCTTGGTACTTGCTTCTGAATTGTATCACTCAGAACCTGCCAGTCCTGCTTGGGATTGACCATTTCATTGCACAACTTTACCTTGTGGGAGCGTGTTCTGCACTTATGAAAACCTCTCCCCAGCCCCATTTCTTGCAACACAAGTGGGCACACGCCATTGTTTGGCAGATGGTGGAGTCTTTCATCAGTGCGCTTGCTTCTCACTGATCCCTCTGTGGAGTGGGATGCTTGAAAATCATCTGCTGAAGAGTCATTTCTTAACCTTACGTACCATGCAGCCTTTCTCAAATACTAAGCGGTAGAACCCTTCCCGTACCCAAAGAAAGTTTGGGTCATGAAATGTTTCTGTGTGACAGCTTCCCAGATACATTGTCCTTTCCCTCGGTACCCTGCTGTGGCACCATTCTGAGCTGCTGCTTCTAGAGTTCTGCTGGAATCTCACAACCCACTCCGCTGTGCTGGACATGGAAGGAGGAACGAGGTTTTCAGGCCATGCCAGACAGCTCCTTCCAGGGGGGAGTTAAAAATATTTGAGCTCCATTTTTGTTCTTTATTAGTGAACTTGGCCCTTTCCCTCTGTAAATACAGTCATCTGATTCTTGGTCCCAAGACATAAGTAAGTTGGTTCAGGTCTGATGGGTATCTGGAGCTGGGCTGCTGAACCTGTAGCTTGGCTTACACAGAATAGACAAGAGGCTTTGGTGCTTCTAGATTAGCGTCCTGGACCCGAGAAAAGGGGAGGGACTCGGTCACAGTAAGGCTGGGACCAAGACTGCCTCTGTGAGTGATCAGAAGAGGAAGAAAAAGGGTGCTATTTGAAACCTGAAACCGGTCAGTTCTTACCTGGTTTTCCACGAGGTGCCATGGGAAAGTCAGGCTTGTATACCACTCCCAGTGCTCCCCAAGAGAAGGGAGCCACACGCCAGTGGAGGCCTGTCCTCATTCGGGTCAGAATGATTAATGCCGTCTTTCCCCTCCTCCCATCTCTCTCCCCAGGTCTGTTGCGGTTCCTCCCACTTTTCCATAAGCAGAACAAGAACCAAATCAAACGTCTTAACGTGTGTAGAGAGATCACGTTCCGTGAGCAGACACAAAACGGTGGCAGGTTTGGCGAGCACGAACTAGACCAACCGAAGGGCAGCCCACCACCGTATATCAAACCTCACTTCTGAATGTAAAAGGTTCACACGCCTTTGGCTTCCTGTTGACTTCCTCCTGACCCAGAAAGCATGGGAAATGTGAAGGGTATGCGAAATGGTGGTTACTGTTGCTCCCCCGCGCCCCTGGCTCGTCCCCGTGGCCGCCTGTTTTTTCCAGCAGACCATGTTAACTACCTGACCACAGACTCCAGTGGGGGCACGGGGCGTATATGGCATGATGGGCGGTTACATATTATAATTTTAAAAGTATATATTATTGAATAAAAGGTTTTAAAAGAAATGTATGGAGAGTTTTCAGTGCGGAAGGGGCCATTAAACGAGACCTGTGGCCACAGAGGACAGAGAGAGAGAAGGGCATTTGAGCCAGGTTCTAGAGCCAGAGGGAAGAGGGCCAGTCCCAGAGGTGAGGAGGGCCATTTCCAGCACGCTCTTGACAGAGATGAGAAGTTGAAGAGGTATGTGAACCAGTCCTGGCAACGGGGGACCGCAGGTGATTCCAGCAGACTTGGTGAGCCAGGAAAGCCAGGCCTCGGCCTCGCCTTGAACGCGTCCGTCTCCCTGGACCCCTCCTTCCAAAGCAGGTGAGTCAACCAGACATTTAGGTGGTAGGTAAATGTCACCTCTAGTGAACTCAGGAAGCTGCCTTAGCCCATTCTTTGCTTTCCCTTTGCGCATCACCGTGTTCCATTCCACCTCCCAATACTGCTCACCACACCACCACGCCCCCTTCCGAAAAAGCATCTTACGTTGGAGGCTGGTTGAGTCTGCTGCCCCGAGGCAGGGGAAGGGGTTGGGTCTGGGGTTCAGATTATCCCGAAGCTCCCGTGAATGGGAGGAGAAGCAGCCCACTCACAGGTGAAAGAAGGTGGAATAGAAGCACCCGGTGTGTCTGTTAAGTGAGAAAACGAAACCTGTTTTACAAATGAGATTCCCTGGCGCCCTCAGTCCTCTCCCAGGACAGCTGTGCCACAGGGAGGTGAAAGCAACAACCTGGTGGCTGCCCAGCCTTGTGTCTGGCTGAGGCCAGCGTCCTCCCACCGCCTGTAAAGCAGAAGCGGCGGGCAGACCCGATACCTGGGCAGCTAGACGGGGCACCCGCTAGTTCTCCACAAAAGCCACTGGTCTGCCCAACATCCCTTCTCCTGTCTTCTCTGCTGCTTGTCCTGAACAGGTGACTATGGGAACCCAGGTGTGGACGCTCACAGTTTTTGAAGCAATTATAGGGGGAAAGCAACGAGGTCCCTCAGGGCCACTGTGGCGTCAGTGTCCCTTGGACCAGCTCCTGTTGTATCCAAGCCATTCCTCAGGTGTGGGAGCTCAAGACTGTGCCTGCCCCAAGACACCAGCGAGTGAGGGCCCGCAGGCCCCCAACCAGGTGACAGGACACCGAACGTATGGACTTGGTCCTTTCCAGCTCCATCACCGGCCTCGTATTCTCAAGCGGTCTCTCTCATGAGGCCCATTTTGACCCAAGGCTCTGTAAACTTCTTTTGGTCTCCCACGTGTCTGAGACAGCATCTCAATACCTTGTTTTAATGAGCATGTCCCTGAAACTCTTAGGAACGTGGTACTTCATATGTGTGTGTTAATCTACATAGTATGTTATCACCATGTTGACCCACTGGCGTTCGAAGGCCTTCCCCGACAGGGAGGGTCTCTTCAGAGCACATACACAGTCGATTGGCTTGGGAGTTCTTTAGATGCCATGCAGAACTGAAACGCTAGCTTTATCCAATTTCCCTTCTCAACCAGTGGGAAAGTCTTATTTTCCAGAAACCTCTCAACCAAGATAAACTTGGGTTTTGTGGATGATAATTGTTGGGTAGGAGAGTGCTCAGTTGTAGGTAGAAGGTGAAGGAAGAGTTTTTGCTTAGGTGGTTTTGGCCTTGAGAGAAGGAGACAAGGAACCCCCTAAACCAAGAACAGTCTGAAGCTCATCCACAATGTGCTTGGAAATTCAGAACATCAATTCACATCTTTCAGTAGTCCTGCTTGTATTGGGATTGTTTAAAGTAATATTTATTGACTTTTCTTGATTACCAAAGTAATATATATGTTCATGGCAAAAAATTCAAATGTTACATAAAAATAAATAATGACAGCCTCACCCTAACCACATACCCACACATCCAAAAACTCTTTCCTCCCTTGGAGGAAACCACAGTTAAATTTGGCATGTATTTTTTGACTATTTTCTATGCATTTACTAACATTTTAAAATTATAATGATTTTTATTTGACAGGTAGTCAGATTTTACATTCTTTTTCTGCAACTTGTGCTTTCACTTAGTTGGGAAAATTTTACTGTTATCATGTATAGATCTACCTCACACCACTTTTCATGGCTGTATAGCATTCCATTGTGTAATGTACCACAGTTGAAGCAATCCCTTATGGATAGATGCTTACCAGTATTGTTGCAATGAACAAATTTGCACATACATTCTTACACAGTCTGTATGTTTGTGAGATAAAATCTTTTCAAAAAAAGAATTACTGTGCCATACGTTTTTTTTCTTTTTTCCTTTTTTTAGCAAGGGCATTGTTGAAATTCAGAGAAAGTAGTCTTCCATTGCTTTCTCTCACTGGTGTAGGTTGGCACCATGATGCCTTCAGCTATGGAATTCTTGTGGGGCTCTGACAGGCACTTGGGGCATGGTGTCCAAGGTCTATGAGCTTTCCAGGGACCTACAGAATATTTGAGACTTGAAAAAAGGGTGTTGGCTCTAACATAAGAAAGTTGCAAAATAAAAATTTAATAAATGTAAGTAAATGTCTCTCCGATCCTGTGAACTGAGAATTCCAAAAAAATTACAGGGAAAAAAAGTTATCTTAAATATGAAAAATGGCTGCCTTTTAATGTTTGAAATGCTATGGGGATGCCTTCAAAAGTAACCATGCAGAGGGCTGGTAAATGTTTTAAGATATCCCTGGCCTGAATGGTCTGGGTGTTGGAATGGATGAGCAACTCTTTGCAGAATATTCTACAGACTTTTAAAATAACGTGCATCTCAAGTGCATTGTGCTAAGTGAAGAAGCCAGTCTCAAAAGGCTGGATGATTCTATTTATATGACATTCAGGAAAAGGCAAAGCTGTGGGGATAGAGAACAGACCCGTAGTTGTCAAGGGTTAAGGTTGGGGGGTGGGGGGTTTGACTACAAAGGGATAGCATAAGGGAATTTGGGGGTGATGGAGCTGTTCTGTATCCTAAATGTGGCAATGGTTATATGACTTGGTACCTTTCTCAAAACTATACCAAAGGGACTTCCCTAGTGGCGCAGTGGTTAAGAATCCGCCTGCCAATGTAGGGAACACGGGTTCGAGCCCTGGTCTGGGAAGATCCCACATGCTGCAGAGCAACTAAGCCCGTGCGCCACAACTACTGATGCTGCACTCTAGAGCCCGCGAGCCACAACTACTGAGCCTGAGTGCCACAACTACTGAGCCCGTGTGCCACAACTACTGAAGCCCAAGCGCCTAGAGCCTGTGCTCTACAACAAGAGAAGCCACCGCAATGAGAAGCCCTCACACCGCGGCAAAGAGTAGCCCGTACTCGCTGCAACTATAGAAAGCCGGAGTGCATCAATGAAGACCCAACACAGCCAAAAATAGATAATAAATAAATAAATTTATTAAAAAAAAAAACTATACCAAAAAGAGTACATTTTCCTGTATTTAAGTTTAAAAATAAATTTTAAAAAATAACAATAACATCAGGGTCCCAACACAGTCCCCTTTGAACTTCACTCTCAGATTAGCAGGAGCTTCATCTGCCCGCCACTGGCTCTTTTAACGATGTCTTTGGATATAACCACTGAGCTGGGATTCAGCAGTCCTCCATCTGCTAGCTGAGCACCCCAGTCATTTG
Source organism: Neophocaena asiaeorientalis asiaeorientalis (assembly GCF_003031525.2). Lineage (NCBI taxonomy): Eukaryota > Metazoa > Chordata > Mammalia > Artiodactyla > Phocoenidae > Neophocaena > Neophocaena asiaeorientalis. Next base: position 7,850,743 of record NW_020173491.1, on the reverse strand, counting down.
GGCAGTCTTCCATCTTTGCTCCCAGCTAAGGGGTGATTCTCTAGGCACAACCCCTCACCTCATTCCTATATATCCCCATTTCCATCAGCAGGGAGGGGTGAAGAACAATCTCTGCCTTACAGTGTGTGGCAAGGCCCTTGTGTCCTTTAGTGGCCAGGTGCTTGGAGTTTCTGGTCTCAGACTGACATAAACAGATGCTGTCCACTGGATTTTAGCAAGTAACCAGGGCTTTTGTGCTCTAAAAGGGATTCTTGGAGTTCTGGGTGTTTTATATAATATCTTAGTTATTAAAGCTGTACGTTTTGGGATTTCCCTGGTGGCACAGTGGTTAAGAATCTGCCTGCCAATGCAGGGGACACGGCTTCGAGCACTGGTCCAGGAAGATCCCACATGCCGTGGAGCAACTAAGCCCTTGAGCCAGAACTACTTGGCCCGTGTGCCTAGAGCCCGTGCTCTGCAACGAGAAGCCACCGCATTGAGAAACCCGTGCACCGCAACAAAGAGTAGCCCCCGCTCACTGCAACTAGAGAAAGCCTGCACGCAGCAACGAAGACCCAAAGCAGCCATAAATGAATAAATAAATAAATTTATTTATATAAAAAAAAGGAAAAAGCTGTATGTTTAAAAATCTATTTTGTCAAAAAAAAAAAAATCTATTTTGTCTTGTGGCTACAAATCTTGTTATAACTACAAACTGGTTGGTTTTGTATGTAAATTTGAACATTTATTTTGGTTAATCTTCGATGCTCAATTAATTCAAAACTTAATGGGTTAAACCATAAACACTGCTCACATACTTAATCTAGTTTCCTTAGACAATTTCAAAGTAAACCACGTATTTAATCGGTCTGATTTGCACAAACACTTCCAATAGCTAATGTGAAAGGCCTAAAATCTGCTGAAATCTTCCTAAGCATTCAAATACTAACATTCGAAGTCTAAACTCATAGATTTAATCAATCAAACGTTGTTTACAAACTTAGTTAGATTTTCTTAGCATTTTAAAACTAAAATTGCAGACCTAATTTCAAATTCCTTTAAGCATTTCAAATTAAATTCAAAGTACCATATCCTCTAATCCTCTAAATGAGTTAACTATTTCAAATATCTTAAATAACAAAATATCACAATAATCAAACTTATTCCTGTGTTTGACATGGATTACTGATATTATTAATTTGATTCACTTCCCATAGTCTCTGTGTGTATTCTGACACTTATCCCACCAAGGTGAGATATTCTATCTAAACTCAGGACTGTGATTCGTTCATGGTCAGAGATTCTGGGCCAGGCACAGAATTGCTTGCTGCTTCTGCAATGGTTCTACCCAAACTGCAGGTTAACAAACTAAACCCCTTCTTTTTTTTTTTTTTGGCTGCGTTGAGTCTTTGCGCGCGGGCTTTCTCTAGTTGTGTCACACAGGGGCTATTCTTCGTTGTGGTGTGGTGGCTTCTCTTGTTGCGGAGCATGGGCTCTAGGCGCTCAGGCTTCTGTAGTTGCAGCACGCAGGCTCAGTAGTTGCAGCACGCGGGCCCTAGAGTGCGCAGGCTTCAGTAGTTGTGGCTCGCGGGCTGTAGAGCGCAGGCTCAGTAGTTGTGGCGCACGGGCTTAGTTGCTCTGCAGCATGTGGGATCTTCCCAGACCAGGCGTCAAACCTGTGTCCCCTGCATTGGCAGGTGGATTCTTAACCGCTGCACCACCCGGAAAGTCCCCATCTACTGTTGATGATTGAGTTGTTTCTAATTTAGGGCAATTATAAATGACATTGCTAAGAACATTTCTGTACATGTCTTTTATGGACATAAGCAAGCATTTCTGTTTGGTACCCAGCATTAGAATTTCTCAGTCACAGAGTATATATATGTCTAGATTCAGTAGACATTATCAAATAGTTTTCCAAAGTGGCTGAACCAGTTTATACTTCCATCAAGTGCAGGGGACACGGGTTCGATCCCTGGTCCGGGAAGATACCACATGCCACGGAGCGACTAAGCCCGTGCACCACAACTACTGAGCCTACACACCACAACTACTGAGACTTCATGCCGCAACAATTGAAGTCCGTGTACCTAGAGCCCCTGCTCCACAACAAGAGAAGCCACTGCAATGAGAAGCCCGGGCACTGCAACGAAGAGTAACCCCTGCTTGCAGCAACCAGAGGAAACCCATGTGCAGCAACAAAGACCCAACACAGCCAGAAATTAATTAATTAATTAATTAAATTTTTTTTTTAAAAAGGTATGAATGTTCCAGTTGCTCCACATCCTCCCTATCAGCGGGTATTGTCAGTCCTTTTAATTTTAGCCATTCTGGTTGATCTACAGCAGTGTCTCATGATTTAAATTTGCATTTTCCTGATGACAAGATATGGTGAGCATCTTTCCATATGCTTATTGGTCATTTGAATATTTTCTTTTGTTTTTCAAAATTGGGTTTTCTGTCTTTTTCTTATTAATTTGTGGGAGTTCTTTATATATTCTGGATAAAAGATTTTTTTTTGTCTGGTGTATGTATTGCACATACATCCTCCCAGATTGTGGTATGCCTTTTCACTTTCTTAATCTTGTCTTTTAATTAACAGACTTTAAAAATTTTAATGACATTCAATTTATCAATATTTTCTTTTATGTTAGTACATTTTGTGTCCTATTTAAGAAATCTGTGTCTACCTCAAGGTCTTGAAGATATTTCTAAGGTTGTTGTTTTTAAATTAAGACCTTATTTTTGGAGCAGTTTTAGGTTCACAGTAAAATTGAGGGGAAGGTACACATTTTCTATATATTTCCTGCCCCCACACATGCATGGCCCCCATTATCAACATCCCCCACTAGAGTGGTACATTTGTTACAATTAATGAGCCTACACTGACACATAATAATCACCCAAAGTCCATAGTTTATATTAGAGTTCACTCTTTGTGTTTTACATTCCATGGATTTGGACAAATGTATAGTGACATGTATCCATCATTATGGTATCATACAGAATGTTTTCACTGCCCTAAAAATCCTCTGTGCTCTATTCATCGTTTCCCACCCCCCTACCCCTGGAAAGCACTGATCTTTTTATTGACTCCATGCCTTTTCTAGAATGTCATATAGTAGAAATCATAGAGTATGTAGCCTTTTTGTATTGGCTTCTCTCACTTAGTAACATGCATTTAAGTTTCCTCCATGTCTTTTCATGGCTCGATAGCTCATTTTCTTTTTTAGTGCTGAATAATATTCCACTGTCTGGGTGTACCAGTTTATTTAGCTGTTCACCTACTGAAGGATGTCTTGGTCACTTACAAGTTTTGGCAACTTTGACTAAATCCGCTATAAACATCCGTGTACTGGTGTTGGTATGGACTAAGTTTTCAACTCTTTTGGGTAAATACCAAGGAGTGGCGTTGCTGAATCCTACAAGAGTATATTTAGTTTTGTAATAAATCTCCAAGCTGTCTTCCAAAGTGACTGTACAATTTGCATTCCCATCAGCAATGAATTCCTGTTCCTGTTGTTCCACATTCTAACCAGCGTTTGGTGTTGTCTGCGTTCAAGAGAGCAGAATTTAAAAATCCTGCAATAGACTCAGGTGCACATGAAAATCTAATGTACAGCAATTGTGTTTCCCCCTAGGATATTTTGAAAAATTTAATAACCTTAAGGGATAAATTGTTCACTGACCTGAATTATACAGAGTCCTCAGAAGTCATCCAAAAATAACAGCTTTGTATAAACATTTTTGACTTTCTGCTGTAATAAGATCCATATTTTTCCTTCTGTCTGGAAATTCTGGTTGGCCTGTTCACGGCATTGCCATGAGGATTAAATGATTTAATAAAGGCTAAGGCACTCTATTATATGCCTGACACAAAATAAATGCTCAATTGATGTTAGGAATTATTAGTTATTACAATGACGACATTAGTTGTTACAGTGAAGTTAGCTGCAAACTCCTTTTCTGTCAGCCACAATACCCAACACAGGCCTGAACACAGAGTAATATCCAGGTAAGTGCTCAGTGAGTGACTGGTTTCCAACATTTGGGATTTCTTCCACACTTGAAATACCATAGCTTATTTTATGTCTTTTAAAAAATGTTCTAGGGCTTCCCTGGTGGCGCAGTGGTTAAGAATCTGCCTGCCAACGCAGGAGACATGGGTTCGAGCCCTGGTCTGGGAAGATCCCACATTGCCACGGAGCAACTAAGACTGTGTGCCACAACTACTGGGCCTGCGCTCTAGAGCCTATGAGCCACCACTACTGAGCCCATGTGCCACAGCTAGTGAGCCTGTGCGCCTACAGCCTGTGCTCCACAACAGGAGAAGCCACCACAAGCAGAAGTCCGTACACCGGGACGAAGAAGATTAGCCCCTGCTTGCCGCAACTAGAGAAAGCCCGTGAGAAGCAATGAAGACCCAACTCAGCCAAAGATAAAAATAAATTTATTTAAAAATTCTAAGAATTAATTGATTTTTTAAAAAAACCAGCTGTTGATCCAACTCAACTTTTTTTTTTTTTGCAGTACGCTGGCCTCTCACTGTTGTGGCCTCTCCCGTTGCGGAGCACAGGCTCCGGACGCGCAGGCTCGGCGTCCATGGCTCACAGGACCAGCCGCTCCGCGGCATGTGGGATCTTCCCGGACCGGGGCACGAACCTGTGTCCCCTGCATCAGCAGGCGGACTCTCAACCACTGCGCCACCAGGGAAGCCCTCAACTTTATTTTAATTGCATTAATTTCTGCTTTTATCCTAATGTTCAGGCCTTGTTTTCTAATCATGCATTTAAGGCGATAAATTTTCCTCCAAGTATTGCTTTGACTTCATCCCACAAGTTATGTGGAGTATTCATAACGATCCTGTCAATAATTAAAGCAGATGCCTATAAGGCATTTAGCACAGTTAGTGCGCAATACTGGTTAGCTGCTTTAAACTTATCCAGTACTCGGCCAACAAGTATTTATTTGTCATTCTCAGGACACCAGGTAAGCTTATCCGAGCCGCCTTCCGTGCCTTTCCTCACTTTTCTTTTGCCTTTGTAACTCCTCCTAGCCCCTTAGGGGGCGGGACCTGGCCTTCACGCGCTTTGACCCCACCCCCGCCAGGTTTCCATGACACTACGTAGCTTCTAACGACATATTCTATAATCCTGTCTCCTTCCGCTTTCTAAAAGCAGCTATGGGACAACGATGGAAAAATAGTCCCTTGGCAAAGGAGTTCTTTTCACGAGGAGTCGGAACTAGGGCGGGGCTTAAGCGGAAGGAACAGGAAGTCTGTGGGCCCTGTGGCGGGATTGGGCTCAGCGCCCTCAGGAGGCGGAGGGATCCATCGCAGGCGGCGGGCGGCCACCGCCTCTATTTAAGGAGGGGAGAACGGTGCGGGCGGCAGTTGCTGTGGTTTCCGTGTTGAGGTGGCTTAGTTCTTATGGGAGCTGAAGTTCACGGACGCAGCGTCGCGTGTCCAAGTCCAGCTGTCTGTGGCTACGGATCGGGAGGTCAGGAGCGCAGCGTCCTTTCTTCGGACTAGCGCCAGCCCCCTGTTTTCCCTTCGCCACTTGGTGCCAATATTTAGGTCGTCTTCGGCGCGGCTGAGGAGAAGGCCGCGGGCGAGATGTTCAAGAACACGTTCCAGAGCGGCTTCCTTTCTATCCTCTACAGCATTGGCAGCAAGCCCCTGCAAATCTGGGACAAAAAGGTCAGGAGCTGGGTGGTAGCGGGCAGTTGTGTCGAACTGGCGCCTGGGGGAGGCCGGGCGGTCTCTGCTGTCTCCTGTCCCCAGCCTGGCGTGACTGAGGCGCGAGGTGGGGGCGCCGTGTAAGCCGCGGGGGCTGCCTTGTGGGGTGGGCGTGCCTGGGGTTTAAGTGTCCTGCGGCAGTAGTGTGGTTAGGACAGTTGCCCCTCGCGGCAGACTTGACTGGGCCAGTCGGTTCCTCAGCCTCGGTTTCCGCATCTATATGGTGGGGTCGATAGTGCACGTCTCACGGCATGAAAAGCGTAAACTCACGTGAGGTTGCTTCGGGAACGCGCAGATGAAAGGAACCGCTGTGGAATGGAACGCGCAGATGAAAGGAACCGCTGTTCACTGATTTCACAAATATTTACTGATATCCTGTGTTGTACCAGGCACTGTGCTGGGCACTAGACACAGAGCCTTTGTTCCAGGCCCCCTTATAGAGGCACCGCCAGAACTCAGTTATGTTTGGGTTTCATTCATTTGCTCCCTTCCTCCCACTGATCCCAGCCAAGCCGGAATTCGGTGGCCTTTGGCACCTGCTCCACACTCACTGTGACTTGGGGTCTGTACTCTGCCTTCAGTGGCTGATCTCCATCAGAGAGTTTGCAAAATGGTGATAAAGTGTTGTCTGGGTTAACAAGCTGAACGCCAAGTACAAGCCTCATCATCTTCATTCAGGCATCCACTAGATGATAACTTTCACTGACTCTGGGAGATGGTGACCCTGTCCACTTTTTGGAGATGTTGATTGGGGGCATGTGTGCCTAGCAATCTATGAGTTGGTCTGCATTTAATTACTTTGATATTTCCTTTCTCATGCAAATTCCCAGTCATCCGTACCTTTTTTGAATATAAGTTAATATAAAGCACTGTACATTGGAAGACAGGTGATTTAGGGTATAACCTTAGTACTGCACTCCTTCGGGGACAATGGAGAGAGATGGTATGTTGAATGCTGTTTTTATAGAGAAGAATGTAGGATAATCTAAATAAGCAGTTCATTGGTAATGAGGCCAAGAATTTTGGATATCATCTCAGAACAATTCCCTGTCTTCCCTTATCCACAGATGAAGGTTTGGGGCCACATAGAGATTAGGAGAGAACATGGACAGCCTTCTGCCTGTTGCCACTAGGGAATTCTGCTTTCTGAGAGCAGCTTTGGGGATGGTGTGTTCACAATGTCATTTTTATAAGATAGTTGAAAGATCTGAATGTAACGAGTTTGGCCTTATGCGTGTGTGAGAAATCTGACCAGCTCTCCTCTTTCACAGTGATTCTGTCCACAAACCAGAGCTAATGCCAAGAGTTACTTATTACCCAAGAGAGCAGTTCCTTAACTGTTTTCCTACATTTTACTGAGTTTTTCAGTTCCATGGTTTTGTTCACATTGGAATAAAAAACACTTTAAACTCCGAAATTGTACCTGTACAAAGAGAACCCGGAATGAGTGTACCTGGGAACTTTGTAAAGATGATGGCTTCTCAGCTGTGGCTTGACTTAATTTTGGACTGTCCGAAGGCAAGGAGAGAGTGGATTGTATGCCAGTTGAACTTGGGATTGTAACCAAAGTGTCAATATGAGGCAATTGATATAGAGAATGGGGCTTGATCTAGGAGGAGAGGTTTTCAGAGCAGGTCAGAGAACTTACCAACACAAAGAATTCCAGTGGTAGAGAGGCCTCAGCATTTCTGTCAGGTGAAACTTTTCTCAGAGTTGCCCCATTTTAACCCTTCTGGGCTTGATCTTTTGTAGTGTGTTTTATTTTTCAAATGCAGCTTTTTGAGTAGTCAACATGTTTGCACACGGAATATAAAAGCAAAGTAACCATGGTGCGCTGTGTCCCTTAACAACGCCACTAGAGGTCGGATGGTACCCTAATAACATAAACCTGTGTGAAAACATTGTTAGAAGATCGACTGGCAGGGTTACATGGAGTAAATTAAGCAGACATTTTGGCAAAGAAAACCTTTAGAGGAACACTCATTTTAAGCAAAATTCTCATAATAGTAAAAATAAATTATATGTTTCTACTCTTCTTATTTAGACTAGATTGAAAAGTGTTTATCTGTGAACTTTTCCCCCTTGAGGCAAGAGAAGGAAAGGGAGGAAAAAAGGAAAGTTTGGGGCCAGATCCATAGGCTTTGGTGTATGTGTTCCTTTACTCAGCTGTATTATAAAGTCCTCAGAAAGTGTTGGGAATCCAGTCCAGAAGGGGAAACACTGGGAACTGATATTCTTATCAAAGATTTATTGAGCAACAGCAAAGTGACAGGCATTGTATAGATTTGGGGAGATACAAAGTTAGGGAAGAGAAGACATTTTCCCCACTCCCATGATTCCGAATAAGGCAAAGTTGTAATAAGGGCACAGTTTGATGGAGGGAGGGAAGGACTGTCCACATTTATCTAGAAATGACCCTGCCCTCTGCTAGTAGGTACATCTTGGCTATAAGTGCCTGTTTTTAGTTGTTACATATTTTGATTTCACAAAACTTTACTATTCTCCTTCCTGAGTTTATGGAGAGAGAATTTCTGTTATTTGTTTACGGTGAAGAGCAGTCTTTGAAAACTTAGGTTTGGCTTCATTTAGGCTCTGTGTCTCCTTATGAATATGAGGAGTGAATGCCATATTCATAGTAACAGTTAATTTGCAAATTCATTTTGGGGGTGTGGCTACATTTGCAATACCTGCATTTATCTGACACTCTGAAGTTCTCAGCCCCTCCCCCCATCTCATCCTTCAAATCTCAGCTTAACTTAAGTTCCCAGTGAAATAATGTTTATGTCTCCTGTGTGCTCCTGTGGCGCTCTGTATCACGCTGAATGGCAGTTGCCTATTTATTGTATATCTCCCACTAGACTACAGGTTCCTTAGGGGGAAGAATAGTATCTTACCTTGAAACTCCAGTGCCAGAGTGTGGTCAGACACCTTGGATTTGCATCCTGGCTCTGTCATATGTCCTGTGCTGTGTAACCTTGGGCAAGTACTCAACTACTCAGTTCTCTCATCTTGTAATCCACCTCCTTCTCATGGTTATGGAGATTAAATGAAGATGTATATAAATGCTTAGCAACAGTTATGGCACACATTATTAAATAGGGCAGGGAACTGAGGCATTTGCTCAAAAGTAAGTGAAAAATTTATAACTGAGCCCAATATTCAGATGCCTAGGAATAGGAAGTACAGTAACTCCAGACTTCTGAAATGAGAATAATTTAGTCAGTGTACCATGGCTTTCCCAATCCAAAACTTTAACATGGCTCTAAGGCCACACAGACTGTGGTCTGGTACCTGCTTAACTAGTTCTCCAGGCTGACGTCCCACAGGATCCCCCTTCTAGTATTGACCTCCTACTGAACTGAAAGAAGTCTCTTCTCTCCTGCTTTAGGCTTTTGTACTTGCCGGCCCCTCTCCTGGGACCCACTCCTACCCCTCTTCATTAGTCTCTAGGTCTCAGCTCAAAGGTACCTCCTCAGGTTAAGTTAATTTATATCCACTTATAGAACCTCTACTTCCTTCTCATCATACTTGAAATTAGCTTCTCAAGATCTGTATTCCTGGCTGGACGGTAAGCTTCCTGATAGAGACCTTTGTAATTTTTCAAACCAAGAGTTTAGCAGAAATTAGGGATTTCTTAATGCTCCCTTAACTTCTGGAATCAGCAAATACTACATTATTAAAGGACTTTTTATGTTTAATGTAAACATTACTTCCGGTTTGTAAAGAAAATACCAGGAGGTTCTTTTCCCACTTATGCCTGTGTAAAACATGTAACTTTCAGACTTTACTGGTAATACCCTAAAAATCTACTACATGAGATTATTAACTCATACAAGCTTCTCTTTCTTTCTGCTCACCTTGTCTTTCTCTGCTGCTGATCCTCCCCATTCCCAAACGAAATATTAGAACCAGAGTTTTTGTGGCTGTTGCTGGAAAATATTAGATTCCCATTCCCAGTTCCTAATTTTAAAAATGAACAGTCTCTCTCCAGAAAAAAAGTTCCCACACCCTAACTTTTAATTAGCAAACCTTGTTGGTACATGTTAAATTTCTAGTAGTAGAATTGAGAGCATTTGGACATGAAAGTACTAAAACTATTTTTTTCAGATTATCCCTGGGTCAATCTGAGGATGTTATTCATTTTTCCAAAAAAATAGCTTTTACTATAATTGGGCAAAGGCCTGGGTTTTAGTTACACTTGCCCTTTCAAGGCATTCTTAGGAAGAGACTGTTTAGCAATACATATAATTGTCCTTACTTTAACTAAAGGGTTGTTTGTAAATGTCCAAAGTTGTCTGTCTGCTGTTTGGATAGTCCCTGTTACGTGCCGCAAAGGAAGAGAAGCCTTTAACCCACTGGAGCCTACAAGGCCCAGGGCTTGAGACAGAGCTATGCCCAGCTCTCCCCACAGAGGTCTCCCTCTGCCTGTTTTCTGACTTAGAGCCCAGCCCCTAGCTCAGGGCAGAAACTTTCCTGCTGAAATGGACAGCTCTAAAGGCTTAATGTAAATTGGAACATGTGTCATTAAGACTAGGATGCCAGATGGCTGAGGGCTCAGCTGTCTGCCAGGACAAGTGGGTGGAGCCACAAAAAAGAAAGGTGGGAGTAGGGAATGGATACAACTCGTTATTTTTAAAGCACTTGACGAAATATAGAGCATTGGCCAGCTTCCTCCCTATCCCAGTAGTATTTTCCCCCCTCAGCTTTGACTCTCCTCCCTGGGGCTTACGTTGGGGGGAAAAAAAAATCAGTGTTCTTTATTAGTTGTCCCAGCAACCATGGAAAGCCTGGGAGAGTGATTGCAAAAAAGGGCTTGAAGATTCCTTTCTTGGTGCCTGAAGAGGCTGAGAACCATTCTGATTGTTAATTGCCAGTAGCCTGGGTTCTGAAGCTTCTAAAGTACCTCCACCTCATAGTTGGGGCCGGGGGGTGGGGGAGGGGAGGAGATCATGAAATTAAAAAATGTAAGATTGGCTTTATTCATTTTCATTATTTTGGAGGAATAAAACACTCATAGGCCACACTACAGGAATGTGTCATGAAATAAAAAAATTAGCAAGTCAAAAACAATAGGCACTTTCTAATTTAGAGAGGGAAGTAAAATAAAACCTACTTCCACCATGTGCAATAAATGCTGACCAGTTCATTTTATCTTCATTTCAAAGCCAGGCCTGCCTAGTGGCCTCTGAACTGGAAGAAGCTAAGGAAAGGAAGTTGATACTTTCTGAGTCCATGTGTCTTGTTATACATGTTTGTCAGAAGCTGGACTGGGGAGGGGCTTGCTTCCTGGAAGACCTTTACAACTTAAGGCAGTGACAGCCAGATTGCCAGAGTGGTTGGGAGGCCTTGCCCCAAATTGTCCACCTCTCTTTCTCCTTTGATTGTAGTTTTAGAGCCTAGAGAGAAGTTTGGGGACGTTTCCCACCCATATCTCTGGTTAATTGCACCCCTGGCCCCACTCCACTCTTCTTCCAGTGAATTTGTATTTACAGCCCTTTGAACTTAATAAAGAAGAAAAATCATAATTCACTAAGAAATCACCTTAATTTGATTTTAAAGCTCTGGCAGCTTGTGATATGAGAATACTTTTCTTCTTTGAGGACTGAACTTTCTCCTTGGGCAAAGCTCTATTTAGACTGTTCTCGCCACTAAGCAGGTTAAAACCCTAGAGAGACTGTTGGGCATTCCTTCAAAAAAGCTGCCTTTACCCCCTCTGGGTTCTCATGTTTTACGGGCTATGTTAATTAATTTTGTAAGAATTAAGTTTGTGCGTGTGGTAGTTTATGTGTTGTGAAAGGAATTTCTCTTAAGAAGTTACTGACAGTCCAACTGAAAGTTAGTTTGCCCCTGGGACACAAGTGTAAGAACACACAAAGTCTGTTTTGGCCTTTAGTCTGTTGGCTTCTGTGTGCAGTGTAAGGCATTGTTTTCTTCTGTAAAGACCTGAGTAGTCACATGTACTGGAGTGATATAAACTTTGAGATGGGCAGAAGGCAAACGTCCTAACATTTCCTCCCTGTGAAATCTGGCTGGGTTTTCTGGAGCTGAGGGAGGCTTCCCGTGACTGTAGTCAGAGAGACCTTCCAGGATGTAAGATCTGAGGTCCCACTTACAATGTTGGCTAAATTGCAATGTGTTGCCTTTTAGCAATAGTAGTCTTTGGACCCTAATTACTTAATCCTTTCAATTTAACCATCTGTTTGGTTTGTTGCATTCGGTACCTTTTTAAGAAAGAAGTTATAGAGAATAATTAGTGGTATGTTATAAAATTAGTATTTGCATCTTGTTGGGATACTGTCAGCTCTTATCAGTGTGCCTGCAACATATTATATGGAAAAATTTCTTGATGAATTCCTCCTTTACCGAGAAGTCTGCCTGATTTTCCACAGCAGCTGTGGGCTAGCAAATAGAGGAGGAATATTGCCACTTTGGGAGCATTTATATGGGGAATGAGGTGGGCAGTGTTGGCATGTGCTACAAGTCTTTGTGATCCAAGTCTTTGTGCTTTTAATCTCCCTTGGAAAGAGGCCCAGAATTCAAAGCAGGAGGGCATTGGATGTCGCCAGCTTTGTTTGAGAAGCACTTCAATGTGATGTTTGTGACTTGAGAATCCAGAAATGCTACACTGGCAGAGATCTGGGGCCCATCCACTCAGCATTCTGTCTCTGACAATGGGTACCAAAGGATGATTTGTGGGAAGGCATTCTTTATGCTGGTAACCTCACTAGTGTTGTGATATACCTTAGGATCTCTGGCTTCCCATAATAGCCCATGGGGGATATGTTATCCAGGAATTTTTGAAAAATCCTCCTTGAATCTCTTCATATGTGCCAACTCTTAGGATGACAAATTCCAGAAGTCAGCAAATATTTCAATGCTTAGTTTATGCCTAGCAGAGTACTAAGCACTATAGAACATATAAATGATGTTTAATACTTGGTCCTTACCCTTCAGCTTATACTTTTTTGAGGACACAAGACTCAGTTGCATCTGGCAGAAAAAGATGGGCAGTGATATCAGATGTTGCCTGGGGAATACCATGAACACCACAAGTGCATCAAATTAACAGGAACAGAGCACGCAGAGACTGATGTCTAAAGACAGAATGCCATGTTATTAATAATTGTGTTGAACAATACAACTATCAGACTCAACGCTGTATTCTCTCCCCATATGCAAGTCTCATGGAAAGCCACGTGATGAGTTGTTGAATATGACAGCACAGGCAGCCGTTTTCACTATACCTAGTAAAAGACCACATGCTTGTCATTCTGATGCATCAGGTTCTAAACCTGGTTGATCTTTTTCATGTGTTAATACATTCAGCCCTAACAGTCCAGCCCTGTCTCAGAAGTGCCTTTGCATGTCTCTGCTCTGTCCATATAAGGTGCTTGGATGTAATGCTTGAAGATAGTTGTGCTTTCCTAAATATGTTTTGAGAGGAGGAATCCGTATCGAATATTGATTCCTCTCCATCATATTCCCCCTACATATGCAGCAAACAATGCAAAACAATGTAGGATGAAGTGCTAAATTATGTAGTCTAGGCTACATGAGCAAGAAAAATGAATCAGAGAGAAGAGAGGTCAGTGTAGGCTGAAAATGCTAAAGAAGGCTTTTGTGTGCGGCACAGATGGGACTCGAATTCATACTTGAAAAAGTAGAAACTTAGGGAAAAGAAGATAAGGAAGCATGAAGTAGGAGTAAACCTGGGGTAGTAATACGTTCGGTTTTTGGTTGCTACCCTCCCTCTCAGTGACACTCAGCACTTGACCTTTCTGGCCAGAGAACTATGTGAGGCATTGTAGGGCAGTGGAAAGCCTGGCGTTAATCCTGCCCCTCTTACTTAGGGCCTGTCGTCTGCACTCCCTGAGTGTCAGTGTCCACGTCTGTAAAGTGGAAGCAACACCAACGACCTTGTGATTTTTGTTGTTGTTGTTAGGACTGAGCTCGTTGTTGTTAGGAATGTTCCTAGTGTATAGTAGATGCTTGGTAAATGTTAGCTGGATCTAAATTGAGTTGATTTCTTTGGGAAGAAATTTGTCCTGATTTATAGATTGCCAAATTGCCTGCAACTCCTGTGGTGGTTGATTGGGCCCTGTATAGAGGTAATAGCATGGCTTACTTTCACATATCGTGTCACAAACTTCTGTGTTATGCCCTTTGGGCTACTGTGGTTTTCTTTAAATCAGGGGTGTCCAACCCCTGAGCCGCGGACCGGTGCTGGTCCGCTGCCTGTTTGGAACCGGGCCGCACAGCAGGAGGTAAGCGGCGGGCGAGCCGGGGTAGCTTCATCTGCTGCTCTGCATCGCTGGTATTATCGCCTGAACCACCGTATCCCACCCCACCCCCAACCCCGGTCCGTGGAAAAATTGTCTTCCACACAACCGGTCCCTGGTGCCAAAGAGGTTGGAGACCGCTGCTTTAAATAGTCCCATTCAGCCTTCAAAATCTTAACAGAGTTATTTGTCGATATTTCAGTACTAACCAGTTTAATTTCATCCCTTGTAGGTACGGAATGGCCACATCAAAAGAATCACCGATAATGACATCCAGTCCCTGGTGCTAGAGATTGAAGGAACAAATGTCAGGTAGGTTGACACTCTGTTCTCCCAGAGACATGGAATGCCAGGAGGTAGTACATTCATAGAGGTTAATAGCATGGACTGCAGAGTCAGACTGCCTGGTGTGAATCCATCTCTGCTACTTAGAGCTCACCTTGGGCAAGTTATTTAATCCCCCAGGCTTTAGTTTCCTCACCTGTGAAATACGGATAACAGTACATCTTCCTTGTAGAATTATTGTGAAGATTAAGTAAGTGAATGTGTATAAAACACTTAAAACCTGCTTAGCACTTAGTGCTGTATAAGTCTTAGTTATTAATATTTAACCCAGATGTGTTTATGTGGAGGTATGGGTTTACAGTAGTCATCCAGTGGATGGCCAGGGTAGTTTTGAGTGTTACAATGGTCTTAGTTTTGGTTTTCTATCATTTGATAGTTTCTTAGACCAGAATTAAATCTTTTTTCACTGGAAGAACTTGCAGATCCACTGGTCTGGCTTTGTTTCTCAGATATTTTATTGTTGATGTCTAGTGCTACGTTAAACTTTTGTTTCAGAGTCCAGCACTTTTTTTTAACACATTAGCTTAACTTAAGGGTTGAGGGATCATTGGATGACATATCTGGATCTTTTAGATCTGCCTTCCAATTTATCCTCTTGGACTGAGTGTTATTGCTGTGCATACCACAAAGGAAAAGGCAAGTAGTGTGTTTATTGGTGTTTCCTCTTTCTACAGCACCACATATATCACATGTCCTGCAGACCCAAAGAAAACATTGGGAATTAAACTTCCCTTCCTTGTCATGATTATCAAAAACCTGAAGAAATATTTTACCTTTGAAGTACAGGTAAGTATGTGCACATGAATCTCTACACTCTTGGCTATACCAAAGAGATGTCCTGTCAATTTATAGGAGAAAAGTGGCTGCAGGAAAGTATCTTTATCCTTTTGTATGTATTCTTTTCTGCCTCTGCTGTACACTGCCTCACTGTCGTGGCCTCTCCCGTTGCGGAGCACAGGCTCCGGACGCGCAGGCTAAGCTGCCATGGCTCACGGGCCCAGCCGGTGTGGGATCTTCCCAGACCGGGACACAAACCTGTGTCCCCTGCATCGGCAGGCGGACTCTCTACCGCTGCACCACCAGGGAAGCCCGCAACCATTATTATTATGGCATTATTATTATGGCATTATTATTTTGGTATTATCAATCAAAGTTTAATGCCAAGTTTTAAAAGAAGCAATAAGCATCTAGAAAATCTAATCAATAGCTACAAGAGTTCAAAGCTTGAGGGTTAGAGTAGTGTCCATTTGGGAAGTTACTATTTAATACTGGGCTATTGTTGGTCTCAAGTCTAGCTTTTTTAATTTTTCAAAGGGAAGAATGTTTATGGAATCATGCTATGGTCTGGGGGCCTGATGCATGTGTCATATGTCATAAGCAGCTGGTGTTGTCTTGGCAACAGACAAGATAAACTAGTTACTTCCGGGCCGTCTGCATCTAGTGTGACCTATATCTGGTTTGTTTATTCTCCCTTGGGTCTCAGCCTTGGGAAACCAGGCTGTGGGAGTTTCAAGTCCTCGTCTTATCAAGGTTGTTTGCTTCTTCCAAGATAGAGTTAATGTGTTTCTTCTCTATATTTCATAGGTACTAGATGACAAGAATGTGCGTCGGCGGTTTCGGGCAAGTAACTACCAGAGCACCACCAGGGTCAAACCCTTCATCTGTACCATGCCCATGCGGCTGGATGACGGCTGGAACCAGATTCAGTTCAACCTGTCAGACTTCACTCGGCGGGCATATGGCACAAATTACATTGAGACCCTCAGGGTGCAGGTACTGGCTCCTTTTCCAGATGGAGCCCCAAATGGGAGAGGGGTCTAGGCTCTGTTTGTCACTGGCTTGTGACCCAGGTGACAGAACAGTGTGGGTTTCTGGCTAAAGTTCCCAAGTCACTGTCCAGGGGGCTTTCACCTCAGAGAGGCCCAGGACCTACTCAGGAATCTGCTCAGATACAGTGGGAGAATACAGCAAGTAAAATCTCCCTCTTGTCAAAATCTACCCCTAAGCCACGCTGAGGAGATGCCACAGAGGTGAAGCTTTGACGGCACCATGCGGGGGGTCAAGGAACATCAGGAAAAGAGGAAAGACAATCATATTTTGAGACTTATTTTAAGTCTTGCATCCACAGATCCATGCAAACTGTCGCATCCGACGGGTTTACTTCTCAGACAGACTCTACTCAGAAGACGAACTGCCAGCAGAGTTCAAACTGTATCTCCCAGTTCAGAATAAGGCAAAGGTAAGCCAGCTTTCCTCAGAGGAAGGCCAGACAGTGAGTTGTAGAAGCTGTGTCCCTGGAAAGTGCTCTGTTTTACAAGTTCAGCTACAGAGCCTCTCTGTGTTGACATGGAGTATGGAGGACTTTTACATCATAAGATCTTAGGTCTTCCACCACCAGCACTGAATCAGGAATGATCCCATGAAATGTTCTGTTACTGCTGTCTCACCTCCATGAAGTGATACCGTCTCTCCTGGGGGGCATCCTGCTGCTTCCTGCTCCCAGGCCTTCCTTGCAGAATATCTCCATCTGAACCTCTTCATCAGCCCCAAATTACTATCAGCCGATCTGTCCCCTCTGACATGACAATGGGTGCTTACATGCGTGCCCACTGGTGACACATATGCATCTCCCCACAGTCCAGCATGCCTTTGAGTGTCACTAGAGGTAGGGGGTCAGTGGCACTGACCGTCTGTTTTCTAATAACTTAAACTGATGCCTTTGTTCTATTTTTTTTTCTTTCCCCTTCAGCAATAACTGGAATGCCACTCAAGGGATAGGCCCTGGATGTGACTCTTAGTTTAAAAAGGAAACTGTCTGGAGGACAATGCAAAAAACAAATATTTATATTAGTTCACTGTGCTGCGGTTCTTTTACCTACTCCTTGGCGTCCCTGGTTGTGGCTACCAGTGACTGTGCCGTGCATTGTAAGTACAGTGGGGGATAAGCTGTCCTTTGATACATGAATGCCAGAGTTTATCTTGCTGCCTGCCTCGGTGTGTGGGGAGACACATTTACCATGAACTTACAGAATTAAAGATGTCCCGTAAAGGCAATTTCAGACCAATATTTCTTCCTATGGTTTGTTCTTTGTTTTATATATTATCTAAATATATGTATATGCTGTGTAATACTCATAATCCAGAAATGAATAAAATGTTATATTCTTGGTTTGTAAATTTGTTCTTAGTTTGTGTCTTTTTTAATGGTGACATTTCTCTTTCTTTATGGTATGAAAATAGAACTCTTTCCAAAGAACATCCCATACATTCATGCTGTGAAATAGCTTACAATAAGCACTTGAAGAACAAGACATCTATAGATATTGATTTGGAACAACTTCCAAGAGAAACTAAATGGAAAGAAACTGAATAGTGTATCACCAGTAGAATCATCTTACTGAGGGGTGGATCCCAAGTGGAGCTTTAGACAAAACGGCATATATTCCAGATTGCTCTTAAACACCTTAGGAAGGAGTCTTGTTGGAGCCTCACTTGCCCTTTTGTAACAATCAGCACATCTAGTGTTCCTCAGCATTGGAACAGATCACCATCTCCCAATTCGAGCTCCAGATGAAGTACTTGCCTTGAATTTAGGGGCTTGAAGGAAAAATGTTTCTTTAAACACTGGACTCACTTGAGAGAACTGAAATCTTGCACCACTCTCCCTGCTCACGCTTATTCTGGGGCATGTGCTTGGTTAGTGAAATGACCCTGGCACAAATAGTTAAATTTACAAAAGTTAAACACTTATATGATACAACTCTACTGTATGTAATATTTCTGGAGGGAAAACCATTTGGGGGTGGATAAGAGCATATGTAGATACACCTAGATGATCTCATAGGACACATAAGAACTGTACAGTGATTACTTCTGGAGAGAATGGTTGTATCATTTATGTACTTTTTTTGTACTATAGACGATTTCTTTGAAAGGTAATATTTATGTGATAAGAATTTCAAAGTCAAAAAAGAACAAAAGGCCATCCTGGATACTGTGCTCTCCCCGACACTCCCTCTGGATTTGGTTTCATCCCACAGGATGAGGCTGGAATTGTGGGCACTGGCTGTTTTGACTTTGACTAGAGATAAAAACACAGTGCTGAATTCGTCATTACTGTTGCTGCCTCCTGAGAAGTTAAGTGACAAGGAGCACTGCTCTCCCGCATCCTTATCCTCCAGAGTGTGCTCTGGGTAAGCATGACCGAATCTCTGAGGAGGGCAGGGCTGCAGTGGTGGGAGGGCTGGAGGGAAAGGTGCTCCACTGCTGCCTTAGGCACTCACTGAGTTCTCATTTCCCCTCGCAGTCGTCAGGACCTGGCACTTAGGTGGGTTCAGTCAAGACGACTTTGCCTTCCTCTTCCTGCTAACAGCTGCACTGGAGCCGCCTTCGCCGTGGATGCTGCCCCTCTCCTTGGAGAATCACCATCGTTCAGCATCGCAGAGCACCCATCAGCCCAGGTGACAGCCTGCTCTCTCAGGGCCAACTCCAGTCACATCTGAATATTGGCCCGCTTCTCCATCCTGAAACACATGAGCATTCCCGTTGTTAGACTCCGTATGTCTGTCTCCCAAGCTTTCTGGGTTACAGAGGGGTCCTCAGAAATGGGTGGGGCTGGGTGGTCAGGGACTTCAACAGAGCTTCTTGTCTCTGGCCACTGTGTGGTGAAATCTTCCCTCCAATCTGGAGTCTGTTGTGGGATGAAAGATGCTTTTGTGGAGGCGAGAAAGCCCGGTTAACTTTTCATCTCTCTCCGGTGCCAGGACATCAGTGGAGTGCTCCTGGAAGTCCAGAGAAATACAGTAATGCACTCTCCTCCACACAGAGCCCCTTTCACCCCACGGCACTTGTCAGACTATGTATGGGGATTACCTCACCACCCTCTTTGGGGTATAAGGCGGCAGCTGTTGACTTCCCAGATGCTTCACATATCCATCCGAGAGGAAGTGAGGGGGCGTTGAGGGTGATGGGATGTATTATCTAAGCTGGACCCAGGCCAATGTGAATTGTGGCACCAACGACTGCATGGCCCCTGCCCTCAGCTTTCCAGCTCACCAGGAAGATGACGACGACTAATTATGAGGCCAAGGGAAGGAGGAAGGAAAGGTCAGGCTGCAGGGAAAGGAGGCTGCCTCCTTCATGGGGCTGGAGCCAGAGTGACCTTAGACTGAGGAAATTGCAGCAGGCAGAGTTGCGTTACCCGGCTCCTCTGAAGCCACGGTGTGTTGCAGGAGGCGTTGTCTTCCAAATGAGAGTGTTCGTTAATTGGCATGAACTTGAGGGGACAGGCGTGCAGTCATTCTCAGTAGGGCCCATCTTGGGGGAGAGCAGATCCACTGTGGCCCTTATTTGCTACCAGCACGTTGATTGCTTCGCCTGCAACCAAGCCAATAATACTGACCGTGCCAGTCCAGCCCCTTCCCGGGGCATTTCTTAAGGAGGCAAGTATGCCAGAGAACAACCCCCAAGCTGATTTCCCTAGATCCTTGGCAGTTTTAGCCAAAAGCCTCAAGTGTCAGGAGCCCTTCTTGTCTGAGCCCTCCCTTCTTCCATTTTACTGATGAGGACACTATAGCCCAGAGAGGCTCGGGCCGGCTCCTGTCAGAGTGGCAGGAGTAGAACACGGGTGAGGATCACCTGATGGGAGTCATATGCCATCCCTGTCCTCCCTTGTGCTGACGTCCCCCTGCTTCCTATGTGGTGGCTGTATCCTTTTTGTAGAGGCATTGACGGGTCAGATAATGTCTGCCTGGAGGCTGGGCCAGGCCAGACTTGGCTGCTCAGGAGGACTAGACTCAGCTCTGCTTCTGCAGCGAGGGCTTGCCTGGTTTGTCCCGTCATGGTTGCACATTAGCTGAACTTCAGGGCCTGAGGCTGAGGATAGAAAGCTGTGGGGCAAAGATTTGTGTTTAACTAATGGATCATAAAAGTAACATAGGCTCATGGGAAATTCAAACTGTTCCCATTCCTGAACTGAAAGTATTTGAATGGGCCAGGCCAAGTTTGTTTTGTTTTTAAATTTATTTTTATATAGCAGGTTCTTATTAGTCATCCATTTTATACACATCAGTGTATACATGTCAATCCCAATCTCCCAATTCATCACACCACCCCCCACCACCCCCGCTTTCCCCCCTTGGTGTCCATACGTTTGTTCTCATCTGTGTCTCTATTTCTGCCTTGCAAACCGGTTCATCTGTACCATTTTTCTAGGCTCCGCATATATGCGTTAATATACGATATTTGTTTTTCTCTTTCTGACTTGCTTCACTCTGTATGACAGTCTCTCGGTCCATCCACGTCTCTACAAATAACCCAATTTCATTCTTTTTTATGGCTGAGTAATATTCCATTGTATATATATATACCACATCTTTATCCGTTCGTCTGTCGATGGGCATTTAGGTTGCTTCCATGACCTGGCTGTTACAAATAGTGCTGCAGTGAACGTGGGGGTGCATGTGTCTTTCTGAATTATGTTTTTCTCTGTATGTATGCCCAGTAGTGGGATTGCTGGGTCATATGGTAATTCTATTTTTAGTTTCCCCAGGCCAGGTTTTAACTACTTTACATGTATTTGTTTTACGGAATTATCACAACACTGAAACAAGAACTATTATCGTCATTTTACTGATGAGAAAACCAAGGCACAGGGATTAATGTGCCCAGGCTCACACAGTGGTGGTAGAAGCAGGTTTCAAACTCCGGCTGTTTAACTCCTGTGCTAGGCTCTTAAATCACGTGACTTCTTTGACCCGCTGTTTCCTCCTCAACAAAATTAGCCTCATGATAAAACACAAGAAACTTACCTCAGAGCTGGGCTGGAAGAAATGTCTGTCTGTGAATGATACATTAGATCATTTGTATTATCTTCACCCAGTGGAATACTATACGGTGATGAAAAGGGGGCAAATTACAGCTAGGTGCAAGAAAAGAGGAACCACACAACCATAATGCAGTGAAAACAGCAAGGCACAATATAGTAAAGATGATTCCACTTCTGTACAATTTTTTTTTTTTTTTTGCAGTATGCAGGCCTCTCACTGTTGTGGCCTCTCCCGTTGCGGAGCACAGGCTCCGCACGCACAGGCTCAGCGGCCATGGCTCACGGGTCCAGCCGCTCCGCGGCATGTGGGATCTTCCCGGACCGGGGCACGAACCCGTGTCCCCTGCATCGGCAGGCGGACTCCCAACCACTGCGCCACCAGGGAAACCCTCTGTACAATTTTTAAATAGACAAAACAATATACTGTTTAGGATGCATTTATAAACGACAGTCTATACAGTAGTCCCCCTTTATCTGCAGTTTTGCTTTTCCTGGTTTCAGTTCCCTGTAGTCAGCTGCAGTCCAAAAATTTTTAATGGAAAATTCCAGAAATAATTCATAAATTTAAACTTGTGCTGCATTCTGAGTAGCATGATGAAATCTCGTGCTGCCCTACCTGGGATTCCCAAACCATCAACATGGTTTGCTCTTAACACCCCACCATTGACATTGTCATGGCTCGATGATGCAAGATCACCTGATGCAGATGATCTCCACCTGACATTGTCAGAAGTTCAGTAGTATAATAATGACATAATGCTATGTCACCCACCTCACTTCATCTCATCATGTAGGCATTTTATCATCTCACATTGCAAAAAGAAGGGTGAGTATAGTACAATAAGGTATTTTGAGAGAGACCACATTCACATAACTTTTATTACAGTGTATCATTATAATTGTTCTATTTTATTATTAGTTACTGTTAATTTCTCACTGTGCCTAATTTATAAATTATACTTTATCATAGGCATGTATATATTGGAAAAAAGTAGCATATATAGGGTTTGGTACTATCTGCAGTTTCAGGCATCCACCGGGGGTCTTGGAATGTATTCCTTTGGGGGCTACTCTAGTGACAGGCGGAGGGCGGAGTATCTGAAAACTCAGGAGTGCGCTTTTGCCTAGAGGTGTGGGGTTGGGGATGGGGATACAAATGTTGGGAGAGGCACTTAGGGGGCGTCCAAAGACCATCAGTGCTTTATTTCTTAACCTGGGCAGTGTTTACACATGGACGCTTGCTTCATTACTATTTGAATTGCACACACAGTTGAATATATTCTTCCGATTATGTTTCTCAATTTAAAAAAAGAGTCAAATTTAGATTACTTAGCCCTGGTCTATTAAAATGCAGGCTCTTGGGGCCCAGCTCATTAAAATGCAGATTCTCTTTCAGGAGATCTAAATCTGGCCCAGAAATCTGCATGTTAACGTCGTCCCCTGGTGATTTTTGGTGTTTCTGTCACTTGAAGCTGCTCCAAGTTGGAGCGAGCAAGAGTTGATGTGATACCTCTTGAGTGCTGAGAAGCCAGATGCCGGGAAGGAAGGAGAGTGTAAAGCAGCCCACCCTGGCACGTTTGCAGATAGCAACTCCACTACCTCTGAAATCCTTAAGTTCCCTTTATACAAAAATTCTAGTGTGTAACTTACATCTCGGTACCTTTTCCATAACGTGAAAATATGGAGTCCTGTAATACAAATCATGAGCACCCCTGGGCTGCAATAGAGGCCCTCCAAATTGTAAATCCATAAGGCACTGAGCATCTGGACGGAGCATGAGCCTTGGAAAAATTGTGCTTGGTATCCATGGTGTCTGAAGCAAAGCAAAACAGTGTGTAAGGGTGGGATATGGAAACACATTGGACAGAACCCCTTAGTAAAGGGTGTAAAATGTCACTGAGAGCCTCTGCTGTTTTATTGCATGAGGGTAATAAATATTAATAAGGGCTTTCATAAGTTTTCTCATCACATGGGTTTCCCCCAACCCTTTTTTCCATAAAGTCTTAAGTTGTGAATCCTCCTGGTATTTGGGAGGAAATACAGTAAAATCAGGAAATACAGTAGAATCAGTACACACACACACACACACACACACACACACTAGCCTTTGGGTTCCAAGTCACCCTCAAAGCCGCCTCCCCTCCTCCAGGGCTGTCCTCATGATCACTTGAAGCCTAAAGCATCCTTGCAAGCCTAAGGCCTCTCTTCTTGGTGTTGGAAACTGACCTAGGCCAACACGTCGGTCCTGGTCTCTTTCGGGAGCCTGTATCAGGGGTAGTGGGAAGCTGAGTTCTCTCCCCTCCAAGCTGGCTACCCTGTGGTGTGCTATGAAAGCACGTCTCAGGACACAAGTACAAAACTGACAAGTGAGCATGCAAAAAAGATTCATGCCACCCGTTGGCAAAGCTCGGTGAAGTGTCTGCTCGCTCTCTCTTAGTGCACTTCTGTGGGGAATGTGGGGATATGTGGACAGTAGGGTCACATGGGGATTCTCTGCTAAGTGTGTGGGCAGGAGGAGGGACGAGCTGCTGGTCCTGAGTTCCAGACTATACTGTTCTGAAGGTCTTAGATGGCTGCGCTTGCCAAGTTCTCATGCCCCATTTTAATGGGGACAGAGATACCTGTAAAACGTTCAGTCACGTAGTTTGGAATTGACTCATTTCTCCAGTGGAAAGATATTGCTTTTTTTTTTTTTGGCCATGTGTGGATCTTATGTATTTCTTATGGAATGGTATTTCTGATATCCCTGCACTACTTGTAGGGAGTAAATATTCATTCCCAAGGGTTGTGCTCACTTTGGTCCGTGTGCTGGCAGATGAGTGGGGGACGGGAGATGCTCTACACCCAAAGCTCTACACCAGTCCTCATGCCCAGGAAATCCCAGCAACCTCAAGTAAGAGAAATGGAGAAGCTGGAGCTTCCTTAGGCAGCTGAGCCTCAGAGGGGCCACTGGCCTTCCCTGTGGGATTTGGACATTAGCTTTGTCCCATTCTACTCCCCTTGCCCGAGGAAGCTGTTGAGGCCTGAAGGGTGTTTCAGGGCATCACCCATTCCCCAGGAGGCTGAGCTCACCTGGTGTGGGGACCCATGGTGGCTGCCACCCTCCCCTCCCATTGGTGGCTCCATGGGCCTCAGAGGCACCAGTTTCCTGCCTTATTTGTGAAACCATATAAAAGAAAAAATTTGTTTCTTTCTCTACTCACACAATACTTCTGACACCAACCAATTTTCCAACACCAGTTGGGTGTCCTACCATTCAGTTCTGATACTATCTACCTGGCGTTAGCATCAGATTCCACAGGTTAAGGGCTCAGTTCCACAAGACTTCCTACCCTGCAACTCAGAGGCCAATTGCAAGTAGTGGGTCCCCAGGTTAGCCACACTTCTGTCTGACTGAGCTACAAATTGGTAATTCTCCTGACCCACTCCTCAGGTTTGATAATTTGCTGTGATGGCTCACCCCTGTGGAATTGGGGTGCACCAACTTCCCAGTACACTGGATGTGTTCACCAGTCTAAAAGCTCCCCAAAGCCTGTATTTTAGGGATTTTTATGGAGGCTTCATCATGTAGGCGTGATTCATGATTAACTCAGTCTCTACCCCCTCTCTCCTCCCCAGAGGATGGAGAGGGGGGCTGAAAGTTCTGAGCTTCTGATCATGGCTTGGTCTTTCAGGTAACAGCTCCCATCCAGGAACCCACCAAGAGTCACTTCATTAGAGCAAAAGACGTTCCTATCACCCAGAAAATTCCAAGAAATTTAGACCTCTGTGTCAGGAACTGAGGTCAAAGACCAAATATCAGAACAAAAGATGTTCCTGGCACCCTTATTGCTTAGGAAATTACAAAGGTTTTAGGAGCTCTGGCCAGGAGCCGGGGATAAAAACCAAGATAGGTATTTCTTCCTATATCGCAATATCACACTGTAACAAGGAAGAAGTTCAGGGCTGTGCGAATCCTCGTGGAGACGGAGAAGGGAGCCAGGCTACAGTTTCCTAGGTTGGCAGACCTATAGAAAGTGAAGTGGATTGAAAATTCATGCTAATGTGGTAACCAGTAGCCACCTGTGTCTATTTAAATTAAATGTTAATTAATTTTAAGTAAATTTAGAATTCCGTTCTTCTGTCATACTAGCCACATTTCAAGTGCTCTGTAGCTACATGTGTCTAATGGCCACCGTGTTGGTCAGTGCAGATACAGGAAGTTTTGATTGGACAATGCTGTTTCAAATGCTTGCATTAAACAAAATAAGATTTTATCACCACTACCAAAAAACGTTTAATGTAATATAATCACTTCCTTAAAAATGGATCTGAGCAGGCTTTTCAGACATTAATGTGCATAGGAATCATCTAGGGGTTTTGTTAAAACGCAAGTTCTGATTCAGCAGATCTGGTAGGAGGCCCTACGTTCAGCATTTCTAATAAGGTCACAGGCTGTGCTAATGCTTCCGAGCCATGGACCACCCTTTGACCTGCAAGGGATTGTAGGATTAGTTACAAACACTTAGGGTGCATTTTAGGTGATGAGCCTCGGGAGTGGGACGCAAGTTCAAAACTGTATGAATGCTGAGCATCATCTTTCACTCCTGACCTTGGTCACTGACCGCAGCCACTGTGTAACCTCATTCAGACATGAAAGGCTGAGGGTGGGAGGGCGAAGTGCCACCGGCCAGACGAAGGTGTACTGACACGCCAGCTCGCGCTCTCTCTCTCTGTCTCTCTCTGTCTCCCTCTGTCTCTCCCTCTCCCTCTCCCTCTCCCTCTTTCGAGTTTGCTTAGGGAGGGGCTAGCCTGAAAGTGTGGCTTTGAGAGCCCTTGTAACCAAGACCTGCAGGGAGAAAGCAACGATCCATCAGGCTGCCTCAGGAAAGGGACGCAGGGACAATGGGGTGTCTGCAGAGGGAGGAGGAGTGGGGGGGGCGAGGTGAACTTCGAGTGGCCCCAGGGCAGAGTGGCACAGGTACAGAGGGGCCATCCAGAGAGAGAAGCAGCAGCCCCAAAGGTAGTGGGGAGATGTGCACCGAGGCTGGCGCTCGTGTGACACAGCCCTGCCTTGGGGACAAAGAGCTCTCTCGGGGCCCTCCCCAGCCCAGTCACACCTCCCCTTGTCCTTTGGCTGAGCTGGCCTTGGATGAGGTGTCACTGCTCAGAGTGAGGCCTATGCAGCTCAGTTCAACTCCGGGGTCCAAGGGAGCCCCCCATCTCCTCCAGCTGAGGGTGGCTCTGCCCTCTCACCGAGTCGTCCTCACCAGGGGGTCTGTTCCTGGCAGAAGTACCATTAGAGGTGGTTGTGTGAGCAGGTAAAAGGTGTAACTTCCAGTCTCTGCGTTTTGTTGGAGGCGCGGGGGGGATCGAGGAAGGCTCTGTGGAGGAGGACTTTGTGTGGCCAGGAGGCCAAAGGAGGAAAGGTGGTCCACGCGGAGGGAACAGTGGGAGCAAAGGCCTGGAAGTGGGAACTCCAGCTTCCTGCTGCAATGAGAGCATGCAGTTCCTTTATGCCTGACTTTCAAGCAGCAACCTCAGGCTGGGGGCCCAGTCCTGGCCACAGGTGGGCTGGGCTGAGGGAGGCAGCCGTCCTTCAGCTCCCTTCTTTGACTTCCTGCTCCTGGCGAAGAGGACTTCACTCCGGGGGCGAGGCGACCCTGGGTGCTGGATGCCGGGGTGGGGCAGGCCCCTCACACCACGCCCCCGGCCCCGGCCTCCAGCTCGGTGGGTGGGGTTCCATTCCCCACACCTAATCCCTTGCAGCTGTTGTCCTCCCCAGGAAAGACAGTTGTGCTGGAGGGAAGGGAAATAGTTATTTTGAGTTGGTCACTGGCTTCTGACCAGGAGAGGTAGATGGCCCTGTCCGGGCCTGGCAATGGGACCAGAGCCACGATTAATTATCGGGGGTGTTGGGCAGGAGGACATGGTCCCCACCAAGATGGGGGCTGTAGAGGAGAGTGATGGACCAGGGAGGAAGCAGGCCTCAGATGGGGGATGCAAAAATGGAGCCCATGTCTTGAGTGTACTCTGGATTTGGCTGGAGAGGATGGGGAAGTTGGACACAGCCTCCCCCAAAATAGACCCCTGTGCCACAGGAGTCCCTGTGACCAAGACTGGGGCTGTGGTGGGAGGGGTCTCCCACTGAATGAGCTTTCTGTAAGGGACTGGGCTGGCTGGTCACCGTCCCCTCTCTTCCAGGCAAGCCCTCTCCAGCACTGCCCTCCCAGCAGAAAGCAAGTCTGATGGAGACCAGATGCTCTGGGGCATCTGCCCTTCCCGCCTGCGGGGTCATTGTAGGGCAGTGAGATGAATGGATGTGCCCACTCTGGGCCTGGAAAAGCCAAGTGGCCAGTGATTAAGCCCTTCCCTGTAGCGTGGGCCAGCGTGGGCTTGAATCCTGGCTCTATCGCTTACCGGCCCTGTAAACTCAGCTACAGTTCACCTCACTGGACCTTCCCATTTTACAGCAACAGGAATTACAGTAGCGATGTGCACCTCATAGTGCTGTGGCTGGGGTTTGCTGAGAGAATGAGGGGACCGTGCTTAGGGCAAGACCCAGCACTCCTGGGCGGGAGTTGTCAGGGTGACGGTCTTTGTCTCGGTTCATCAGCCTCATGGGTGTCATTGTGGTTGGCCTCCTTCTGGCCCAGGTGTGTCTGCCTGCTTAGAGAGGTTCCATGGAGAGGAGAAACGAAGACATCTTCATCAGGGAGAAGGCGGAGGCTTCCAGAAATGTGGGGAGGAGAGAGGAGCCCATTCGACTGTGCCCGAGAGGCCAGGGTCCACTTCCGTCTTCTTCCCTGCCGTATCCTCAGCACCTAGGATAGTGCCCAGCACAGATTTAGTGCTCAGAGCAAATTTTTTGAATAAATGAATGAACAGATTTTTTAGTGAATTATTGGCTGCCTGGGATATGGAGCCTGGGCCCCTGGCTGATGAATTCTTGGGCTGGTCAGTGACCCAGGACATGGCCATCAGGTCCCTCTGTCTCGAATCTGAACAGGAAATAGAGGAGGGGACAGTTAGTAGCAGGGGCCCGGGAAACGGAAGTGAGAAGTGGGCCCAACAGAGCAGGGTGGAGTTGGCCCTTCCAAGAGGGAGGCGACCCTTGGGGAGAGAGTGGTGCCTCCTCCCTCTCCCAGGGATTCCTCCATCTCCCCAGCCACCTTAAGTGGCCAGAGCAGGGAAGTTCCAAAGAGAAGAAGGCAGTGCTCCCTGGGGACCGCCCCCCATCCTAGAGACCCTCCATCATGAGGAGCTCATTCCCCTCATTCACAGTCCCCTTCACTGAGCAAACACTGAGCTCCTGCTGTGTACTGGCCATAGTGCTGGGGTCTGGGGCTGAACCACAGCCCTACAGAGTGGCTTCTACGATGGGTAGAAACCCAGAGAGGGCCTCATAGCCCCGGCTTCACGGAAGCAGAAGGAGAGGGAGCACTTCTGTCTCCCTCCCACAGCTTCCACAGAGGAAGCTGTGTCTACTGTTTGTAGGAGAGCTGAGGGATGGGCACAGGTTGGCCAGGAAAGAGAAAGGGGAGATGACCTTCCAGGCAGAAGGGACAGCATGGGCGGAGACTGGATAGAGCCTGGCCAGTTTGAGGAACTGCAAGAAGTTCCATGTGGCTGGGGTGGGGTGAGAGATGGGGCAAGAGGGCGCACTGGATGGGGTCTCCACTCCGGGCTCCGAGCCTGCCTGTGCCAGAGCATCCGACCGGGCACTGTGACGGACAGCTGCACTTGAGCGGCTTGTCCTCGAAGCAGAGCCAAGTGCGAGGCCTGGGGCGGAAAGAGCTGGGCCCTGTCTCTTTCTGCCCCAGGCCTTCACTGCTGCTCCCTGGGACGATTTCCCCATCTGCACAGTGAAGGACCCAGCTTGCTGTCCCCTAAGGCCCTGTCTCTGGCTCGGAGGGGCCTTGGGGGACACTGTGGGCTCATGGGGATGGAGTGGTAAGATGAAGGGGGGCATGAAGGCAGTCTGGAGGGGTCAGGCAGCCCCACGTTTGGCCTTTATAAGGAAGTCCCTTTTTCAGGGACCACTGTTAGCATCACTCAGGTCCTTGGATCAGGATTGAAAGAGATGGATTCCAATGGCTCCTGGCCTGAATGGCTTTGCCCTTCCCTGGGGAGACTGTCCCCATCCACAGAGCAGGCCCCAGGGCCCCTGGCCCTCCACTCCCTGCTGGGCCCTGGGCTGCCTGGCTTTTCAGGGACGGCTGACTCATGGCTTTGGCAGCCCCAAGCTCAGCCTTTTCCTCCAGCCGGGGGCTGAGGGAACCAAGCCTTTTCTCTGGAGTCCTTCCCACCCCTAGCTTCCTGCCAGCTTCAGGCCTTTGCAGAGGGGTCTGTGGCTTTACAGTCGGGTCCCAGGAGCCCTTTCTGTACATTCTCACCTGTGCTCCTCACAGACGCACCTGCTGAACAGGTGTTACTGCCCCACTTTACACAGGGTGGGAGAGGTGGGGGGGGCACTAAATTTCCAGAAGCAGTAGGAACCCTGCCTAATGATGCACAGCTGGGCAGGGTCAGACTTGCAGGGGTGAGGTGCAGGGGAGTGGTGGAGCTGCTCCCCTCTTCTCACAGGGACAGAGCTCTGCTTGAGGACCTGGCATTGGGCCCCCATTGGACCTGTAAGGGAGGGATTGGGCCATCCGAACATTCTCTGAGGGCTGAGCCCTTCTCTCTGCCCTTCTTTCCTTGGGGTCCCTCCAGGCAGGGTCCCAGCACATGAGGGTGGCTGTCACAGGGAGATAGGGAACTATGGGTTAACGGCATGGCTTTTGGGGTCAAATAGCCTTGAATCTGAATCCCAGTTCCACTTTTTAAAAATATATTTATTATTTATTTATTTGTATTGGCTGCACCGTGTCTTAGTTGCAGCATGTGGACTTCTGAGTTGCCGTATGTGGGCTCTTAGTTGCGGCATGCGGGATCGAGTTCCCCGACCAGGGATCGAACCTGGGCCCCCTGCATTGGGAGCGTGGAGTGACCCACTGCACCACCAGGGAAGTCCCTCAGTTCCACTTCTTTCTCACTACGTAACTTGAGAAGTATCCCTCAGTTCCAGATGGAGAACCATTGTGCCTCCCTCTCAGGGTAGGAGAAAGGGGAAGTGAAATGATCTATACCTTCATTCGAAGAAATATTCATTGAGCACCTACGGTGTGTCAGGCACTGGGACAAGAGATAAATGAAAAATGAATGTAAGTTTCCTCACCAAACTCACATTCCAGCTGGGGAGACTGACAAAAAAAAAAAAAAAAAAAAGCAGACATAACAAATGACATGGTAGGCTGGAAGGTGAGGAGGTGGGAAAAGGGGAAGTAGAGCTAGCCCAGAGGGGCAGAGGAGAGGTCAAAGTGGGCACCTCTGAGGTGATGAGCAGTGCAGACGGAGGGAAAAGTGTTCTAGGTGGAAGGAACAGCATTGCAAAGTACCTGCCTGGGCTGTGCAAAGTGACTCAAGAAGCAATGAAAGCAGAGTGGGTGAGAGGTAGAGTAGGTGAGAATGTGGTCAGTGAGACTGGGTGGCAGGGGAGCTGCCCCTCCTCTGTGACCAATTCCACAGGAATTCACTCCTCCGCAGCTGCGAAAGGTCAGGGCCTATGTGGACACAGGACACGACAACTCTAACCTTGCTTCCGCATGCTGCAATTTGAGTGTCTCCCCTCTCCTTTCCTGCCATCACGTGGCTTCTTCCTCAGGTCCTTGGGCCCAGAGGCCTCCCCCAGTATGGCCTGTGACCCTCCTCCCCGCAGGACAGAGAGCCCCCCAGCTGCCTGTTACTGTCTCCTGTTTGGGGAGGGCACTGTGTCTGCTCTGGCCAGTCTCAGGGAGCATCACAAAGGCTCCTTTCACCAGAGGGCATTGTAGGGGGACTGGGAAGGGATGGGGTGCCCTCCTGCCCGTGGGCATAAAGACCCCCTTTCTCTTCTGCTGCGTCAGCCCTCTCTTGGCCGGCAGGCAGCGGGGCCGCGTGCAGGAAGATTCTTGTCTTCCTTTTAAAGTACAGGCGAGACTGGGGCCAGGCCAGACAATGGTGGTGATTTACAGTCTGCTGGGCTGCTGGGCTGCAGGGCTGCCTGCTGGGGTGGCACTGACCAGCCAGGAGTGCCTGGCATAGGGAGCCCTGCCCTGCTGAGTCTGGGGCTGCCCGCTTAGGACCCCACAGTGGGAGCCCCGACTTACAAGCTGTAAAGTGCAGGGGCTGTGCTGGTAATTTCAGAGCCCCCGAGCTCTGCTGTTCTGGGGTGCTGCCTCAACTGGCCTCGTCTTGGGTCTCTTAGCTCCTGGCTAGTCTTTACCTCGATTTCTCAGCCCTAACCCATGTCAGGTCCCTCGCACTGCAGCTCCAGCTCCGACATTCTGTGCTGGACAGAGGTCTGCCTTTGGAGGGAGACAGGCAGCAAGTGGGGAGCATGCAGGGGCTGCACAGGTATGGTGAGAGCCTGGGGGAGCATTGGGGGAGGAGGGGCAGGCTGAGGAGCTGGTGGAACAGCTTGGGGAGATGCCTGCAGGACAGCTGCATCTGTGGCAGGGGAGTGCTGGAAAGTCAAGGGGAGAGAGGGACGGGGAGGGTGGAGCAAGGGAGGGAGAGAGGAGGAGAGAGAGGGGCAGAAGCGGCAAAGGAGAAAGCCAAGGAAAGTGAAAGTGAGAGAGCGCCCAGGACAGAGAGAGACACGCACACACAAGAGAGAAAAGAGAGGACAAGAAGTGATTCAGAGGAAGAGAGAGGGAGGACAC